>NC_056452.1:17763706-18133706 GCF_018296145.1 Oncorhynchus tshawytscha | reverse complement strand
CCCTGCCTTCATGTACATATCTACCTCAAATCAATTAGTATTATCTATCCTGATGCCTAGTCACTTTACCCTGCCTTCATGTACATATCTACATCAAGTACCTCTACACATTGATGTGGTACTGGTAGTCCCTGTATATACAGTTGAAGTCAGAAGTTTACATACACCTTAGCCAAATACATTTAAACTCAGTTTTCACAATTCCTGGCAATTAATCCTAGTAAAAATTCCCTGTCGTAGGTCAGTTAGGATCACCACTTTATTTTAAGAATGTGAAATGTCAGAATAATAGCAGAGAGAATGATTTATTTCAGCTTTTATTTATTTCATCACATTCCCAGTGGGACAGACGTTTACATACACTCAATTAGTATTTGGTAGCACTGCTTTTAAATTGTTTAACTTGGGTCAAATGTGTTGGGTAGCGTCCCACAATAAGTTGGAATTTTGGCCCATTCCTCCTGTCAGAGCTGGTGTACCTGAGTCAGGTTTGTAGGCCTCATTGCTCACAAACGCTTTTTCAGTTCTGCCCACAAATGTTCTATAGGATTGAGGTCAGTGTTTTGTGATGGCCACTCCAATACCTTGACTTTGTTGTCCTTAAGCCATTTTGCCACAACTTTGGAAGTATGCTAGGTGTCGTTGTCCATTTGGAAGACCCATTTGCGACCAAGAATTAACTTCCTGACTAATGCCAGGAAGTTAAAGGTTTGCAAGCCTCCCCCTTTTTCCTCCAAACATAACAATGGTTATTATGGCTAAACAGTTCTATTTTTGTTTCATCAGACCAGAGGACATTTCTCCAAAAAGTACAATCTTTGTCCCCATGTGCAGTTGCAAACTGTAGTCTGGCTTTTTTTTATGGCAGTTTAGGAGCAGTGTTTTCTTCCTTGCTGAGTGGTCTTTCAGGTTATGTCGTAATAGGACTCGTTTTACTGTGGATATAGATACCTTTGTACCTGTTTCCTCCAGCATCTTCACAAGGTCCTTTGCTGTTGTTCTGGGATTGATTTGCACTTTTCGCACCAAAGAACATGAATCTCTAGGAGTCTGAACGCATCTCCTTCCTGAGCAGTATGATGACTGCGTGGTCCCATGGTGTTTATACTATCGTACTATTGTTTGTACAGATGAACGTGGTACCTTCAGGTGTTTGGAAATTGCTCCCAAGGATGAACCAGACTTGTGGAGGTCTACATTTGTTTTTCTGTGGTCTTTGCTGATTTCTTTTGATTTTCCCATTTTGTCAAGCAAAGAGGCACTGAGTTTGAAGGTAGGCCTTGAAATACATCCACAGGTATACCTCCAATTGACTCAAATGATGTCAATTAGCCTATCAGAAGATCCTAAAGCCATGACATTATTTTCTGGAATTTTCCAAGCTGTTTAAAGGCACAGTCAACTTAGTGTATGTAAACTTCTGACCCACTGGAATTGTGATACAGTGAATTATAAGTGAAATAATCTGTCTGTAAACAATTGTTGGAAAAATGACTTGAGTTTATGCACAGAGTAGATGTCCTAACCGACTTGCCAAAACTATAGTTTGTTAACAAGAAATTTGTGGAGTGGGTGAAAAATGAGTTTTAAAACATTTAAAAAGTTATCCTTTTTAGATAAACCTACACTAAAATATAACCACGTCACCAACAAAAAAAACAACACTGTTTTGCAATGAAGGTCT
Organism: Oncorhynchus tshawytscha; assembly: GCF_018296145.1. Lineage (NCBI taxonomy): Eukaryota > Metazoa > Chordata > Actinopteri > Salmoniformes > Salmonidae > Oncorhynchus > Oncorhynchus tshawytscha. The sequence goes on along the minus strand of NC_056452.1, from coordinate 18,132,022 downwards.
ACAGTAGCCTCAACAGCACTCTGCAGGGTAGCACCATGGTGTAGCCGGGCGACAGCTAGCTTCTGTCCTCCTCTGGGTACATTGACTTCAATACAAAACCTAGGAGGCTAATTATTCTCAACCCCTTCCATAGACTTACACAGTAATTATGACAACTTCCGGAGGATGTCCTCCAGCCAATCAGAGCTTTTGTAGCATGAACTGACATGTTGTCCACCCATTCAAAGGATCAGAGACTGAATCTAGTACTGAAGGCATAAGCTACATCTAGCTAGCACTGCAGTGGATAACATGTGGTGAGTAGTTGACTCATAGAGAGAGAAAAGACAATAGTTGAACAGTTTTGAACAAATTCATTTCTTCCAAAATGAAGAAGCAAGAGAGATTGTCATTTTCTTTCACTTTCAGTTTCACTTAGTTAGTTAGGAAATGCAGCTAGCTAGTTTAGCCTACTCAAACACCCTGCTCAAACAGAATGATGCTGTGTTAGCTAGCTGGCTATCACTATCCAACACAACATTGGAACTCTTCCAAGTCAAGATAAGCTTTGGTTTTACTAATTTATTGCCACCAGGCCCTGTCGGCGTAACTGCTTACTGATTGTACACTGTAACTTTACTGTGTGATTGTAGTGGGTTTAATAATGCATTAGTTCTATTAGCTATGTTGACTAGGACGTTACGGTGTTGGCTGTGTGTATCAGATGTGATATGGTTTGGCTTGGAAAGTTTTTTTTCTGCCTGGTCACATACAGCTGATTTGTTATGCACTGAAGTCCACTGGCGAAGGGAAAAGGTGAGAAGGGGTGAGCATGTACAGTAGATACGAGTAGAAATACAACTTGGCTGCTATGAAAGTGAACTGTGTCTACTTGTGATCAGGGGTGTCTTCAATGGAAGCAAACGAAACGGCGATGAATTTACCTGAATTTGTCCAATGGAAAGTCTCTTTTGCAACTATTGGACGAATGTTTACACCCTGTCTCAGCTAGATGCAGGCAAGAGTGTGCAAGGTGGTATTGAATGTGTCACTGTCTGTCACCTCAAATGTTTTCTCTCGACCTGTGTACACCTACGTTGTAAACTGTCATTCATAGACTAGGTTGTAGCAACCTCATGATGGGTATAGGGACAATGTTTGTATCGTGTAGTAGCCTCATCCTATAAAATGTTACATTGAACTGGGTGAATGGAATATGAATGACAGTCATCTAATATGCTGTAATAGAAATAAGGCCGTGCTCATGAACAAAACAAAATAGTTCTCCCTCATCTTAAACGAAACTGACCACCACTGGCATAGCTCCGTTCGAGTGTTTTTGATTTTATTCCTCGTGTTAGTTAGTATTTCATTTTGTATTACTATCTGCATCGTTGGGAAAGGCTCGTAAGCAAGCATTTCACTGTGAAGTCTACACCAGTTGTATTCCGTGCATGTGGGCAATACAATTTGATTCGATTTAGTACACACTAGTGGTGGTGACCAAGACGGTTATTTTCCTTCTAATATAAAAATGCCTTGCTGCAGTACTAAGTCATCACCATGAGGTGGGGGTATTTGACCATGTTGGGCATCTTGTGGTACATTGAGCGGGATCTAGGAGACTCCAAGATGTTGTAACCAGTTTAAACCACAAGGTGTCAGCAGAGCCTTTACTACAGACATGATAGACGCACCTGTACTTCAACAGGTAAAAAATACACACACACATACACACACTACATGTTCTGTTTCACTGTTTCACTAGGTCCACTGTTTTGTTCTAAAGGTCCATGTAAAGGTCTAATAAAGATTTACTTCATCACATACTGAACAGATCAGTTGCCAAACATAAGGACACCATTCATTGAACATCCCAGTGGAGGGAGAAGACAAAGGCCATTCATAAATTACATTCCACACCGAGAACATCACCCACATTGAACAAGTGACCTTGGCTCCACCAGGGGGAAAACAGCTCCTGCTCCCCAGCTGACACAAACCCACAGGGGGGCCAGGCTGAGTCAGGAATCCCTTTACCAGGTCTGAAGAACATTTTCCCATCATTACAAGTTTGTTTATTTCACTGTTGTTGCATTTGAGGGGGCTAGCCGGAGTGCCAGTCTGTTTGTGCTAACATGTCAAATCCTTGTCACTAATTATTTTGGCTTGACAATAAGCAATGCAGTTGGCGAGAGCACCAACAAACCAGGGACCAGGCTGTGAGGGGCCAAATGGGACTTGAAGCAGTGACCCTGCCGTTACATAACAATGTAATACCACCTGTGCCATAAAGGTTGCGCTAACTTGGCAGAAGTAAAGAAACATTTCCCCACTGGGAGGGAAAACTGATACTGAATTGTATGAAAAAGTTGGAACAAGTCACCAGCGCTTCAGAGCAGTAGAGACAATAAGAACTTTAGTTCTCTGAATGTCACCATAGAAACGGCCTGTACAAAGTTGCTTGACATAGGCTACCTTTACGTTTATGATAGGATTATAAACTCTTTGGACCATTTTGATCCAACAACAAACATTAGAATTATATGTCATTCAAGTTTCATTTATTACAGCCATTACAATGAGCACATCCTCCTATAGGTCCTCCCACCAGCCTCCTATGACATACAAGGCTCAAAGTATTATTTTTCAAGGCGTTTGGCTCTGGTCTGGCAAAACCCTCTACCCCCCTGTCAAATGGCAAGTGACAGCTTCTTACAGCCTTGCAGGAAACCATCTGACAGGAAACATGACTGATCAACCCAACATGACTGAAACCATGACATTTTCATGGTTTCAGTAAGGCTATCACAACTAATTCAGGCATCTGAATTCCATAACTGTACACATTTCAATAATAGTGTGGACCCTTGTCAGAAGGACATGAAATGAAATCGCATAAACTATCCTCCCCCAGGGGTAATTCTGTGTCGCGTTTCATAATTAACAGCAAACATCTTGACATTGTCCATAAAGATAAATTGAGGTCAAATCTCGGCTGCTCATACAGACAAAAGCCCGTGTGTAACACTAACTCTGCATTCTGTTTCTCCAGGCATGATCTACAAACACAGACTCCGAATAAGTAAATAAACAAACAGTAGCTTATTAACAATGTCATCAATGACTTGAGTCCATTTTTATAAGTGATGGGCTCACAGCTTCGTCACATGTCCTCCCACTTCTGAAGAAGCAGAAAGTGCAGTGGAGAAAGATTCAGCAAAGCCAGGGTTGACCACACATTTTTAAGGACAAGAAGTCCACAGATAATAAAGCCCATCTCATGAGGAAATAATAGTGCATATCTGTCCATGGGTGGTAAGAAGGCGCAGCACACACTGGTAGTAGAATGTAGCCTACACCGTCAACCAGTACAATGGCTGCACTAGCCATTCAGGAGAAAAGAGGGAGCAGGAGAGTTCAAGGGTAGTATTTGCTTGAGTCGGTAGGTAGGCCCTAAGGCTGGCTAGCCCATCTGATCTGACGACAGTGGCCACATCAGTAGGGAGACGATTTGGGACGTCAGGCCCAGAGCCATGGTCGCTTTCCAGACAGAACCTGAAGTACTCCTACTCCGCACACTCAAGATGACAGGAACGTGGCTCCCTCCCTGGTGAGATGTCGGGTCCCAGCAGATGCAGCAGGAATCTCTGGCCCCTGAAGCACTCCTCCTTGAGGGTCAGCAGGGTAGAGCTCCCCCAGCCATCAGGGAAACTGCACCCCAGGGCATCAACCAGGAAAGGGGTGGCCTGCAGCCACTCCCAAAAGGTCCACTTCGTCCAATGTCCTCCATCACCTCAGTAATAGCCGCCTCCATCGACGGCTCAGGCCCCAGCGGCTCCTCTGCTGGAATGGGTAGGCACTGCACCAGCTCGGGTAGGCAGACAGGAGGTAGAGTGCTCACCCAATGTGCCAGAGTTCCAGGATTCTCAAGATAAATATACACTATTTATAAATATATGCAAAATGTACAAATTAAAGAAAGACTATACAGTGCATTCGGAAAGTATTCAGAACCCTTGACTTTTTCCACACTTTGATAATTTACAGCTGTCACACGTGCTCACCCGGACTCCATCACTTCTCTGATTACCTTCCCTAGACATGTCACTCCCTTTGGATCCTTCCCCAGGAGTCATTGTTTCTGTTCCAGTGTCCTATCTGTGCGTTGTTCGTGTTTTCCTGTTTTGTTTTATGTTACATTTATTTATTAACACTCACTCCATGAACTTGCTTCCCGACTCTCAGCGCACAAGTTACAGCAGCCTTATTTTAAAATGTATTAAATTCTTTATTCACCTCATCAATCTACACACAATACCCCATAATTACAAAACAAAAACAGGTTCATTTATTTTTGCAAATGTATAAAAAAAAATACTGTACTATCACATTTCCATCAGTATTCAGACCCTTTACTCAGTACTTTGTTGACGCACCTTTGGCAGCGATTACAGCCTCCAGTCTTCTTGGGTATGACGCTACAAGTGTGGCACACCTGTATTTGGGGAGTTTCTCCCATTCTCTGTAGATACTCTGAAGCTCTGACAGGTTGGATAGGGAGCGTCACTGCACAGCTATTTTCAGGTCTCTCCAAAGATGTACAGTCGGATTCAAGTCCAGGCTCTGGCTGGGCCACTCAAGGACATTCAGAGACTTGTGCCGAAGCCACTCCTGCTTTGTCTTAGCTGTGTGCTTAGGGTCGTTGTCCTGTTGGATATTGAACCTTTGCCCCAGTCTGAGGTCCTGAGTGCTCTGGAGCAGGTTTTCATCAAGGATCTCTCTGTACTTTTCTCCGTTCACCTTTCCCTTGATCCTGACGAGTCTCCCAGTCCCTGCCGCTGAAAAACATACCCACAGCATGATGCTGCCACCACCATGCTTCACTGTAGGGATGGTGCCAGGTTTCCTCCAGGCGTGACGCTTGGAATTCAGGACAAATAGTTCAATCTTGGTTTCATCAGACAAGAGAATCTTGTTTTTCATGGTCTGAGAGTCTTTAGGTGCCTTTTGACAAACTCCAAGCGGGCTGTCATGTGCCTTTTACTAAGAAGTGGCTTCCGTCTGGCCGCACTAGGATAACACCTGATTAGTGGAGTGCCGCAGAGATGGTTGCCATTCTTGAAGGTTCTCTCATTTCCACAGAGGATCTCTAGAGCTCTGTCAGAGTGACCATCGGGATCTTGGTCACCTCCTTGACCAAGGCCCTTCTCCCCCGATTGCTCAGTTTGGCCGGGCGGACAGCTCTAGGAAAACTTCTTCCCCAGATCTGTGCCTCGACACAATCCTGTCTCGGGGCTCTATGAACAATTCCTTCGACCTCATAGCTTGGTTTTTGCTCTGAGATGCACTGTCAACTGTGGGACCTTATATAGATTGTTGAACCAAGATGGCGTAGCAGTTCAGACGTCTTTGTCTTCGTCTTGTCGTGTCCCGTGTATATATCTTTTTTTCCCTTTGTATATATATTTTTATATCTTTTAACCTCAGTTTCAACATACTCTCCTGCAACCCGCTTCACCTAATGTGGTATGGATCTGCTATTTTCTATACTTTAGAACCGGAACCCCCAACAGAAGGTAGCCAGCTAACTAGCTACTAGCTAATAGTCAGTTAGCCACGGCTAGCGGTCATCAGCTAACCTTAGCCTGGTCAACTCCTGCCAGTCTGCACAGCGTATTTCAACCCAGAGCTTACCGGACTGCTCTTTCTCCATCTCCGGTTTCCTACCGCAAGCTCTGAGAACCTTTTCACCTGGATCATCACAGCTAGCTAGCTGCTATCCAAGTGGCTACCCCCCTGGCTAACGTCTGTGTCCCGAAGCAAGCACCAGTGAGCCAGGAACTAGCCTCATGCGAGGCCAAGCCCCCGGCTAGCTGAAGCGGTCCATAAGCCACTCCTTGGGCTACAATACATATTTTGCCAATTGGCCAGGACCCCTTTTACTGCCGAAATGGAGCCCTGCAGATTCCACCACGACTGGTCTACCAACGTAAACCGCCCGAGGGGTGTCAACAGGCTCCTCTGTCACGACGTCCCCTGACGGCCCATCCACTAGCCTGCTAGCCACTAGCTGTCAAGAGCATGTCGGACTGCTAGTGAAGAGGACCATCAGCCAATTTCTTGGGCTACAATACCTATTTTGCCAAATTGGCCTGGACCCTTTTACTGCCTACACAGAGACCTGCCAATCCAACACGACTGGTCTGCCAATGCAAGAAACTCCAGCCCTGCTCAATATGCCTTAATATGCCCTTTTGTTTCACCTCCCACACATGCGGTGAGCTCACCTGGTCTAAATGATGACTCTAGAGACAAACCCTCTCTCATCGTCACGCAATGCCTAGGTTTACCTCCACTGTATTCACATCCAACCATACCCTTGTCTGTACATTATGCCTTGAATCTATTCTTCCACGCCCAGAAACCTGTTCCTTTTACTCTCTGTTTCAAATGCACTAGATGACCAGTCTTTATAGCCTTTAGCCGTACCCTTATCCTACTCCTCCTCTGTTCCTCTGGTGGTGTAGAGGTTAATCCAGGCCCTGCAGCGCCTAGCTACACTCCCATTCCCCAGGCGCTCTCATTTGTTGTTTTCTGTAACTGTAAAAGCCTTGGTTTCATGCATGTTAACATTAGAAGCCTCCTCCCTAAGTTTGTTTGATTCACTGCCTTAGCACACTCTGCCAACCCGGATGTCCGCGTCGTGTCTGAATCCTGGCTTAGGAAGGCCACCAAAAATCCTGAAATTTCCATCCGTAACTATAACACTTTACGACAAGATAGTACTGCGAAAGGGGGCGAAGTTGCAATCTACTGCAGAGACAGCCTGCATAGTTCTGTCATACTATCCAGGTCTGTGCCCAAACCATTTGAGTTTCTACTTCTAAAAATACACCTTTCCAGAAACAAGTCTCTCACCATTACCGCTTGTTATAGACCACCATCTGCCCCCAGCTGTACCCCAGACACCATATGTGAATTGATTGCCCCCATCTATCTTCAGAGACCGTACTGTTAGGTGACCTAAACTGGGACATGCTTAACAACCTGGCCGTCCTACAATCTAAGCCAGATGCCCTCAATCTCACACAAATGATCAATTAACCTACCAGGTACAACCCCAAATCTGTAAACACAGGCACCCTCATAGATATCATCCTGACCAACCTGCCCAATAAATGCACCTCTGCTGTCTCCAACCAGGATCTCAGCGATCACTGCCTCATTGCCTGCGTCCGTAATGGGTCTGTGGTCAAACAACCACTCCTCATAACTGTCAAACACTCCCTAAAACACTTCAGCGAGCAGGCCTTTCTAATTGACCTGGTCCGGGTATCCTGGAAGGATATTGACCTCATTCTGTCAGTAGAGGATGCCTGGTTATTCTTTAAAAAGTGCTTTCCTCACCATCTTAAATAAGCATGCCCCATTCAAAACATTTAGAACCAGGAACAGATATAGCCCTTGGTTCACTCCAGACCTGACTGCCTTTGACCATGCGTATCGCATAAGCATCGAATAGCCCCCGCAATATGCAACTTTTCAGGGAAGTTAGGAACCAATATACACAGGCAGTTAGGAAAGCAAAGGCTAGCATTTTCAAACAGAAATTTGCATCCTGTAGCACAAACTCACAAAAGTTCTGGGACATTGTAAAGTCCATGGAGAATAAGAGCACCTCCTCCCAGCTGCCCACGGCACTGAGGCTAGGAAACACTGTCACCACCGATAAATCCACGATAATTGAGAATTTCAATAAACATTTTTCTACAGCTGGCTATGCTTTCCACCTGGCTATCCCTAACCCAGTCAACAGCCCTGCACCCCCCACAGCAACTTGCCCAAACCTCCCCCATTTCTCCTTCACCAAAATCCAGATAGCTGATGTTCTGAAAATGTTGCAAAATCTGGACCCCTACAAATCAGCTGGGCTAGACAACCGTCATTCATCACATTCTTATCGGCAGACTCAACAGCCTTGGTTTCTCAAACGACTGCCTCGCCTGGTTCACCAACTACTTCTCAGACAGAGTTCAGTGTGTCAAATCGGAGGGCCTGTTGTCCGGACCTCTGGCAGTCTCTATGGGGGTGCCGCAGGGTTCAATTCTCGGGCCGACTCTTTTCTCTGTATACATCAATGATGTCGCTCTTGCTGCTGGTGATTCTCTGATCCACCACTATGCAGACGACACCATTCTGTATACTTCTGGCCCTTCTTTAGACACTGTGTTAACTCTCCTTCCGTGGCCTCCAACTGCTCTTAAATGCAAGTAAAACTAAATTCATGCTCTTCAACCAATCGCTGCCCGCACCTGCCCGCCTGTCCAGCATCACTACTCTGGACGGTTCTGACTTAGAATATGTGGACAATTACAAATAACTAGGTGTCTGGTTAGACTGTAAACTATACTTCCAGACTCACATTAAGCATCTCCAATCCAAAATCAAATCAGCTTCCTATTTCACAACAAAGCATCCTTCACTCATGCTGCCAAACATACCCTCGTAAGACTGACTATCCTACCAATCCTTGACTTCGGCAATGACATTTACAAAATAGCCTCCAACACTCTACTCAGCAAATTGGATGCAGTCTATCACAGTGCCATCTCTTTTGTCACCAAAGCCCCACATACTACCCAACACTGCGACCTGTTTACAGGCCTCGTTGGCAGGCCCTCGCTTCATATTTGTCGCTAAACCCACTTGGTCCACATCTATAAGTCTTTGCTAGGTAAAGCTCCGCCTTATCTCAGCTCACTGGTCACCATAGCAGCACCCACCCGTAGCACGCGCTCCAGCAGGTATATTTCAGTTGTCACCCCCAAAGCCTATTCCTCCTTTTGCCCCCTTTCCATACAGTTCTCTGCTGCCAATGACTGGAACGAATTGCAAAAATCACTGAAGCTGGAGACTCATATCTATCTTTAAGCATCAGCTGTCAGAGCAGCTCACAAATCACTGCATCTGTACATAGCCCAACTGTAAATAGCCCATCCAACTACCTCATCCCCATATTGTTATTTATTTATTTTTTGCACCTTTTCACCCCAGTATCTCTACTTGCACATGCATCTTCTGCACATCTATCACTCCAGTGTTTAATTGCTCAATTGTAATTACTTCAACACTATGGCCTATTTTTTATTTGACCTTTATTTAACTAGGCAAGTCAGTTAAGAACAAATGATTTCAATGACGGCCTAGGAACAGTGAGTTAACTGCCTTGTTCAGGGGCAGAACGATAGATTTTTACCTTGTCAGCTCGGGGATTCGATCTTGCAACCTTCCGGTTACTAGTCCAACGCTCTAACCACTAGGCTACCTGCCACCTCATTTATTGCCATTTATTCCCTTTACCTCCCTAATCTTACCTCATTTGCACACACTGTATATAGATTTTTCCCCCTATTGTGTTATTGACTGTACGTTTGTTTATTCCATGTGTAACTCTGTTATTGTTTGTGTCGCACTGCTTTGCTTTATCTTGGCCAGGTCGTAAATGAGAACTTGTTCTCAACTGGCCTACCTGGTTAAATATTTTTATTTTATTTTTTAATAGACAGGTGTGTGCCTTTCCAAATCATGTCAATCAATTGAATTTACCACAGGTGGACTGAAATCAAGTTGTAGAAACATCTTAAAAGTGATCAATGGAAATAGGGTGCATCTGAGATCAATTTTGAGTCTCATAGCAAAGGGTCTGAATACTTATGTAAATAAGGTACTTCTGTTTTTGCTTTGTCATTATGGAGTATAGTGTGTAGCTTGATGAGGGAAACAATGTATTTAATCAATTTTAGAATAAGTCTGTAATGTAACAAAATGTGGAAAAGGTCAAGGGGTCTGAATACTTCCCAAATGCACTGTATATTCAAGGCTCAAAGCATTCTCTTTCAAGGCTTTTTGCTCTGGCCTGCATAACCCTCTCTCCTCCCTGTCAAATGACAGCCTCTTATAGCCTTGTAGGAAACCACTTGACAGGAAACATGACTGATCAATCAACAAACATTAACATGGTTTAAACAAGGCAATAAATCAAAATGAACACATCCAGGTTATACCTTCTGAATTTCCATGAATGTACACGTCAATAATAGTGTGAACATTTGTCAAAAGGACATGAAATGAAACCATACAAGCTGTCCTCCCACGGGGATAATTCCCAGTGTTGGGAATTCCCAGTGTTAAAATGGCTTATCTCCAATAAATCTTGATAGCGGACCAAGCCATGCAGCGCCAGAACCCTCACCAAACACAAGCGACAGGAGGACTCATGACTTGCACAAAGATTTACAATTATACGGCATAACATTACAGAATGAACGTAGGATATCTTGACATAGTCTATAACGACACATTGCGGTACAGACAAATTACCACGCTTAATAATAACCCTGTATCCTTTGTTGCCACTGTCACGTGATCTACAAACAACACGTCTCGTAATGAATAAATAACTAAACAAACAGTATAAACAACATCATCAATAACGGGCTCACAGCTTTATCACAAATAGGGAAAGTGATTTACCTGTAAGGCCACTTCAAAATGATGTTCTTGCCACGTCTTATCCAGGTGTGCCATTTTACAATCCAAAATCGAGTTTCTTCTTACATTAAGCAAAGGGCCGTTATGTGGCAAGTTGTAAAAAATGCGCGTGTTGACATCCACCTGTGTCATTGATGCTGATGCGTTCTATAGTTATAACCCAACTCCTGGGCAACTGTCGCCAATGGGTCCGCGGGATATGAATATCCATAAGCATGAGGAGTAAAAAGAGATCCAAGTCGGATGTCAACATCTAAATGTTGAACCTCAAGCATGCGTCAATCGATTCACAGCTGAACATAACTCGATATATAACTCCATAACGCACAGCACGCACATCTGGCCGTGGGTCAAGGGATATCTGGCCGTGGGATATCCAATGAGATCCAACAGTCAACGAACCACGGAGCAGATGCCGACGAAACCTGCTTAATTAATAAACATCGATTTAAACCGTATAAATCCGTTGGTGTGGATTAAAAGTCCAGTCAGTTCGTTGCGATGCCTTGTTCGACTGTAGCATGCTCCTGCAGTTTGGAGTGTGGTTTCTCATGCATCTCTACAGTTCCAGAGAGTCGCTTCTCACGCGGTGAAAGCCAGCACGAGTGCCAATTTATGCTTGATCCGAAAATGTATTCGGGGGCGCCGTATGGATATTGTGATGCAATCGCGGAGTCTCCAGAGGGACCCAGAGGCCAAATTGAGCTCCGTACCGCATCACCTAGCGCCTCTCAAATGTAACAATGTGGAGGGCTACATATAGCTCCGCATTGAAATTATTGGGTGGTGGTAGGTGAGGGCTGGAGGTCCAGCATAAACACAAACTCACTCCCTTGATAACAGCCCTGCGCTGCTCAGCGAAGCGCAAGAATTATGAATGATCTAACTTCTGCAGAGGCCATGTAGCGCCTTTAACTGAGCCATGTGGAGAGCTGCTAACCCAAAGAATTCGGGCAGTGGCAGATGGGATATGTCCCTACCCACAACAATTTGTTACTCCAACAGTGTCCCCCAAGGTGAGTAAAACACAGAATTCTATTCAAAATGTGCACATTTGTCCTGGTGATGCAAGTAGGCTTTTTTTCCTGTATATTCCTGGTCTCGCTTCAATCAAAATGAGCAGAATTTAGCAATAACACTAACGCTACATCCAATAGGTCCTTCTCTGCCTGAAAGCTCTGCTCGCGGTCTTACATCACCTCGAGGTATCCCTGCCTGCAGGCATGCTGTTATTTTTGGACTATTTTAAGTTACTAGCACGCATAAACTCGGCTTGGCTAAGGAGATGAGCGGACCTTTCCATAGAATGGACTGGATGGGTGTGGGAATTGCACATAAAAAGGGCCAATCAACGGGAAGCCAACTGTCACAATCATGTCGGAAATAATTAATTCACAATCACTGCATCACAGTTGGGCTCCAATCACCCATTTTTAAGCATATGCTTCAATATTTAAATGCATCCATGAGAGATTATAGTTGTTTTATACAGCATATTGTCTCTTTATATTTTTTCTTGCAATAGACACATACGCAACTTTAAACTGCGTTATATAAGCAGTTATCATTTCCAGTTGTTCCTTTATTCGGGTTGGTTCCCTGTGTTGATGTATATTTCCAAGACGCAGAAAAAAGCTTGGAAGTCAAACTGCCAGATGTTTCGGTTCCACTCAATGTTTATGTCCACGCCGCGTTTTCCCTCCTACACTCACACCTGGATTCGCTCCAGTGCGCCCCAAGCACCTGAACTGCACGCGATCCTGTAGAGATGCAGGTACTTGATCACGCTCTTCTGTGAGCAGGGCTGAGCGGTTACGGAAAGGGTGCTCACACGGCGTTGCGTGACTACAGGTCGGGCCGGGGAACACAAAGACATTGTTCAGTGTGTGATCAGTTAGTCAGTCCGCCTCTCCAGTAACACAGCAACATTCCTTTGGCGTTCCTCAGCCTCCCTCTCCCGCCACAACTGCACAGGCTGCTGCTGAGGGTTAAGCAGGGAAAGCGAAAGTGATGTTTTTGTATTTATGTGTTATGGTGGTTCCAGCCATTTGTGTGGTTTTCTATATTTAACAACATGTCAGGGAGAAATTAGAAAGGAAACCTTATAAACATTAAAAACAGTGACTACAAATGATTCCTATTCACAAAGTCACTATGAGAACATGACATAAATCGATCAACAAATGTGTGTCAGAAGAACCCACTACTAGAGGAATTACTGAGAGATCTTAAGTCTTCCTGATCACGTGTTTTAGGGTTTCGGGACACCACTTTCTATCTCTCTGGTCTCCCTCTTTCTCTCTGTCCCGTCTGTTTTTCTCCACTGACACAAGGGCTCATTCAGAGGCTGAAGAACAAATGTTTCCTTATGTAGCCTAGCTGTGAGGGATGCCAGCAACGGGGGCAACACAAGAGAGGCTGCCCTCCTCTGCTTTTCTCTCCTCTCAGCACACTACAGCCCTTCAGCCTGGCTGGCTGCCGGCACGACTGGGGGCACTCAGGGCATAAACTATCAGAGAGCAAGATAAAGTCAAACAGCTTTATACAGACTTGAGGGATACATTGAGCTCTACCTGGGGGGGAGCTGTAGTTATCTTTTGTCTTTCATTCACACTCTTAGCCTCTTTCTGGGTCTATCGGTGTCTGTCTTTCACTAATATGTGTGTGTGAGAGAATGAGTGAGAGACTGACAAAACGCACACACCCACACACACACACACACAAAGAATGGTCAGTGTTTGTGGTAATGAGTTCTTAAGCATTATCCTCTACAGTCCAACTGCTGCAGCAGAGGCTATCAAATGTATATGGGCTGACACATGGGGTTTGTCCATCTACATTTACCCCATTGGACACAACATCATGACTGTTATTATTATTATACCATGGCATTGTTGAATACTTGTTTCTGATTGGCTTGAAGGGCATTCTAGAGGGTGCATTATTTCCCTATAACACACAGTAGATTTGAATGCTTGAATTCTATGGCTATAGTTCATTCTTACATGTTCTATGTTTGAGATGCTTTTGAAAGCAAAAGTCGAATTGAAAACAATATTGGAAATGTTGAATTGGATTTTCATAATGGCAAGCTAGGACTGATGGTTTGGTTAGCTAAAGGAGCAAGTCTGGTTGTTTGGTTACCACAGCAACTACTGTAGCTATATAGTAAACTTGCGAGCTACTTCAGTGTATGTTGAACACATTTCTACCTGCAAATGAACACCTTTCTAGAGGTGAATGTGTTAAATTATAGCCATGGTATAAATAATCAACTCTGGGCTCCATGTATTCTCTGGAAAAAAAATGCAGCTCTGTGGGAGGTCAGTTCCACACCTTCCAGGTCGTTCATTATTTTCCATAGAACACAGCCCCTCGTTGATTATCCCTTGTTTTATTTTAAACAATTCTATAAACAATTATTAGTCACAAAAATGGTTGATTTTTTGGGGGTTCCTATTACAAAGTATGTTATTGGCTTTTTAAGACACCATTGCCACTTTAAGATCTCTATTGGAGCAGTGGGTAGAGGCATCTCAACATGGTGACTGGAGTATGGGCGAGTGGGTGTGTGGAAAGTAGAGGACGCGTGGAAAGGCAGTGGTGGAAAAGTACCCAATTGTCATACTTGAGTAAAAGTATAGATCCCCTTAATAGAAAGTTACTCAAGTAACAGTGAAAGTCACTCAGTAAAATACTTCTTGAGGAAAAGTCAATGTATTTGGCTCTAAATGTAGTTAAGTATCATAAGTAAACATAACTACTAAAATATACTTAAGTTTCAAAAGTAAAAGTATAAATCATATCAAATTCCTTATATTAAGAAAAGCACACAGCACCAATTTCTTGTAAAAAAAATTACTTATAACCAGGGGCACACTCCAACATCATTAAGAAAAGATGCATTTGTGTTTAGTGGGATGATCACGTGTTCTCTTGATATGTCTGTGAATTGGGCCATTTTCCAGTCCTGCTAAGCATTCAAAATGTAACGAGTACTTTTGGGTGTCAGGTAAAATGTTTATTTATTCATTATTTTCTTTAGGAATGTAGTGAAGTAAAAGTACAGATACCCCCAAAAAACTACCTAAGAGGTACTTTAAAGTATTTTTTACTTAAGTACTTTACACCACTGTGGAAAGGAGTGGATGTAGAAAGGAAAGTAGTTGGGCGTGTGGGTGTATCGAAAGCACTCTACTATAGGTTTGACTGTTTTGATTCAGCTTTGATTTTATTCCTTCCATTTCTTACGCAACAAACTAACAAACTGACAATTGTTTTATTTTTGATTAAAAGTATCGATGATGGGTGTTGCTTAGTGCCAGCAGCTACAGACCGCTGTTTGATTTGAGTAGCACAGTGGTGTGCGTTGTCGACCATTTCATTCCCTTCATCTGACCATCGGAGTATCAGCAACAATCACGCATGTCAGTTCAGTGCACACAGCGTGGCAGAGAACGCATCACATTTGAGAATACATTTATTTGGGAATATATTTCGTCGAACAGACATGCTGCCGTCTGTATTAGGCAATGCCATGACTCAGGTATTAGGATCTATCACTGAAATCTCCCCTTTGTCTGAGCATGAGAGAGAAAGAGAGCGAGTCAGCCGTTGCGATGCAGCCTTCATAAAGGTAGTATTGTTAAGTTGCGTGCGAAGCTCCTGCTTTGAGCTTTGGGTCTCCGCCCACTCTTGTTCACCACAGACATATTTTTCTTCTTCTTCTACATCTTCCCCTTTCTTCCAGCTACAGGTAAGCATTTGATGTCCGCACGCAATCCCTGGAGTGTCTCCTCCCCCGTTTCGCTGTTTGACTCCTCCTCACGCACGCACACATTGTCCCAGGGCACGAGTAAGCGCCTATCAATAAAGTCTACTGTCATTGGTGGACGCTGTAGCCTTCCAAGAGACCATCTTCAGAGCTAAACTATCATTCCTTTCTTGACACCCTCTATCTGATTGAGACAATACCTCATCCACTCACTATCTTCCCACACATTAGCTATATCTCTCATGCTCCCTTACCTCACGGTATCCCACTTTTAGCACCTACCCAACATCCTTACATCATGCTTTACTCAGCACTCTCCTACTGTAACAGTGCTGTACTGTTCTTTGCCTTTGGAGTGTTTTTTTCAGACATTATTTGACCGCTCTCCAGACCAGATTGTTAGCAGACTGCCTGTGGTCAATGCTCTCCACTGTTTTCCTCGTACAGGACTATGAACCAGAAGGTTGCCATTCGAAACACAAAGCAAAGAAAGGGTCCCTTCTCTCGGATCCTGAGAGAGAGAGAGACAGAGAGAGAGACAGAGAGAGAGACAGAGAGAGAGACAGAGAGAGAGAGAGACAGAGACAGAGAGAGAGACAGACAGAGAGAGAGAGAGAGAGACAGAGAGAGACAGAGAGAGACAGAGAGAGACAGAGAGAGAGAGACAGAGACAGAGAGAGACAGAGAGACAGAGAGAGAGAGACAGAGACACAGAGAGAGACAGAGAGAGACAGAGAGAGACAGAGAGAGACAGAGAGAGACAGAGAGAGACAGAGAGAGACAGAGAGAGACAGAGAGAGACAGAGACAGAGACAGAGAGAGAGACAGAGAGAGAGAGAGACAGAGACAGAGACAGAGACAGAGAGACAGAGACAGACAGAGAGACAGAGAGAGAGAGAGAGAGAGAGAGACAGAGACAGAGACAGAGAGACAGAGACACAGAGAGAGAGAGAGAGAGAGAAGGGAGCGCGAGAGAGAGAGAGAGACCAAGTGAGTGTTTGTATCCGTGTGTGTGTGTGCGATCCATGCCTGTGGCTTACCTCTCTCCGGTGCCCAATAAAGTCAGGGGAGATGTCCTGGCTTTACCCATCTCTGCCCACAGCGAGGTGGGCATGTTCGCCGCGGGCGACGCTGGCACACGGCGGCTGTGAAAGGGGTTCTTTGTCCTCCGCAACAAGGTGTTTCCTGAACTGGCATTCCGACTCAATAAGCGGCTAAACCACGTCTCGCCTCTCCCTATCACACTCATCACTTTCACAGCTCAAAAGAAAAACAAATAGGAGAAAGAGGGAGCGAACCCGCACTCGCATACACCTCTCTGTGTGTGCCAGTCGACTAGCTGCCAGGTCGGGTCATGGGTGGGTCATGGTTCAGGATACTGCTACAGTGTCATTGTGTAGCACTCTGAGCCTGCGTGGACAACGTGTATACATAGCACATTTATACAGTTCTGAGAGCCCCTTTGCTTGTGTTTGACCTCAGAAACGTTGCCATTCCATAGACTCGTGAGGGAAATAAAAATGTTGGAGTCAAGAGACTCGGGTAGAGAGCGGAGTCAAGAGAGAGTGAACTATGGCTCAACTCGAGACCAGGTCTCCGACAGAGTAGGTCTCACTTCTCAACACGGATTCTCTCCAATGAGAGCTAAGGACTGAACTTACAAGATAGAGGGAGAAAGAGAACAGATGACAGAGTCAGAGAGACAGAGAGAAAGAGAGAGGCCCAGTACCTAGACTTGTAGAGTTGACCCTTTCTGTACTTTACCATCTCTCCACGGTCTCATGTCTACTGTTCATAGCACTGGCCAAACACACACACGTCCTGCCAACACGGAAGTGCAGTGTGCACTCCATTGTAACTGTATGAAAACTGTACATTAGTTAGTACCTTCAGAAAGTATTCATACCTCTTAACTTATTCCACATTTTGTTGTGTTACAGCCTGAATTCAATTCATCTGGATTTGGGGATGTTCTCCCATTATTCCTTGAAGATTCTAAAATTGTACTAAGCTAACATTTGAAATTGTTTTAAGATGGTCATACCATAGATCATTTAGAATTTTAGAACCCCTTTAGGTATACAGTAAAAAAAAGAAAAGAATAAGGAATAAGGTTTTGAAGTGTCTGTCCTATATCTAGGACATATAAGAAAGCTCAGGAAATATACACTGTTCAAAAAAATAAAGGGAACACTAAAATAACACATCCTAGATCTGAATGAATGAAATATTCTTATTAAATACTTTTTTCTTTACATAGTTGAATGTGCTGACAATGTACTGGCCTGTCTCCTGGTAGGGCCTCCATGCTCTGGACACTACGCTGACAGACACAGCAAACCTTCTTGCCACAGCTCGCATTGATGTGCTATCCTGGATGAGCTGCACTACCTGAGCCACTTGTGTGGGTTGTAGACTCCGTCTCATGCTACCACTAGAGTGAAAGCACCGCCAGCATTCAAAAGTGACCAAAACATCAGCCAGGAAGCATAGGAACTGAGAAGTGGTCTGTAGTCACCACCTGCAGAACCACTCCTTTATTGGGGATGTCTTGCTAATTGCCTATAATTTCCACCTGTTGCCTATTCCATTTGCACAACAGCATGTGAAATTTGTCAATCAGTGTTGCTTCCTAAGTGGACAGTTTGATTTCACAGAAGTGTGATTGACTTGGAGTTACATTGTGTTGTTTAAGAGTTCCCTTTATTTTTTTGAGCAGTGTATTTATATATACAGTCCCAGTCAAAAGTTTAGACACATCTACTCATTCAAGGGTTCTTCTTATTTTTACTATTTTTCTACATTGGTGGGAGCAGTATCACGTCAGGTTATTTTTGTATTTTAGCTTTTTTGTAAAGTAATAGTAAAGACATAACTATGAAATAACACACATGGAATCATGTAGTAACCAAATATATTTCATATTCTCAACCAGCTTCATGAGGAATGCTTTTCCAATAGTCTTGAAGGAGTTCCCACATATGCTGAGCACTTGTTGGCTGCTTTTCCTTCCCTCTCGGGAACCACACATGCGGAGATCATCCACTCACCTACTCTGCGTCTCACAAAGACACGGCAGTTGGAACCAAAAATTGACAGATTTCCTCCGGTCTAAGGTCCATTACTCGTGTTTTTTATTCCAAGCAAGTCTTTTATTATTATTATTGGTGTCCATTAGTAGTGGTTTCTTTGCAGCAATTCGATCAGATAGGCCTGATTCACGTAGTCTCCTCTGAACAGTTGATGTCGAGAGGCGTCTGTTACTTGAACTCTGTGAAACATTTATTTGGGCTGCAATTTCTGAGGCTGGTAACTCTAATGAACGTATCCTCTGCAGCAGAGGTACTGTAACTCTGGGTCTTCCTTTCCTGTGGCGGTCCTCATGAGAGCCAGTTTCATCATAGTGCTTGATGGTTTTTCCGACTGCACTTGGAGAAACTTTCGAAGTTCTTGACATTTTCCGAATTGACTGTGTGGTGGTTCATTTCTTTACCATCAAATGAGGAGAGACAAAGTTACCACACAAGTCAGAGTTATACTTACACTAAATATTTAAAAGTGAGAGCTTTGCAATAGCAATGGCTTGTCGACGAATCACCGTTTCTGATCCGTTGAAAAGCGACGAGACAAAAGTACAAGTTATTTTATAACCAAGATACACCCCTTTCAACCTACATGACGAACAAAAGATATATAGAATGGGTCACAAGGTTAAGATTTGTATGAAAGATACCTATAATACAAAGCAGACAGCATCTGCTGTGTCAACAGTTTTCAATTTATAGACCAGTGTCTGGCCCTCCGACTCCAAACTGGAACCATCTCTGTCTGGTACCATGTAGAACAAATCAAATCAAATCAAATTTTATTTGTCACATACACATGGTTAGCAGATGTTAATGCGAGTGTAGCGAAATGCTTGTGCTTCTAGTTCCGACAATGCAGTAATAACGAGCAAGTAATCTAACTAACAATTCAAAAAAAAAACTACTGTCATACACAGTGTAAGGGGATAAAGAATATGTACATAAGGATATATGAATGAGTGATGGTACAGAGCAGCATAGGCAAGATACAGTAGATGATATCGAGTACAGTATATACATATGAGATAAGTATGTAAACCAAGTGGCATAGTTAAAGTGGCTAGTGATACATGTATTACATAAGGATGCAGTCGATGATATAGAGTACAGTATCAACGTATGCATATGAGATGAACAATGTAGGGTAAGTAACATTATATAAGGTAGCATTGTTTAAAGTGGCTAGTGATATATTTACATCATTTCCCATCAATTCCCATGATTAAAGTGGCTGGAGTAGAGTCAGTGTCATTGACAGTGTGTTGGCAGTAGCCACTCAATGTTAGTGGTGGCTGTTTAACAGTCTGATGGCCTTGAGATAGAAGCTGTTTTTCAGTCTCTCGGTCCCAGCTTTGATGCACCTGTACTGACCTCGCCTTCTGGATGACAGCGGGGTGAACAGGCAGTGGCTCGGGTGGTTGATGTCCTTGATGATCTTTATGGCCTTCCTGTAGCATCGGGTGGTGTAGGTGTCCTGGAGGGCAGGTAGTTTGCCCCCGGTGATGCGTTGTGCAGACCTCACTACCCTCTGGAGAGCCTTACGGTTGAGGGCGGTGCAGTTGCCATACCAGGTGGTGATACAGCCCGCCAGGATGCTCTCGATTGTGCATCTGTAGAAGTTTGTGAGTGCTTTTGGTGACAAGCCGAATTTCTTCAGCCTCCTGAGGTTGAAGAGGCGCTGCTGCGCCTTCCTCACGATGCTGTCTGTGTGAGTGGACCAATTCAGTTTGTCTGTGATGTGTATGCCGAGGAACTTAAAACTTGCTACCCTCTCCACTACTGTTCCATCGATGTGGATGGGGGGGTGTTCCCTCTGCTGTTTCCTGAAGTCCACAATCATCTCCTTAGTTTTGTTGACACAGAAACATTAACTCATGCTCTGGAATGCTCTTTAGGTTTCATCACCCAAAGACATAGGCCCATCCTCAGTATAAAACACACACAATATCTATAAGAATACTCTATTATGTTGAATAAAACAACCATTTAATGCAATAAAAGTATTATAACAATCTTGCAATTTCTCTCTCACAACTGACCTTCATGTCTTAAAGAAATTATGGACTTTCATTTCTCTTTGCTTATTTGAGCTGTTCTTGCGATAATACGGACATGGTCTTTCACCAAATAGGGATATCTTCTGCATACCACCCCTACCTTTTCACAACACAACTGATTGGCTCAAACACATTAAGGAAATAAATTCCACAAATGACCTTTTAACAAGGCACACCTGTTAATTGAAATGCATTCCAGGTGACTAACTCATGAAGCTGGTTGAGAGAATGCCAAGAGTGTGCAAAGCTGTCATCCAGGCAAAAAGGTGGCTACTTTGAAGAATATCATATCTAAAATATATTTGGATCGGTTTAACACTTTTTTGGTTACGACATGATTCTATATATGTTTATCATAAAGGGAAAGGGTGGCTACTTTGGGGGGGGTTGTAGAGAAAATCGGAGAACACCACCGTGTTCATGAGTCTCCCGTCTCCCGAGTCTCCCGTTTCCATAGAGTGGTCATAATATTTTGTAGGCCATTCGGACACTACATATGTTTTCGTGAATGTGGTGGATTGAGATGCCGTCCATGAAAAAAACCCTGATATCTCTACCTTAAACTGACTGATTTTTATGAGGATTCTTTGATTATGTTACTTAGATTGACGCACTGCTGTGTCAATAAACTCTTAAGGATTAAGTTAGATGGGCAGCGGTGGTAAACAGTAATCTTCAAGTCTTTCCACAGATTTTCATTGGGATTCAAGTCTGGCCTTTGGCTGAAGCCATTCCAGCCTTGGTTTGGCTATATGTTTGGGGTCATTGTCCTGTTGGAATGTGAATCTTCACCCCAGACTAAGGTTGTTTGCACTCTGAAGCAGGTTCTCATCAAGGATTTGTCTATATTTGGCTCCATTCCTTGTTCCTTCTATCCTTATCAGTCTCCCAGTCCCTGCCACTGAAAAGCATCCCCATAGCATGATGCTGCCACCACCATGCTTCACGGTAGGGATGGTGTTAGACAGGTGATGAGCTGTGCCTGGTTTGACCACATAATATTTTTGCCTTATGATCTGTTTTTCACTTGCCTTTTTGCAAATTCCAGGCGCGCTGTCATGTGGCTGTTTCTCAGGAGTGGCTTCCGTCTGGTCACTCTCCCATTAAGCCCAGATTGTCGAAGTGCCGCAGAGACTTGTCCTTCTGGCAGGTTCTGCCATCTCAACCAAAAAATTCAGTATTTCTGTCAGAGCGGTCATCGGGTTCTTGATCACCTCATTGCCCGGTTGCTCAGTTTGGTCATACGGACAGCTCTAGGTATGGGTAGTTCCATATTTTTTAATATGCCAATGATGGAGATCACTGCGCTCTTGGAAACTTTCACCACTCAATTTGGGAGTGTAGTAGCAAAGGGGAGTGAATACTTATGTGAATGAGATATTCCTGTATTTCATTTTCAATAAATGTGCAAACCTGTCTAAAAACATGTTTTCACTTTGTCATTATGGGGTATTGTGTGTAGACGGGAGAGATTATTATTATTTTTTTACACATCAGGCTGCAACACAAAATGTGGTATGAATACTTTCTGAATGCACTGTATGGATACTTCTGAGTATAACTCATGTTTTTATACATATCTCCCAATGGCATCAAAGCATGATTTACAAGAACCTTTAAGTTATTACATGTCTTTTCAGTTAGGCTTGGACCCTGTGCAGTAAGAGCACAGCTGCATTACGGTAAAGGTCTACAGTACAATATGTTAATGATTCCAGTGAATCGTGAGTCAGTGGGGCGGTGACTGAACCAGGGTTGACACCTCTAACTATCAATGGAGAAAAACACAGTGGAATCAGTTTTGGTTTATTACATCATCACCACATCTCTCTCCATGACACTTTTCCTTGGAAATGGTTCTATCCAGGCCCCTCCAAGAATAGAATCAGGCAGGGAGACCTGAGGGGTATACCGCGACGCAGGATCAATGCGTTAGCCAGCTAACTTGGATAAACCCAAAATAACTAATAATTGATTTTGATTTTCTGTTTCATTAAATAATCTAAGCTAAGATATGTGTTTTTGGTTGAGTTAAATCAGACCATGCCGTTTCAGGCTAATCAAACACATTTAAAAAATAATAATTTATGCAAGTTTACTGGCTAACTCATTGATCCTGCTTTGTAGTATACTCCTCAGGCTTCATTTCAATCAAGCGTGTCCAAGTAAGAGTGCTGATCTAGGATCATTTTTACTTGTTTAAATCACAATTAATAAGATTACATGAACGGTGGGGGGGCTGATCCTAGATCAGCACACCTACTCTGAGACGTTGTCCCATACATAGCTGTAAGGCCAGAAGGTCTACAGTACAATAAGGCCAGAGGGTTTAGAAGCCCTCACCAAACTCCAGCAGTACAGTACAGTTCATGAACGTACAAATGAACAAGCAAAAAAGAGGTTGCATCTGGGTTGTGTAGCTAGCATTGCATTTGGCTAGCTGCAATATCTCTTTTCACAAACATGTCATGTTAATAATTATATGTCATTTCACCTGTAATGATAACTGAATGTCATATTATAATAATGTAATAACAACGCAATACGAATGGAATGTGTATGCCGTAGTTGAGAAAAAGATAAGGAGAAGCTAGCTGTAAAATGTTGCTATTCACATTCTCTTCATCCACACCACATTCCCTTCATCCAAACACACACAATGGCCAGCCTGAGGTTGATAGAGAATGTATGCGAGAAAAAGCTAAATAAAGCAAGGAAAAAAACAGACGGAACCACTTGGTCATTTAAATGTTTGATAATTGAGGAAGAAAAAAAACATTCCATCCTGAATGAATCAGGGTGTGCACCATTTGTAAATACATTACATCATAATCCGAGCAAAGATCCTTCTCAAGGATCAGGCAAGCCGACACATTCAGCTGGTTATTTGTGACATATCTGTAGACACAGATCCCTGCGTTTCCTTCAGTGACCATAACTAGCCTTCAAAACAGTCTTGAGGTCCAACTGTGGAGTGGGCTGACACAGCTGGAGCCAAAATGGACTTAGCCCTTAGAGGTGTAAACCCAATTACACACACACACTCCATAGAAATCTATTCAAAATCAACTATCAATTTTTCATACATGGCTGTCTCAGTACCAGTCTAAACTAGTCATACAAATACCACTTTTCAAGTATCATCACATTTTATAATAAGGATCCAGTATCCCAAAAACCAACAACCAAATTCACAAAATGTCAAAATAAAAATAAATACAACAAAAGCAAGCAATTAGAGAGAAGGCAGATTTGGTCCCTTTTTTCCCCAAGGTCTGGCGATTAGCCGTGACATCATTCTGTGACATCAGCGAGGTGTTCTACGTGGAGGTGAGGCCTCAGCCCAGCCCAACGTCAAGTGACATCATCACTACAAAGCCCAGTATGGAGGTCCAGGAAGCCAACTTACCGTTCCCACTTCAAGACAATATACATGGACAGTGTTAATCAATGTTGGTGTATTCATACAGTACTTCAATCATATACAATACATTGAGACACAGAGATAAGCCGAGCATATGGAAATCTGTCAGGTTACTAAAACACACACACAGACCCTAAACATGCTAGCAGGCACACACTTCACAGTGACAGTGGACCCACACAAGTCAAAAGGAGAGCTCGCTCCCTGTCTCACTTCTCTAAGAAAACAACACGCCCAGGGTTGTGTCGTTGCTCCACTGCCACTCTTCCTCCTCGCGGCTCACACTAACACAAAGACAGCGATTGATCTAGTCCAGCTCAGAGTCACAGAGCTATGAACAACTACTGTACGCACAGAGTTGGAACCGGGGTAGAAAAATCTGTTAATGGACAGTCTCAGTCAAAAGTTTGGACACACCTACTCATTCAAGGGTTTTCCTTTATTTTCACTATTTTCTACATCGTAGAATAATACCATCTGCTAACCATGTGTATGTGACCAATACAATTTGATTTGATTTGAAAAAGTGTTAAACAAATCTAAATATATTTTATAGTTGAGATTCTTCAAAGTAGCCACCCTATGCATGGATGACAGTTTGGCACTCTCTTAGCATTCTCTCAACCAGCTTCATGAGGTAGTCACCTGGAATGCATTTCAATTAACAGGTGTGCCTTGTTAAAAGTTAATTTGTGGAATTTCTTTGAAGCATCTAAACTGTAAAATATAATTTGATCTGTTTAACACTTTTTTTGGTTACTACTGGATTATATATGTGTTACTTCATAGTTTTGATGTCTTCACTATTATTCTACATGTAGAAAATAATACAAAATAAAGAAAAACTCTTGAATGAGTAGGTGCATCCTAACTTTTGACTGGTACTGCATTGTTCCAGTGTTTTCTAAAGGGTTGGACATGACTAAGCCTTGACTAAGACATGGGTTAGGCGAGCACAGTAAAAAATAACCTCTCTCTACACACCTGAGTTGAGCCTCTGGGATGATGTCATCAACCACCACATACACCATAGCCCCTGCAGCGAAGGCCAGGGCGTACGGCAACAGTGGTTCAGCCAGCACCACGGCAACAGCTCCTAGCAACCCGGCAATTGGTTCTACCATTCCACTGAGCTGTCCGTACCTGAGAGAGGAGTTAGTCAAAACCCTAGATAGTACCCTTTATGTCCCCTTCAGTCATTGGCTGTCAAACAAAAACAATTATTTTAATATACAGTTTAATATACAGGAAGTATTCACACCCCTTGACTTTTTCCACATTTTGTTGTGTTACAAAATGGGATTAAAATGGATATAATTGTCATTTTTGGTCAACGATCAACACAAAATACTCTGTAATGTCAAAGTGGAAGAAAATGTACAATATTTGTAAAAAATGTATGAAAAATAAAAACACTCATATCTTGATTCGATAAGTCTTCAAAGCATCCCATCATCTGGTGAGTCTTCTGCCCTCCACAGACAGGGGGTTAAGGGACTGTACGGGGCTCTGCCTGGCTAAAACTAGAAACTATTCCTGGAGATACAAGGCTGAATTGCTCCAAACATAACACTTTGTATTCAGGACAAAAAGTTCATTTCTTTGCCAATTTGTTTTGCATTATTACTTAAGTACCTTGTTGCAAACAGGATGCATGTTTTGGAATATTTGTTTATTCTGTTCCGGCTTCCTTCTTTTCTCTCGTCGTTTAGGTTGGTGCTTTTTTTTTTTTTTTTTTTGCACATCTACCAATTGGTGCCCTTCTTTGTGAGGCATTGAAAACCTCCCTGGCCTTTGTGGTTGAATCTGTGCTTGAAATTCACTACTTGATTGGGGGACCTTACAGATAATTGTATATGTGGGGTACAGAGATGGGGCAGTCATTCAAAAATCATGTTAACCACTATTATTGAACACAGCATGAGTCCACGCAACTTATTATGTGACTTGTTAAGCACATTTTTACTCCTGAACTTATTTAGGCTTGCCATAACAAAGGGCTTGAATACTTGTTGATCAAGACATTTCAGCTTTTCATTTTTAATGAATATGTAAACATTTAAACAAACATAATTACACGTTTACATTATGGGGTATTATGTGTAGATCAGCGCCACAAAATCTAAATTGAATCCATTTTAAATTCAGGCTGTAACACAACAAAACGTGGAAAAAGTCAAGGGGTGTGAATACTTTCTGAAGGCCCTGTGAGTTAAGGTGCAGAGAAACAGTGATGATCATGTGAAGATACTGTTTGGATATTAAGAGTTGTTACTCACCAGAAGGCTTTCCATGTGGACATCCCTGCACCTCGCAGAGGGAGGCTCACCGCAAGGCCCTCTGGGAAATTCTGGATCCCTATGCCAATGGCCAAGTTCCTGTGGAAGACATGATAACGCTTTAGAGGACACCACTTCTTAGATCATTGTCTGGCCTTTCAGATGACATTTCTTATTACCCTAATCAATGGTCGCTCATTGACATTGGTTTTGAGGTCTAAATGGGAGAGATTTCAGAGCGTCGAGTTGGCATGTGAAGCATTACATTCACTTTAACCTCGCTGCTTCAATAGAGTTGGAGATGTATCGTGGCTACGTGTGGTAGAAGTGTGGTTGGAGGGTGGGCGGGTGGTTGGTTGGTTAGCGAGGAGGAAACTGTATTTGAATGATGTACAGTACATAACACGGGGGGAAACTCTGTTATTTTGCTGCTGGCAGTTTCCGGGGTCAGTTAAAAGGCAGTAGTGCTCAGTCTAAAGAGTCAACACTGCAGGAAATCGCCATCACAATAAAACCGCAGACTATGGATAGGGGCTCATTCTCAGGACAGGAAATGACTTGGAAACAATTGCTAAGGAGACACACGAGGAGTCAGTAGGATATGAAGAGTTGGGAGAAAATGCATACTGCTGAACAATTAGAAGAGAAGAAACTCAAATCTATTCAAAACAACAACACAGCACTCATGTCACCCCATCCTAGGCCCTCCGGAGCGTCAATAAACTGAGGCTAACAGCACACTCCCATCCACACTATTAGCAGCCAGGGTGGTAATTCAAAGACATGCTCATAAGTGGTGTTAGTGCTCCTCGCACTCCACTGCATCCTTGTCGGACCGCATCAGTTCCCAGGGGGTAAAGAACTCAGCAACACCACACACGGGTGTGTTTGGGAGGAACGTTTTAAGTTTCCTCTCTCCCTGTGAACCACTGTAACAGGCACAGAGTCAAGAGCCTGCCCCTGGAGAGAGAAGATTAATGACAGCTAGTCACGGAAAGGTTTACAGCAGTCACTGCCTGGGGGGGGAGAGAGAGAGACAGAGAGAGAGAGACAGAGAGAGAGACAGAGAGACAGAGACAGAGAGAGAGAGAGAGAGACAGAGAGAGAGACAGAGAGAGAGAGACAGAGAGAGAGAGAGAGAGAGAGACAGAGACAGAGAGACAGAGAGAGACAGAGACAGAGACAGAGACAGAGAGAGAGAGAGAGAGAGAGAGAGAGAGAGAGAGAGAGAGAGAGACAGAGAGAGAGAGAGAGACAGAGAGAGAGAGAGACAGAGAGAGAGAGAGACAGAGAGAGAGAGAGAGAGAGACAGAGAGAGAGAGAGAGAGAGAGAGAGAGAGAGAGAGAGAGAGAGAGAGACAGAGAGAGAGAGAGAGACAGAGAGAGAGAGAGAGACAGAGAGAGAGAGAGACACAGAGAGAGAGAGAGAGAGAGAGAGAGAGAGAGAGAGAGAGACAGAGAGACAGAGAGACAGAGAGACAGAGAGACAGAGAGAGAGACAGAGAGACAGAGAGAGAGAGAGAGAAAGGAAATGTGTTTTCAACACGCTAGAAAGAGTGTTTCTGTGTCAAGGAAAGAATGGGGATACAATGACAGGGAGAGAATCCAGAAAAAAAATGAAGAGAAGGCTGGAGTATAGAATGAGGGAAGGACGACAGAAGAACATCTGGGCCGCATGAGACAGAGAGAGGAGGAAAAAGTGGATAGAAGAGAAGAAGGAGAAGTCTGGAGAGAGTGAGGGAGTAGACCCTGTGGGGTGTGGTTGAAGTGAACCCAGTCACTGGTCACATGGGGGCTGTGTTGGCAGGAAACACCTTTGTATATAGTACTATTTCATAAATCTGAGCTACATTTCCCCATTACAGCACAGCAGAACAGGGATAATGCAGCATAATGCAGTAATAGTAAGTTGCATGCTAGGCTAGTAGACCAAACCCTACGGGCTAGGCTACTACACACAATACAGTTAGGCTAACATGTAAACAAGGATATGACCATGGGGGCAGCCATTCTGGATGGGCCACATGACCCATTGGATTGTGTAACAACAATCACCTGGAGAGAGAGAGACAGAGGCAGACCAAAGAGAAGGCTGGAGTATTGGAACGAGGGAAGGGTGGCAGAGAGAAACATCTGGGCCGCATGAGAGAGGAGACCGAGAAGGAGGAAAAATAAAGAGAAAAGGGATAGAAAAAGGAGGCCAGGAAGTCCTGAGTGAGTTAGGGAGACCCTGTGCCTTTGGTGTGGTAGAGGTGAACCCCAGTCACCCAGTTCTGTTTTCACTGCTCATCACATGGGGGCTGTATTGGCAGGAAACACCTCCTTAAACAGTACTAATTTATACATGTGAGCTACATTTCCCCATTACAGCACAGCAGCATTTCATGGCAGCTATGTTTGTTCAGCTGCGGCATCAGGACAGGACTGGCCCAGAACAGACGGAACCACGCCTGTCCAGTCCTCAGTACTGAGGGAGGGAGAGAAAGAGAGAGAATGAAGAGAATGAGAAAGAGGGAGAGAGAGAAAGAGATTTCTGTCTGTAATAGAGCGAAATAAAGCAGGTATTGCACAGTGGTAATACATTAATAGCGATGTGCTTTGGCCTGCTAGCCTAGCGTGCTAACTTACTGGTACTGCAATAAGCTGCTAGTTGGCCCTGTTCCTATGGTGTGCTTGGTTATCCTCTGCATATAGTGTGCTTTTCCATTGTGCTATGGTTATATTAGGCTATGTTAGCCTGCTAGCCTTAATAACGTAACACTGTATATAGCAGCATAACATAGCACATAGCTATAACGTAACACTGTATATAGCAGCATAACATAAGCATAACATAGCACATTGCTATAACGTAACACTGTATATAGCAGCATAACATAGCACATAGCTATAACGTAACACTGTATATAGCAGCATAACATAGCACATTGCTATAACGTAACACTGTATATAGCAGCATAACATAGCACATTGCTATAACGTAACACTGTATATAGCAGCATAACATAGCACATAGCTATAACGTAACACTGTATATAGCAGCATAACATAGCACATTGCTATAACGTAACACTGTATATAGCAGCATAACATAGCACATTGCTATAACGTAACACTGTATATAGCAGCATAACATAGCACATTGCTATAACGTAACACTGTATATAGCAGCATAACATAGCACATAGCTATAACGTAACACTGTATATAGCAGCATAACATAGCACATTGCTATAACGTAACACTGTATATAGCAGCATAACATAGCACATAGCTATAACGTAACACTGTATATAGCAGCATAACATAGCACATAGCTATAACGTAACACTGTATATAGCAGCATAACATAGCACATAGCTATAACGTAACACTGTATATAGCAGCATAACATAGCACATAGCTATAACGTAACACTGTATATAGCAGCATAACATAGCACATAGCTATAACGTAACACTGTATATAGCAGCATAACATAGCACATAGCTATAACGTAACACTGTATATAGCAGCATAACATAGCACATAGCTATAACGTAACACTGTATATAGCAGCATAACATAGCACATAGCTATAACGTAACACTGTATATAGCAGCATAACATAGCACATAGCTATAACGTAACACTGTATATAGCAGCATAACATAGCACATAGCTATAACGTAACACTGTATATAGCAGCATAACATAGCACATAGCTATAACGTAACACTGTATAGCAGCATAACATAGCACATAGCTATAACGTAACACTGTATATAGCAGCATAACATAGCACATAGCTATAACGTAACACTGTATATAGCAGCATAACATAGCACATAGCTATAACGTAACACTGTATATAGCAGCATAACATAGCACATTGCTATAACGTAACACTGTATATAGCAGCATAACATAGCACATAGCTATAACGTAACACTGTATATAGCAGCATAACATAGCACATAGCTATAACGTAACACTGTATATAGCAGCATAACATAGCACATTGCTATAACGTAACACTGTATATAGCAGCATAACATAGCACATTGCTATAACGTAACACTGTATATAGCAGCATAACATAGCACATTGCTATAACGTAACACTGTATATAGCAGCATAACATAGCACATAGCTATAACGTAACACTGTATATACCAGTGCTATAACCACTGTGTAATACCTGCTCTATTTCTGTCCATTACAAAAAACAGTAATAGTTGACATTGGCAATATGCAGGGACCACTATCACTTCCACTTCTCATTGCCAATGTTGTATGTGCCTGTTAGGTGCAAAAGTGTGTTCTGTACATCTGTCTCCTACTGGTCATTCAGCCTTCTAACCCGAGGCCCCAGGCCAATTGTTCTATTCTAAACTGACACCTCTTTCAGAGACTACCAACCAATAGGTGACACTCTTTTTCAGGTACAATCTGCAATATTTACAACTGTTCACATTTTTTTTTTAAATGTTACATTTATTTAAGTAGGCAAGTCAGTTAAGAACAAATTCTTATTTACAACGACGGCCATGTTCAGGGAAGAACGACAGATTGTTTTACCTCGTCAGCTCGGGGATTTGATCTTGCAACCTTTTGGTTAGTAGTCCAATGCTCTAACCACTAGGCTACCTGCCGCGTCAATGGTCATCTCATCTCAGTGATTGGTCTGTTTGAAACCTCCACAACATTGTTTTAGACTATTACATTATTTATAACTAAAATAGTTTCATTATAAAAATATAACCACATCACAGGGACCATATTGTTAACACTGGCGACAATTCAACCAGACAAAAATGTATCGACAAACTGTGCAAAGAAATTAGGAGATCATTTACTAAAGAACAGTTGCAGATTTCTCACGGTCTTGGACAGCATCGGTTGAAATGACTTGCTACGTGGCTAAACTTATCAAATGTTCTCTCAAATCTTGGGCTTTAGTTGAATAAAAATGTTCCGTGATGAACCGGACTCACGTAGCTCTACCTCGGATGTGTGTGTGCGTATAAAAAGGGGGACTGAGCATCATCAACTGCATCATATCTGAAGAGGCATTGTTTCAGAATGAAGGGTGCTGTAGCTCTGCTGGTGTTGCTGTTCTGTCTGTCTGGGTCACGGGCTCAGGGAGGGAGTGGATGGCTCAGAGAGAATGACATCACTCAACAGGGTCACAGCACGGGCAGAGAGAGCATAGTGAGTGGAGTTCAGATAGTGTGCTGAGGGACTGAAGCTACTGTCACGACCGACGAACGCACACCCACCGGACATGACTGCTTGACTGAGGTGCAGAAGCTGAGAGAATATGTCCTGAAGCTGAAAGAATTTGCGCTGAAGCTGAGAGATATCGTTTCAGAGGAGCGAGACAAGCTGTGAGTTATGGAGGCAAGAACGACAGCAACCGAGGGCTAGGTAGAGAAACTGAAGAAAGAATGCAGGTAACTCATTTCTCCTTACTGGGTGTGTATGAACAAGATTTTATATAGACTGTCAAAATGAACGGCTTTCGTTTCCATTAACGGCTTTCGTTTCAGGCCAAGGAGCTGAACTGTCAGCCATGGGCGCCAGAGTGACAGCCAGCGAGAGAGAGGTGGAGGAGCTGGAGAAGGGAGATGTGGTGTACATGAGGCTCCCCTCAAAGAACCAGCTCTTTGATAGTGATTATAATCACAATATCTTTAGTGGCTTCCTGCTCTTCCCTATGTGAGAACGCCAACTGCTGTAATGGTCTCAGGTGAGTCTATACTGTAACACCCTCTTGGAGACCCAACGCTCCTCTTACTACAACGAATAAAGCATTAAAAAGCAATAATACGGTGTATGTGTTGTTCCTTTACAAATGCATTGTTTACAAATACTAAAGTTGAACAACTTGGCTCATAAGGCACTAAGTTATATTCTTCCAGAATCAATGCGTCTATAATATCATTCATTCATTGATATGACCATTGAAGAGTTGTAGATATCTTTAAGAGTGCCACCTGTTGGTTGGTTGGTTGGTAGTCTCTGAAAGAGGTGTCGGTTTAGAATAGAACAATTGGCCTGGGGCCTCGGGTTAGAAGGCTGAATGACCAGTAGGAGACAGATGAACAGAACACACTTTTACACCTAACAGGCACATACAACATTGGCAATGAGAAGTGAAAAGTGGATGTGATAGTGTTTTTTGTAATAGACAAATAGAGCAGGTATTGCACATGGGTAAAAGTCTAATAGCGATGTACTATGTTATCATTTATTTTGGAATAGGGTACATACATTAAAATATATAAAAAATAAAAAATAAAAACATGATATGCATTTCGAATATCCGGATATCCATATTTTAGGGGGGATATTATTGGAATAGCGAAATCATTTCAAATGCCCGACCACTACGTCCGAGTCTTCCCTGTGTGAGAACATTCTGAATGCGCAATGAATGCTATAATGATCTCAGGTGAAAAGTCTGTATTGAAAGACCCTCTTGGAGATCCAAACGCTCCTCTTGCTACTATTAATTAAACTTTACAAATCAATTATACTGTGTGTGTGTGTGTGTGTGTGTGTGTGTGTGTGTGTGTGAGAATTGTTCACAAAAACAATATGTACACAAAGTTAAACAATGTGTTGTAACATGGGGTATGAGAATAAGGTACACATGACCAAATGTATGTGAACACCTGCCAACATCTCATTCCAAAATCATGCACATTGATATGGAGTTGGTTCCCCTTTCCTGCTATAACGGCCTCTACTCTTCTGGGAAAGATTTCCACTAGATGTTGGAACATTGCTGTGGAGACTTTCTTCCATTCAGCCACAAGAGCATTAGTGAGATCGGGAACTGATGTTGGGCGATTAGGCCTGGCTCGCAGTCGGGGTTCCAATTCATCCCAAAAGGGGTTTGCTGGGGTTGAGGTCAGGGCTCTGTGCAGGCCAGTCAAGTTCTTGCACACCGACCTTGACCAACCATTTCTGTATGGACCTCGCGTTGTGCACAGGAGGGATTGTCTTGCTGAAACAGGAAAGGGCCTTCCCCAAACTTTTGCCACAAAGTTGGAAGCACAGAATGATCTGGAATGTTGATGAATCAAGGAATGTTTTTTTGCTCTACTGAAAGTGATTTACTTTGAAAACCTGACTGCTGATATACACAACTTTGGTGGATTTTATTAAGAGTGGATGAATGGACAAAACACCAAAACAATGTGAGTGTTGTATTACTCATGTGATCAAGTGAAAAGTTGCACATTAAAGGCCCAGTGCAGTCAAAAACGTGAATTGCCTGCGTTTTATATATACTGAACAAAAATATAAACACAACATTAAACTATTTCAAAGATTTTACTGAGTAACAGCTCATTTAAGAAAATCAGTCAGTTGAAATAAATAAATTAGGCCCCAGTCTATGGATTTCACCTGACTGTAAAAACAGATATGCATCTGTTGGTGACATATACCTTTAAAAAAAAAAAAAGGTAGGGGCGTGGATCAGAAAACCAGTCAGTATCTAGTGTGACCACCATCTGCCTCATGCAGCGCGACACATCTCCTTCACATAGAGTTGATCAGGCTGTTGATTGTGGCCTGTGGAATGTTGTCCCATTCCTCTTCAATGGCTGTGCGAAGTTGGTGGATATTTGGCGGGAACTGGAACACGCTGTCGTACACGTTGATCAACAGCATCCCAAACATGCTCAATGGGTAACATCTCTGGTGAGTATGCAGGCCATGGAAGAACTGGGACATTTTTAGCTTTCAGGAATTGTGTACAGATCCTTGCAACATGGGGCTGTGCATTATCATGCTGAAACATGAGGTGATGGCGGCGGATGAATGGCACGACAATGGGCATCAGGATCTGGTCACAGTATCTCTGCGCATTCAAATTGCAATCGATAAAA
The DNA here is from genome assembly GCF_018296145.1 of Oncorhynchus tshawytscha. NCBI lineage: Eukaryota > Metazoa > Chordata > Actinopteri > Salmoniformes > Salmonidae > Oncorhynchus > Oncorhynchus tshawytscha. Next base: position 18,097,986 of record NC_056452.1, on the reverse strand, counting down.
TGCAATTGTGTTCATTATCCGTAGCTTATGCCTGCCAATACAATAACCCCACCACCACCATGGGGTACTCTGTTCATAATATTGACATCAGCAAACCGCTCGCCCACATGTTGCCATGCAAGTGGTCTGTGGTTGTGAGTCCGGGTTGGACGTGCCTCCAAATTCTCTAAAACGACGTTGGAGGCGACTTATGATAGAGAAATTAACATTCAATTCTTTGGCAACAGCTCTGGTGGACATTCATACGGTCAGCATGCCAATTGCGCGCTCCCTCAAAACATCTGTAGCATTGTTGGGTGTCAAAACTGCACATTTTAGAGTGGCCTTTTATTTTCCCCAGAACAAGGTTCACCTGTGTAATGATCACACTGTTTAATGAGCTTCTTGATATGCCACATCTGTCAGGTGAATGAATTATCTTGGCAAAGGAGAAATGGTCACTAACAGGGAAGTAAATACATTTGTGCACAAAATTAGAGAGAAATAAGCTTTTTGTCTATATGGAACATTTCAGGGATCTTTTATTTCAGCTCATGAAACATGGGACCAACACTTTACATGCTGCATCGATCAGTGTATATTTCCACACTATGAGGATGGAATATTACTGTCACATTGTGAAAATTATGATCATGCCTTTTTAGTGTAAGAGATGTCAGCCTGCCTGGTGATGTCACCAGGAGGGAAATGATGTAATAGACCAATAAGTAAAAGAGTTCCAAACCTCTCTGCCAATAACAGCTCATTTTCAGTGTTCCCCTTCCCACTCAGACCACTCCCAGACAGTCCTATCAAAGTTCTTGCTTGAGAAATGTCTATTTTTTCAGGAAGCTATTTTTGTTAATTTTTTACAATTTTAATTGAAAACAATCACAGCAAGGTATTTAATTTTTACCCAGAAATGATTTGATAATGATATAAGAAAAAGCTGCATTGGACCTTTAACTGCTCTGCACTAGCTGATGTAGAACTTCTACCATGCAAAAATACATTGACAAAGTGCAGAGAAATATAATATAATTTACTAAACAACAGTTGGACACGTCTCATGGGTCTCAAACAACATAGATACAAATAACTCGCTATGTGGTAAAAACATCTTATCAAATGTTCTCAAAAGTCCTTGGCTTTAGGTAAACATTTTCCATTGAGGACACGTGTCTCGTGTAGTGCTACCCGCCGAGGTGTGTGTATATAAGACCCTATTGGAGACCCAACGCTCATCTTACGCTCATCTTGTTCGTTCAAAGACACTGTTTACCACATTATATTGTAGGTTATGATGGGGTAAGACATTGGTACTTGATGGAGGGACAATAGAGCCCTGAGAACTGTGTATCTGTTGTTCATTCAAAGACACTGTTTACCACATTATATTGTAGGTTATGATGGGGTAAGACATTGGTACTTGATGGAGGGACAATAGAGCCCTGAGAACTGTGTATCTGTTGTTCATTCAAAGACACTGTTTACCACATTATATTGTAGGTTATGATGGGGTAAGACATTGGTACTTGATGGAGGGACAATAGAGCCCTGAGAACTGTGTATCTGTTGTTCATTCAAAGACACTGTTTACCACATTATATTGTGGGTTATGATGGGGTAAGACATTGGTACTTGATGTTACTTTCTTCAAGAATCTAAATGGGTCGACATTAGGGCTGTGGCGGTCATGAAATTCTGTCAGTCTGTTACTGTCATGCAAAAGTATACCGGTCTCACTGTAGTTCAACATTAATTAACATACGTGTGACTGATACTGATGGAGGGACAGTAGAGCGCTGAGTACCAGGCCATTAGGACTTGAGGGAGGGACAGTAGCGTCCTGAGTACCAGGCCATTAGGACTTGCTTACCGCCCCAATAGGTCCACAGACAACGCAATCGCAACCGCACTGCCCTAGCCCATCTGGAGGAATACCTATGTGAGAATGCTGTTCATTGACTACAGCTCAGCATTTAACACCATAGTACCCTCCAAACATCAAGCTCGAGACCCTGGGTCTCGACCCGCCCTGTGCAACTGGGTACTGAACTTCCTGACGGGCCACCCCCAGGTGGTGAGGGTACTCAATGTTCACCCACGACTGCATGGCCACGCACCCCTCCAACTCAATCATCAAGTTTGCGGACGACACTACAGTGGTAGCCTTGATTACCAACAACGACGAGACGGCCTACAGGGAGGAGGTGAGGGCCCTCGGAGTGTGGTGTCAGGAAAATAACCTCACACTCAACGTCAACAAAACAAAGGAGATGATTGTGGACTTCAGGAAACAGCAGAGGGAGCACCCCCCTATCCACATCGACGGGACAGTAGTGGAGAGGGTAGTAAGTTTTAAGTTCCTCGGCGTACACATCACGGACAAACTGAATTGGTCCACCCACACATACAGCGTGCCTCTTCTTCAACCTCAGGAGGCTGAAGAAATTCGGCTTGTCACCAAAAGCACTCACAAACTTCTACAGATGCACAATCGAGAGCATCCTGTCGGGCTGTATCACTGCCTGGTATGGCAACTGCTCCGCCCACAACCGTAAGGCAGAGTGAGGTGTGCACAACGCATCACCGGGGGCAAACTACCTGCCCTCCAGGACACCTACACCACCCGATGTCAATTGTATGTCGCCCCACGGACCTCCCAGTCGCGGCCGGCAGCGACAGAGCCTGGGCGCGAACCCAGAGTCTCTGGTGGCACAGCTAGCGCTGCGATGCAGTGCCCTAGAACACTGCGCCACCTGGGGGCCTGCCACACATATTGAGAAACACCCACAGTACACATAGACACCAATATACAAATCTATCAATCTAAGCCAGTCAGCATGCAGCAAGCTTAAAGTGACAGTGCTACTCTCCAACCCATCTCATAGTTGCTACATTAATCGACCTCCAGTGTTAGTCCTTGGGGATCTCTCGCTCAGTCGTCCTACAGTTCACTGTAGAGGCCCCCTCAGCCCTCACACACCGCTAGGCTCTCAGCAGTCTGGAGCGCCACACAATGTCCTCTGACATCCCACCCAGAATGACATTGACAGGCTGAGATAATGTCACCGCCTGCCTGTCTACCTGACCTCGTCCACTTTCACTGGGTTTCTAGTCACTCTTCTTCACCTTCCTCCTTTTCTCCTCTTTCTACCTTCTACAGTACTTCTCTCACTCGTTCTACCTCTGAGGATTTCTCTCTCTTTAGACCTCATTCTGTCTATACTCTCTCTGTCTCTCTCTCCCTGTCTTGCACTCTACTCGCTCTCCTTCCCTTAAAACTCTGAAGCTACAGCGACACGGTGAAGTCCACGGACCTCAGCGACACGGTGAAGTCCACGGACCTCAGCGACACGGTGAAGTCCACGGACCTCAGCGACACGGTGAAGTCCACGGACCTCAGCGACACGGTGAAGTCCACGGACCTCAGCGACACGGTGAAGTCCACGGACCTCAGCGACACGGTGAAGTCCACGGACCTCAGCGACACGGTGAAGTCCACGGACCTCAGCGACACGGTGAAGTCCACGGACCTCAGCGACACGGTGAAGTCCACGGACCTCAGCGACACGGTGAAGTCCACGGACCTCAGCGACACGGTGAAGTCCACGGACCTCAGCGACACGGTGAAGTCCACGGACCTCAGCGACACGGTGAAGTCCACGGACCTCAGCGACACGGTGAAGTCCACGGACCTCAGCGACACGGTGAAGTCCACGGACCTCAGACACGGTGAAGTCACGGACAGGACCTCAGCGACACGGAGAAGTCCACGGACCTCAGCGACACGGAGAACTCCACGGACCTCAGCGACACGGAGAACTCCACGGACCTCAGCGACACGGAGAACTCCACGGACATCAGCGACACGGTGAAGTCCACGAACCTCAGCGACACGTTGAAGTCCACGAACCTCAGCGACACGTTGAAGTCCACGAACCTCAGCGACACGTTGGTTATAAACAGCAGAACACTCAATATTGCAGAAATGTGAATGGCCCCAAAGAAAGGTATAAACTAAGGAGGAGGCTGCTGAGGAGGCTATTGGAGGAGCGTAAGGAAAGAGAAGACAGGAGTGTCAAACCATTTCTCACCTATCAGGACAGGCATGCTTCTCACACACACACACACACACACGCCATTGGATGGCTGTCTAAATGATCTCAGCCCAGTCTATAGAAGTGTTATGCCCAGCACTGGGAACTAACAGCATTGGTTGAGGGGCCTGTCAGGGGGAGACTGTACAGTACACTAAAAATCTACTGCCAGACACACAAGTCCTTCTTAAAAGAATGCCTGTTGAGTGACTGTGCAAATGTGTTATAAGCAGTGTGAATTACAGCGTATCAAACATCTGTCAGCTGCTTTAAGAGGGCCTGAGTGCCATAGTGGAACCTGACTTCATAAAGACACTATTCTTGTGCTGTGTGAGAGAAAGAGAGCCGAGTGGTTAGTGAAGGAGTGAAACACCATGCACACCAACACCCTATACCTCCCTCTCATTGACATCTCATTGACATCTGTAATAACGGCAGGATTTGGCTGCACTCCGGCCCTCATAGCCACCTGTGTGTGTGTGTGTGTTTGTTTGTGTGTGTGAAATGGCATAGGGGACGATTCAGTTCAATTGGACCCGGATGCAGCGAGTCACAATGGCTTTGATCTCTGCTCCAGGAAAACCGTCCAGCTAACAGGAAGAGCATGAGCTCAATGTTACAGAAATATCAAAAGGTTTTCACAGTAAGGCATGATTCTGTTTTGATTCCATATCTCATGCCAAATAGTATAGTACTTTTTCCATATTGGGTTCATTATGACAGCTATATTATGACTAGACTGTAGTCTGAAAACAGCCCATTTCTGCCCTGGCCAATCCAGGAGGCAGAGAGAGAGAGGCAGAGAGAGAGAGAGAGAGAGGCAGAGAGATAGAGGCAGAGAGAGAGAGAGGCAGAGAGATAGAGGCAGAGAGAGAGCAGAGCAGAGAGAGAGAGAGAGAGAGAGAGAGAGAGAGGCAGAGAGAGAGGCAGAGAGAGGAGAGAGAGAGGCAGAGAGAGAGAGAGAGCAGAGAGAGAGAGAGGCAGAGAGGCAGAGAGAGAGGCAGAGAGAGAGAGGCAGAGAGAGGAGAGAGAGAGAGAGAGGCAGAGAGAGAGAGAGAGAGAGGCAGAGAGAGAGAGGCAGAGGCAGAGAGAGAGGCAGAGAGAGAGAGAGAGGCAGAGAGAGCAGAGAGAGAGAGGCAGAGAGAGAGAGAGAGAGAGAGGCAGAGAGAGAGAGAGAGAGAGAGAGAGAGAGAGAGAGAGAGAGAGAGCAGAGAGAGAGAGAGAGAGAGAGAGAGAGAGAGAGAGAGAGAGAGAGAGGCAGAGAGAGGCAGAGAGAGAGAGAGAGGCAGAGAGAGAGGCAGAGAGAGGCAGAGAGAGAGGCAGAGAGAGAGAGGCAGAGAGAGAGAGAGAGGAGAGAGAGAGAGAGAGAGAGAGAGAGAGGCAGAGAGAGAGAGAGCAGAGAGAGAGAGAGAGGCAGAGAGAGAGAGAGAGAGAGCAGGAGAGAGAGAGAGAGGAGAGCAGAGAGAGAGGCAGAGAGAGAGAGAGGAGAGAGGCAGAGAGAGAGAGAGAGGCAGAGAGAGAGAGAGAGGCAGAGAGAGAGAGAGAGGCAGAGAGAGAGAGAGAGAGGCAGAGAGAGAGAGAGGCAGAGAGAGAGAGAGAGAGGCAGAGAGAGAGAGAGAGGCAGAGAGAGAGAGAGAGCAGAGAGAGAGAGAGAGAGAGAGGAGAGAGAGAGGAGAGGCAGAGAGAGAGAGGCAGAGAGAGAGGCAGAGGAGAGAGAGATGGGGGTAGAGGCAGAGAGAGACGGAGAGAGAGAGTGGTGCTAAACCCACCGAGCTCAGAGGGCTCTCTGCTGGGGAGGGCCGGACCTCTGCAGACCCCAGAGGACTGAGCCAACAGCACAGGAATGCTGTGGTTTGGACTACTATGTGTGTGTGTGAGTGTGTCAGGGTCCTGTTAGGAAAATGTGGCACCGGACATTTGACCAGCAGCATTTTAATTTACCGGAAGTTTAAACAAATTTACCGGACCCATATGCATTGGGGTGCGTAACCTGATTATGGCATCCAGACACAGTGCTCAGACCGACATAAGATGAATTACCACAATCTAAATGTAATTTAACAGAGCGTGCAAGTCAAGGATGCAGTGGTATACGTCCTTTTTACCGAATTCTGATGCTCACTATGAAGATGTTAGAATAACTGTCCACATTGACTTTTCCTCAGCCGACGAGACGAGCAACAAACAGAAAAATCTACGATCCCCCATAAGTAGAAAAGTTGACCTCTTCTATTGGTCAGCTTGTCGTTCTGGGCTGGTTTCCCGATAGCGAATGAACATAGGCTTACGAGTGTTTTAACGATGCATCTTTCCTATAACGGCCGAAGACGTAACATGCATTTCCCAAAACACAACGCAGAGAGAACGTTTGCTAAGTGCTTCGTTGGAGCATGTGTCAATACTGTACTGGTTGTATGAATCGAAAGAAAGGGAGCGCTGCTCTCGGATCAGCTTTCTCTCCTCAAATCTTTGGCCGGCATAAGATTGAGCATTTTAAAGTGCGATGTTAATTATGAGGATTTTTGGAAACAGCTCAGAGATTTAACGATGCTCCTACGAAAGGTTCTAACGATGAACTTAGCCTTAAGACGACTTTGGGAAACCGGGCCCTGTGCAAGAAATAGACTCTGAGACAGTTGTGGAACGATAGAAACAACCAGTACATCAAACTAACTTCAAAAATAATTGAGGCTGAGGCAATACATCCGAAACATTTAGCAAAAAATGTTGATAAACAAATATTTCTTCACATTATAGCTATGCAGCAATGCACGCACGGCAGGAGGCTACACGCAACAGTTCGTTCCATAATGTGATTAGCGGAAAACACCATTGTCAAATAACTGCCCCTGCAAGCGGTTTCATGTGACAGTTGAAAATATCTGTTTGATATGTTGAAAGATGGGAAATCTGAAGACGCAACAGCATGGGTTGCTAATATGACCAAAATGGTGCCTTTGGCTACTGGACAATGAAAGACAGAAAGCGGATTTAAAACCAATAGAACATGATAGAAATAGGCTACTTATTTCAATGGCACAAGTCTTTATGAAATAATTGCCTCCACGCTACTTTGAAACAAGGTAAGACATGCATGGTAATATGAAGTTTAAACGTTCAGGTTTCGAACAATTAAGTATATGTTTGCAAAATGCTTATTGCCTTCAGCTCACATTGCAAAGTGGTGATTGACGCGCGAAAGCCTGCCTATCGCTGCTTCAATTACCAGTTGAAAAATAAAAATAGCATTTATTTTTAAATCATGGCCATCAAAACCTATTTTAACACGTAACTGAGTTTATAATGGTTGCACAATAATTGGGCTTATAAAAGAATGTCTCACTCCAGCAGGAACAGGAACATGCAACACCTCTCAAGCTTTGGCTCAAACTAATTTCTGTATCTGTATTCGTTGCACATGTAATAAATAAGATACATTACGACAAAATAAAATACACAAGCACCAATTTAGCTCCTTCTAAATTATGCAAATTTACCTATAGACCAGGGATCGACTAGGTTCAGTATCAGAACAATTTTTTATTGAGCGGATGGTCGGGGTGCCGGAACATAATTACAAATAATTTGTAGACTGCAAATTGATTGCAAGAAGACCAAACAGATATATTGTTTCACCAAAATATAATAATTTCAAACCTTGCTTAGATTCTCTATTATGCGTGGGAATAGTTGAGAACATTTTTCCTAAATTAAAATCACTTGGAACAGATTCTTGGTGTTTTTACAGTCTTATGTCCAACAATGAAAATTCAACAACAACAAAAAACTTAGGGGGCCAAATAAAAAACCCTGCAGGCCACATTCGGCCCGCGGGCCGCAAGTTGGGGAACCCTGCTATCGACCATGTGTCAAACTCATTCCAAGATGGGCAGAGTGTCTGCGGGTTTTCGCTCCTCCCTTGTACTTGATTGATGAAATAAGGTCACTAATTAGTGAAGAACTCACCGTGCCTAGTTGTCTAGGGCTTAATTGAAAGGAAAAAACAAAAACCCACAGACACTAGGCCCTCCATGGAATGAGTTTGACACCCGATAAACATGACAGCTCAAATGCATATACATCAATTAATAGGCTGAAAAGCATTATTTCGAAATTATAATTTATTGGCTTTTCATTTTGGTGATCTTCCAAAATCCGGCTAACAGAAACCCTATTGGACTGACTGGGTCTGCTGCAGTGACAAAGACTTTCTTGATTTTCCTGTCCGGGTTGGCGCCCCCCCTTAGGTTCGTGCCATGGGGGAGATCTTCGTGGGCTATACTCGGCCTTGTCTCAGGATAGTAAGTTGGTGGTTGAAGATATCCCTCTAGTGGTGTGGGGGCTGTGCTTTGGAAAAGTGGGTGGGGTTATAACCTGCCTGTTTGGCCCTCTCCGGGGGTATTGTGTCTCCCGACCCCTCTTGTCTCAGCCTCCAGTATTTATGCTGCAATATTTTGTGTCGGGGGGCTAGGGTCAGTCTGTTATATCTGGAGTATTTCTCCAATCTTATCCGGTGTCCTGTGTGAATTTCAGTATGCTCTCTCTAATTCTCTCTCTCTCAGAGCCCTAGGACCATGCCTCAGGACTACTGGCCTGATGACTCCTTGCTGTCCCCAGTCCACCTGGTCATGCTGCTGCTCCAGTTTCAACTGTTCTGCCTGCACCTATGGAACTCTGACCTGTTCACCGGACATGCTACCTTGTCCCAGACCTGCTGTTTTCAACTCTCTTGAGACAGCAGGAGTCGTAGAGATACTCTGAATGATCGGCTATGAAAAACCAACTGACATTTACTCCTGAGGTGCTGACCTGTTGCACCCGCTACAACCACTGTGATTATTATTATTTATGAACATTTGAACATCTTGGCCATGTTCTGTCTCCACCCGGCACAGACAAGAGAGGAATGGCCACCCCTCATAGCCTGGTTCCTCTCTAGGTTTCTTCCTAGGGAGTTTTTCCTAGCCACATTTGATTGATTGACTCTCTTCCTATTCACACTAATGACTACAATACACTCTAAGAGGCTGTGCACAAGAGGCCACTTTACACTCAATTTGCAGACAATTCACACAAATAGGCATGCTGTAATCCTACATTTAGACTTTCATTGACTGTCCCCCAAAACATCTTGGGTTAAGATAGGTAGAAACGAATTGTAATACCACTGATTATGTGAAAGAATGTAGCCTCAAAGAATAAAAAAAGCAAATACATTTGGGATTGTTTTCCTCAGCTTTAAATCACTACATTACCTGACCACCACCCTTTTCCTCTGGCTGACAGCTCACACACACACACACACACACACACACACACACACACACACACACACACACGTTATACTGCAGCTGGAGAAAGGCAAAGCCACTGGGATGGACCTGCTCACGGCGTCCACTCTACCTCCTGTGAAGAGGGTCTGCTAGAACACATCAAGGAGAAAGAGGTCAGGGCTGAGCCAAGCATAAACCGAGGAGCTGCACCTGAAGGAGAGCTAACACAGCTACCAGAGGACAAGAGAGGTTTTCACTAGGAGAGACAGGGAGCGAGCGAGAGAAAGAGCGTGAGAGAAAAGGCGAGCGAGCGGACCAGCGGCTAGTCCGCATCTGGAGGGCGATCTCCACACATTCCTCTGGAATCCCGCTCCCCTCCTTCCCGCCTCTCAATCGAACCATTAACAGACACACACAAATGCATGCCCAGGCATGCGCACACAGACCCAGACACACAAACATGGAGACACACACACACACACACACACACAAGCAGGTGAAACATGCACAGACACCAACAAACAGATGGACAGATGTATGCATGCGCGGACAGACAAATAGATATGCTCACTCCAGTTGCGGTCAATGCCCTTCAATTTTCTTTTCTTCATGAGCACGGCCTTATTTCTATTACAGCATATTGGATGACTGTCATTCACATTCCATTCACCCAGTTCAATCTAACAGCGATAGGTTTAGGCTATTACATGATACTCTAATGTTCCCTATACCCATCATGAGGTTGCTACAACCTAGCCTATTAATGAAAGTTTACAACGTAGGTGCACACAGGTCAAGAGACCAATTCGATGTGACACACAGTGACATGGACAGACAGTGACATTCAATACCGCCTTGCACACTCTTGCCTGCATCTAGCTATCTCGGGTGTAATCATTAGTCCAACAGTTGCAAAAGAGAGTTTCTATTGGACAAATTCCGTTTAAAAAATATATTTCAACAGAATCGAATGAATTCACCCCTGATCACATGTAAACACAGTTCACTTTCATAGCAGCCACATTGTATTCCTTCTCACATCTACACACTCTCCTCTTCTCACCTTTTCCCTTCACCAGTGGACTTCAATGCACAACACATCAACTATATGTGACCAGGTGAAAAAAACTTTCCAAACCATAACTGCTACACACAGCCTACATCATTGTCACTATATTAACTAAAGTAACGTCCTAGTCAACATAGCTAATAGAACTAATGCCTTAGTAAACCCACTACAATCACACAGTAAAGTTAGTGTACAATCAGTAAGCATTACACCGACGGGCCCAGTTGGCAATAAATTTGTCAAATCAAAGCTTATCTTGACTTGGAAGAGTTCCAGTGTTGTAGAAAGAGGAGGAAGGGAAGCGCTACTAAGGTACACAATACTACATTTTGGTAGATGGGTGCCCTTTGGTAAAAGGGGTGAATTGGTCGTCAAAAAGAAAGGAGGACCAAGGCACTCTTCATATAATTAATTAAAATGCCTTTATTTGTATGGCATGTTCAATAGAAAAAAGGTTTTAAAAATCCGATGCATGGCCTTCGTCAGGGAGTGCAAAGAAATAATACAATGTCCTCTTTTGACAATGTCCTCTTTCTTTTCAAAAGAGAACATTGTATAATTTCTTTGTACTCCCTGACGAAGGCGATGCAGACGAAACGCGTCGGATTTTTAAAACCTTGTTTCTATTGAACATGCCATACAAATAAAGGCGTTTTAATTAAGTATATGAAGAGTGCCTTGGTCCTCCTTTCTTTTTGAGTTCCAGTGTTGTGTTGGATAGTGATAGCCAGCTAGGCAACATAGCATCATTCTGTTTGAGCAGGGTGTTTGAGTGGCTAAACTAGCTAGCTGCATTTGCTAGCTAAGTAAGTGAAACGAAAAAAATAAATAAATAAATTCGGTCTCTTGCTTCTCCTTCATTTTGGAAGAAATTAATTTGTTCAAAACTGCTTCTCTCTTCTCAAAACTACTCTCCACATTTGATGCACTGCAGTGCTAGCTAGCTGTAGCTTATGCTTTCAGTATTAGATTAATTCTCTGATCCTTTGATTGGGTGGACAACATGTCAGTTCATGCTGCAAGAGCTCTGATAGGCTGGAGGACATCCTCCGGAAGTTGTCATAATTACTGTGTAAGTCTATGGAAGGGGTGAGAACCATGAGCCTCCTTGGTTTTGTATTGAAGTCAATGTACCCAGAGGAGGACAGAAGCTAGCTGTTGTCCAGCTACACCATGGTGCTACTCTACAGAGTGCCATTAAGGCTACAGTAGACCTTACCTGCAAAATAATGTGTTTTAATCAATTATTTGGTGACGTGATTATATTTAGTATAGTTTAATCTAAAAATGATAACTTTTTAAATTGTTCTCCCTTCCTCCTCTGAGGAGCCTCCACTGTCATCCTCGGAGGCTCATGCATTATTTATAAATTAAATATGGAGTACCAGTGGTGTCCACCAGGTGGTAGCAGCACACAGCAGAGAGCCGGGGCCCAGACAAAGCAGAGCAGCAAGGCACAAATACGGGCTGTTTTGTCCTCCTCATCCCCACAGAGTAAACAGTGCTTTCTCAACAGGAGGAACAAGTGATGCTCCTGTCTACTGATCACATGGTATGTGAGGGAGGATTATGATGACACACACACAGATAAACGCACGCACACATCAAATCCCAGGCTCTTATGACCGAGACCTAAAGCAAGGGCATCTGATCGTGGTCGAACCATTAACCAGATGCGTCTAAATCCTAAAGGAGCTGTGGCCATAAACATAGGTCACATTAACCAAAAGTGTAGACTCGGGCCTGGGTGATATGGTGACAAAGGTGATATCTACACAGTGTTGGAACACAGGTATGGAAGGCAGTTGTGGTATAAGTCTCTGTTTTCTTACCTGGCACTCTCAAATGTGGCAGATGAGGTCTTTCCTATGGCTCCAAACCCTACACCCACAGCCAGGCCCTCTGCAAGAGAACACACACAGCCATGGAGGTTAAAATATGTGTGTGTGTTTGTGTATGTGAGAGAGAGAGAGACAGAGAGAGACAGAGAGAGCGACAGAGAAAGAGAGCGACAGAGAGAGAGAGAGAAAACGGTAGAAAGAGAGCAGTAGAGAGACATAGATAGGTAGAGAGAGAAAGAGAGAGGGAGACAGAGAGACAGAGAGAGAAAACGGTAGAAAGAGAGCAGTAGAGAGACATAGATAGGTAGAGAGAGAAAGAGAGAGGGAGACAGAGAGACAGAGAGAGAGAAAACGGTAGAAAGAGAGCAGTAGAGAGACATAGATAGGTAGAGAGAGAGCGACAGAGAGAGAGGGAGACAGAGAGAGAGCGCGACAGAGAGAGAGGGAGAAAACGGTAGAAAGAGAGCAGTAGAGAGACATAGATAGGTAGAGAGAGAAAGAGAGAGGGAGACAGAGACAGAGAGGGAGAAAACAGTAGAAAGAGAGCAGTAGAGAGACATAGATAGGTAGAGAGAGAGCGACAGAGAGAGAGGGAGACAGAGAGACAGAGAGGGAGAAAACGGTAGAAAGAGAGCAGTAGAGAGACATAGATAGGTAGAGAGAGTGCTCACTGCCCACAAAATGAGGTGGAAACTGAGCTGCACTTCCTAACCTCCTGCCCAATGTATGACCATATTAGAGAGACATATTTCCCTCAGATTACACAGATCCAAAGAATTCGAAAACAAATCCAATTTTGAAAAACTCCCATATCTATTGGGTGAAATACCACAGTGTGCCATCACAGCAGCAAGATTTGTGACCTGTTGCCACGAGAAAAGGGCAACCAGTGAAGAACAAACACCATTGTAAATACAACCCATATTTATGCTTATTTATTTTATCTTGTGTCCTTTAACCATTTGTACATTGTTAAAACACTGTGTGTGTGTGTATATATATATATATATATATATATATATATAATATGACATTTGTAATGTCTTTACTGTTTTGAAACTTCTGTATGTGTAATGTTTACTGTTAATTTTTGTTGTTTTTCACTTTATATATTCACTTTGTATGTTGTCTACCTCACTTGCTTTGGCAATGTTAACACATGTTTCCCATGCCAATAAAGCCCTTGAATTGAATTGAATTGAGAGAGAAAGACAGAGGGAGAGAGGGACAGAGAGCGACAGAGAGACAGAGAGGGAGAAAACGGTAGAAAGAGAGCGGTAGAGACAGATAGGTAGAGAGAGAGAGAGAAAGACAGAGGGAGAGAGCGACAGAGAGGGAGAAAATGGTAGAAAGAGAGCAGTAGAGAGACTTAGATAGGTAGAGAGAGAGAGCGACAGAGAGCGACAGAGAGCGACAGAGAGCGACAGAGAGCGACAGAGAGCGACAGAGAGCGACAGAGAGCGACAGAGAGCGACAGAGAGCGACAGAGAGAGACAGAGAGGGAGAGAGAGAGAGGGAGAGAGAGGGAGACAGAGGGAGAAAACGGTAGAAAGAGAGCAGTAGAGAGACATAGATAGGTAGAGAGAGAGAAAGACAGAGCGAGACCCGAGGGAGACAGAGAGGGAGAAAGCAGTAGAGACACAGATGGGTAGAGAGAGAGAAAGAGAGGGAGATTGAAAGAGCATGGACATGTGAGAATAGGTAGGGAACGGTTATAAAGAGCTGGTGAGTCAGAATTTACAGTCAGAGTTTTGAGAGCTGCTTGGCTGCTTGGCTCATCAACCAGAATGAATAAGAGTCCACATCTATATTGAGTGTACTATTGAGAGTAAGAAGAGGAGGAAGGCAGAAAGAGAGAGACAGCTCTCCGTCCTCTCTGTCTACTTTAGGAAAGACGAGTAACACCCACAGCAGGACAGACAGGATCCATGCCTCCAGGCTATTCACAATAAAGTGTGCTAAAATATAATAGATTTATCAATGAATGACTATGATTTCCTAGTCTATCAAATCTAATTCTCTCACTATGAGCGGCTGGGTGCGTGCTGGGTGTGCGATATAGTCTTGCACGAGCACCCACTCTCTCTCTCTCACTTACACTGGTGTGAGCATGAAAGCACGCACACACTTGTACCAGCAACCAACTCCCTCTAATTGGACACAGCAGCTTCCAGCTGGGCATCTCTCTCCTTCTTTTCCCTCTCCCCTCTCTTCTTCCTCACTTCCTTCCCCCTTTCATTTTTAACACTTGGATACAAATACAGCTGAAAAGGCCACAGGTTAGACTGACAGCCGTACACAAACACAGGTAATGATACTCCTAAAGGTCTGTGTGTGTGTGTGTGTGCGTGTGTGTAAAGCCTGGCTGAAAAACACACACAGAGCTCCATACTTCACTCCCTGCACTGACTGGTAGCCTACACCATCAGTGGCAAATGCCGTAGGCTTGCACTCTCTCGCAGAAAAACATGAAGCCTGCAGGAGTACTGTATTAATACCACCTATAGGTCCTAGTAGACTATAGTATTGTATATGGAATTAAGAATATATAATATATGGATGAGTAATTTCAGAGCGGCATAGACTAAGATACAGAAGAACAGAACACAGTATATACAAATGAGATGAGAATGCAAAATATGTTTAAAAAAAAATAATAATAAAGTAAAGTGACCAGTGTTCCATTTATAAAAGTGGCCAGTTATTTCAAGTCTGTGTGTATAGGGCAGCAGCCTCTAATGTGATAGGGATGGCTATTTAACAGTCTGATGGCCTTGAGATAGAAGCTGCTTTTCAGTTTCTTGGTCCCAGCTTTGATGCACCTGTACTGACCTTGCCTTCTGGATGATTTGGGGTGAACAGGCAGTAGCTCGGCTCGTTGTTGTCCTTCATTATCTTTTTGGCCTTCCTGTGACATCTGGTGCTGTAGGTGTCCTGGAAGGCAGGTAGTTTGCCCTAGGTGATGTGTTGGGCAGACCGCACCACCCTCTGGAGAGCCCTGCGGTTTCGGGCGGTGCAGTAGTCATTCCAGGCGGTGATGCAGCCCGAAAAGGATGCTCTCAATTGTGCATCTGTAAAAGTTAGTGAGAGTTCTAGGTGCCAAGCCACATTTCTTCAGCCTCCTGAGGTTGTTGCACCTTCTTCACCACACTGTCTGTGTGGGTGGACCATTTCTGTTTGTCAGTGATGTGTACGCCGAGGAACTTGAAGCTTTCCACCTTCTCCACTGCAGTCCTGTCGATGTGGATAGGGGCGTGCTCGCTCTGCTATCTCCTGAAGTCCACGATCATCTCCTTAGATTTGTTGACGTTGAGTGAGAGGTTATTTTCCTGGCACCACACTCCCAGACCCCACACCTCCTCCCGGTATCGTCATTTTCGGTCAAGCCTACTACTGTTGTATTGTCAGTTAACTTGCTTATAGAGTTGGAGGCGTGCTTTGCTACACAGTTATGGGATGAACAGGGAGTACAGGAGGGGGTTGAGCATGCACCCTTGTGTTGTTTCCTACCTGGACTGCGCATGCTCTGAGGATGCGGCTGGGAATGCAGTCTGGACCAGCAGCATTGCGAGGGTTAACATACTTAAATGTCTTACTCACGTCGGCCACGGAGAAGGAGAACCCAGTCTTTGGTAGAGGGTCACGTCGGTGGCACTGCGTTATCCTCAAAGCAGCCATTAGCCGTGGTACATTGGCCGTATACCACAAACCACCCTACTTTCGGCAAATCTGACCACGACCCCGGTGGTCAGATTTGCTTAAGTATAGCATAGTTACAGTGCATTCAGAAAGTATTCAGACCCCTTGACATTTTCCACATTTTGTTACGTGTCGTGTCTTTGGCATCATTCAAGTGAAGACTTTTTTATCAAATCAATTCTCTAATTATTATTATGTGATTAAACTAATCATGTGAATGTTGGGGCACCAAGGAAAATCTTCAGATTACAAAGTTATACTTTTCCTAATATCTGATAAATTAGTCTTCTAATGAATCAATTATTCTTTACCTCACATTAGTCTCATTCCAAACGTTGTAAATTGTTGGTTATCTGCACAAACCCAGCCTTTACTATGAATCATCCATACACCAATTGGCTTAATCATTTATTTACTAACTAACTAAATAACCACAGAAATGCATAAACAAACAGTAGATATGGTTACAAGGAAATGATAGGGGAGGTTCCCTAGTGGGCTAAGCTGATATGACGGCTTAGTGGACAAAGGAAAGTGGGTGTGGACTGATTTGGGCAGGAAAGATAAAAGGAATCCCTACACAGTTGATAATCATATTAATTGAAATGCTAATCCTTTGCACATGAACACTCACTCATTCGGAACAAATTGCAATCAATAAATATTTTCGCTCAGTGTGTCGTCTTTGTCTCTGTTGGAATCGTCCGTCTTTCGGTTGGAAAGTTCATCCACGCATCACTCTCTCTGCTTCCTTGAAGTCTTTCGTGGTTAGAATGGATACTTCAGAGTACCATTCAGAAATGTTGTTATAGAATAGATGTTTTGGCAGTTGTCGGTCTTCGCATCCAATGGAACATCATTTCTAGCTGCAGACTAGTAGTTAGTATCTAAGATTTGCATTTATTCTGTCGGGATCGATAGTCTCAGCGTTTAACCATTTCCAACAGTGTAGCCAATGCTCCATGTGGTTTGGTTAGGAATTCAACAACCATTACAACCTTAGCTTATACTGAGGTTTTTGTGGTCTCTACTCAAACCTTTGCCCCCTTGGTGATCGAGATACGCATGGTCTGAAGAGGATTTTTTCAGATGTTTTTTTTTATTCCTAACAGTAGAAAAGGGCTGTCCCATGAGCCAGATCATGTCGGTGCTCATGGTAGACGGGCCAACGACTGAGTTAAACTTTAAAGGGAATACAATTCTCTCACATTAACAGTTTAAAATCACATTACATAATTTCGCAAATAGTTTCATCTTTACTCATTCATTTTATACAATAATATACAATAACATTTTATACAATAACGCAAACCTCATAACCCAGGCTCCTGTATAAACAGAGTTATGGTAATGTGGCTGTATTGTCTTTAATGAGGTCACAACATGAAACAAAACGGACAAAGTCGTAGCTGGCTTCTCCACCGACCGTTTACACCATCTCCAAAACATGGATATTGTTCAGTTCTCAAGTTCTGTGATGTAGAAGAAGTTCCTTTGTTCTACTGTGAAACTCTTTATCTCTATACTGCCTGGCCAGGAAGAGAGAGTCTCTTCCAGGAATTTACGACCTGAGATAACAGAACCTGGGTGTAGGAGGGAGAGAGAGAGAGGGATGGTACTCGCTATACCCAAAGAGGGCCACGTCATGACATACGAAACAGCCTAATTCTAAAATGGATTAAATGGTTTTTTCCCCCCACTCATCAATCTACACACAATACCCCATAATGACAAAACAAAAACAGGTTTTTAGACATTTTTGCAAATTTATTACAAATAAAAAACTGAAATATCACATTTATGTCAGTATTCAGACCCTTTACTCAGTACTTTTTTGAAGCACCTTTGGCAGTGATTACAGCCTCAAGTCCACTTGGGTATGACGCCTACAAGCGTGGCGCACCTGTTTTGGGGAGTTTATCCCATTCTTCTCTGCAGATCCTATTAAGCTCTGTCAGGTTGGATGGGGAGCGTCGTTGCACAGCTATTTTCAGGTCTCTCCAGAGATGTTCGATCAGGTTCAAGACCGGGCTCTGGCTGGGCCACTGGTCCCAAAGCCACTCTTTGTGCTTAGGGTTGTTGTACTGTTAGAAGGTGAACTTTCGCCCATGTCTGAGATCCTGAGTGCTCTGGAGCAGGTTTCAATCTTGGTTTCATCTGACCAGAGAATCTTGTTTCTCATGGTCTTTGAGTCATTAGGTGCCTTTTGACAAACTCTAAGCAGGCTGTCATGTGCCTTTTACAGAGGAGTGGCTTACATCTGGCCACTACCATAAAGGCCTGATTGGTGGAGTGCTTCATAGATGGTTGTCCTTCTGGAAGGTTCTCCTATCTCCACAGAGGAACTCTGGAGCTCTGTCAGAGTGACCTTTGGGTTCTTGTTCACCTGCCTGACCAAGCTTGGTCCTTCTCCCCCGATTGCTCCGTTTGGCCGGGAGGCCAGCTCTAGAAAGAGTCTTGATGGTTCCAAACATCTTCCATTTAAGAATGATGGAGGCCACAGTGTTCTTGGGGACCTTCAATGCTGCATACATTTTTTGGTACCCTTCCCCAGATGTGTGCCTCGACACAATCCTGTGTCAGAGCTCTACTAACAATTCCTTCGACCTCATGGTTTGGTTTTTGCGCTGACATGCACTGTCAACTGTGGGACTTTATATAGACAGGTGTGTGCCTTTTCAAATCATGTCCAATCAATTGAATTTACCACAGGTGGACTCCAATAAAGTTGTACAAACATAAAAAGTGATTTCAATTTTTTATTTTTAACACATTTTCAAAAACGTATAAAAACCTGTTTTGCACGTTGTCTTTATGGGGTATTGTGTGTAGATTGATGAGGGGGAAAAACAATTTATTCCATTTTAGAATAAGGCTGTAACATAACAAAATGTGGAAAAAGTCAAGGGGTCTAAATACTTTCCGAATGCAGTGTATATACAGATGAACAACATTCCAAGCTTCACTGAAATACCTCATGTTCCATTGAGGGGCTTCATTCCAATCAGTGCTTTCATGTCAAGTCAAGAGCCGTCTCACCCCATCATCCCATTGCCTGATTTACTAACGAGCTCTTTAATCATTGGTAATTGGCGTTTTTTTGGTTGGGGCAGGTGATGAATATTCCCTCAGATTGAAATACATACGATATTCAGATAAGGCCATTACGGATGCATAACAGATCCATTTCAGTGGGAGGACCCCACTCTCCATCAGTTCCAATCGGCTGCTCTGGTATGGGCTTGTTGGAGCTGGAGGAGCCATTAAAAACTCAGGCAGGGGGAGTAATACCTTCATTTGTCACCATATGAGACATTAGGAGGGGTGCTGCCTGGGGGGAGGATCAATCTCTAGCGTCACAGTGGCACAGAGAAGGCGGTGAGTTTGATGGGGCGGAGGGGGTTGGTCTTTCCCATGTGGGAACCATATTTCAGTAATCAGCTTTCTACAGCAGTGTTAATAAAGTACATGCCTCGAGGACCGCAGGGGCGGTCAGGGATAGATTTAGACCAAAAATATAAAGAATTGTATACTATTCCAAGACATATGCCAAGCTTTTTGAGAAGATGTACAGTACCAGTCAAAAGTTTGGACACACCTACTCATTCAAGGGTTTTTGTGGAATAATAGTGAAGACATCAAAACAATGAAATAGCACATATGGAATCATGTAGTAACCAAAAAAGTATAGATTCTTCAAAGTAGCCACCCATTGCCTTGATAACAGCTTTGCACACTGTCAACCACCTTCATGAGGAATGTTTTTACAACTGTCTTGAATGAATTCCCACATATGCTGAGCACTTGTTGGCTGCTTTTTCCTTCATTCCTTCGCTTTTCCTCCAACTCATCCCAAACCATCTCATTTGGCTTGAGGTCGGGTGATTGCGGAGGCCAGGTCATCTGATGCCGCACTCAATCACTCTCAAATTTGGACCAATTTCCACCGGTCTAATGTCCATTGCTCGTGTTTCTTGACCCAAGCAAGTCTCTTCTTATTATTGGTGTTCTTTAGTAGTTGTTTCTTTGCAGCAATTCGGCCACGAAGGCCTGATTCACACAGTCTCCTCTGAACAGTTGGTGTTGAGATGTGACTGTTACTTGAACTCTGTGAAGCATTTATTTGGGCTGCAAATCTGAGGTGCAGTTAAATCTAATGAACTTATCCTCTGCAACAGAGATAACTCTGGGTCTTCCTTTCCTGTGGCGGCCCTCATGAGAGCCAGTTTCACCATAGCGCTCAATGGTTTTTGGGACTGCACTTGAAGAAACGGATTGACTGACCTTCATGCCTTAAAGTAATGATGTACTGTTACTTATCTTTACTTATTTGAGCTGTTCTTGCCATAATATAGACTTGGTCTTTTACCAAATAGGGCTATCTTCTATATACCACCCATACCTTGTCACAACTCAACTGATTGGCTCAAACACATTAACATGAAAAGAAATTCCACAAATTAACAAGGCACACCTGTTAATTGAAATGCATTCCAGGTGACTAACTCATGAAGCAAGTTGAAAGAATGCCAAGAGTGTGCAAAGCTGTCATCAAGGCAAAGGATGGCGACTTTGAAGAGTCTAAAATATAAAAAAATAAAAAAATTTTGTTAATCCTTTTTTGGTAACTACTTGATTCCATATGTGTTATTTCACAGTTTTGATGTCTTCACGATTATTCTACAATGTAGAAAATCATTTTTTAAAACGTTTAAAAAAAACTTGAATGTATGTGTGTCCAAACTTTTTTGACTGGTACTGTAAGTTTGTTGTCTCACTAGCAACATTTAACGACAGCAAGTTGGGTGTAGGTGAGCGCCTGGCATTGCTATTACCATGTTGACAAGGCGAGTGGAGAGACTCTTGTGCCATTCAGCGACTGACTGAACAGCCTTGTGCTTGGGGGAAGTAACCACCTTAACATTTGATGTGTCATACATGACAGCAAAATAGAGGGTTTGTGGATCTAATTCCATTATGGATGGTCTACTCCTGGGAAAGGTGCAAAGTTCAACTTGACTTAAGTCCCATGGTTGATAGAACTATTAGTAAGAGTGGGACTTTACAATAGATCAACGTGCTCCGAGCAGTGGCCACTTTGCTAATACGGCTAATCTGCTAATCTTGTGATACTCTAAATGCATTAAATACCACCAGGTAAGTGTGTGAGAGTCACTGTGGAAGCGACGTTTAATAGCATCCAGTCAATCATCGTTATCATTTTTGTAATTTATTACAATCCCCATTCACAGAAATGTTGGTGTCCCATTCTCTTCGAAAAGCCTTCACACTCCTGTCATAGCGCTGTCGCTAGGCTATCATAAAAATGTCACGCTGTCACCATAGTGTCAGAAACTGCCATAAAGCTGTCATACGGCCGTAATTATTCTGTTTTAGCGCCGTCTTCTTGCCTCTACATAATAAGTGTTGACAAGGTCAGAATGACTACAGAAATAGCACAAAATCATCTAATTGCCAGGTAAGAGTTTGGTCTGTGTGCTAGAAAAGGCTTGCCTGACGACTCATCCTGATTTTCATTCCGCTGCTCTATCGATCGCTAGACACATTGTCCGAAACTGCCATCCTCGAAATCGGTGAGGGTTGTTGTACAAAACAAATTCATCAGCGATTGGATCGTCTCCAACCAATCAGACTATCATAGTTGGATAACGTCATCATGGTCGGCTGGCTCAGGCCCAACCCAGCGGTTTCTGGGACCAATCAGAGCGGTCAGAATGTGTTCACATTCTACAAGATGTCCGGAAAGAAACACTAGTGGGCGTGGTGTTTTGGCCTGGTGGATGGGTAGTCAGGTTAAGAAAAGACTGGAGTTGGCAAAGAAGTGTGAAGCGAAGAAAACTCAATGGTTTGGTAAGAACATCTCTAATTAGCTAGAGAGTTGGAGAGAAGCCGGCAAACAGACATGTGCATCTTCAAAGCGGAGGAGAAAAATTGCCCGTAATAGGCAATATGCCATTCTACGCATGTTAAAATGGCTGAGGTAGCCGCAAAAAGACGTATATAGCTTAAGTGCCCTAATGCATCAGCTATGAGGGGATACAGAAATAAACCATTCTGGAAATGAATTATAATGGTTTCCTATCAGCTCTCATCACTCCAATCCCTCATCACTCCACACTCCTTTTCTAGGGAGGGGTGGGATTACCATTCCTAGTATGCAGAGGCACACACACAGACAGACAGACAGACAAACAAAAACACTTCCATGTACAGTAAATAACTTCGCTCTCGGCTTCCTGTGTTCTCTCTCTGTGTTCAAAGTTTACTGTATTTAGTTGAAGTTGAAATTGAAGTTTGCTGGTTTTCGCTCAAGCCCTGTCAAAACAGCTGTGTATGTGTACGCTCAAGCACAGGCACACACACAGTCAGCATGGAAAACAGCTGTGTATGTGTACGCTCAAGCACAGGCACACACACAGTCAGCATGGAAAACAGCTGTGTATGTGTACGCTCAAGCACAGGCACGTGCACACACACAGTCAGCATGGAAAACAGCTGTGTATGTGTACGCTCAAGCACAGGCACGTGCACACACACAGTCAGCATGGAAAACAGCTGTGTATGTGTACGCTCAAGCACAGGCACGTGCACACACACAGTCAGCATGGAAAACAGAGGTGTAGAGGAATATGGGAGAGAATACTTCGTGAAACTACTGAGTCAAGACAAATGATCTACAACTGTATCTAAATGTGCCTCTTTCAGTGTAAGTTAGAGTAAACATGAGGACATGGCTTGGAGACAAAGGGAAGTGGACACGATACTAGGATTGGGCGGTGTACAGTATATACCGTATACCGGGGTATTTGGAAATAGCCACATGATGGTTTTTCAATACCGTTGAAACAATTTCTTTGAGGTTTTTCAATACATTTCAATATTTGCAGTCAACTTGTCCAATGCTTTATGAGATAAAGCAGATTGCGTTCATTTCACCGGTCACATTATGAAGCTTACCGTAGTTCACCAGAACAGTTGAGCCAGTCACGTGTGTTTGTTAATGGCACAACAGGAGAAAGCGGGAGCGGGTGAGTCCAGCTGTCTATTGACAGGGGTCGCATTTTATATTGAAAGTCAAGAGTTTTTTTGCTTCAACAGAGTGATCAGGGACGTGCAACTATAGTTATTCTTCACAGAAAATACATCAACGAATTCGGCAGAAAATTGCTTCATCTTCATCAGATGATGACAAAAGTACAACGCTATTTGCCTGGCAGCCACACAAGTAAATGAGCTTACAATGAAAAAGCAAGGTTTTTTTGCAAAAAGACCATCATATTTCTAATGTTTAGGCCTATCATAGAAAGAATATAGCCAGCTACATTTCCTACTGTTTTGCTTCAAGTTAATCTTGCACTATACTGGAAAAAAATAGGCTGGCTACACCGAGAAAAGTACCAGGGAAAAGTAGCTACACATCAGTCAGAGTGCTGTCTGCTGAATGCCCAATCATGAATTCTTATCTGAGTGGAGAAGTAAAACCGAAGCACAAATTTAGTCTGATGCCGAGCAGAAATTACAATAAGAGGCATTTTAGATCTGCGTTTACAAAATGCAGCAAGATATCGTTTTTTTCCTGAGTGAAAGAAATGCAGAATTCCGAGTTAACACGACCCCTAGTTTAGTTTAACTTGCTTTCTTAGTAAGTGGCTGAAGTAATACCTTTCTGCCGTGTTTGAGACGTCAAAGCCATTCGGATGACTTATTTGTACAGCTGCCACTGCCATCTTGATTTCCTTGCATTTTTTATCCTCTCCATTCTTGGCCCGTCTGCTCCTCCCCATCTTCTCTGAGCAGGCAGGCCCGTTGCCCTAGCGACTCCACACAGACACAGCATGTAGACATACTGCTGGAGAGCCAGTACTGCAGTTATCTAAACTTTGTTCATTTGCACAATGTATCTTGTTCACATTTGCTTGTTAAAGTCCGAACTCACCACATTCGGTAGCGCCTACCTATATATGAATACAGTTATGAGCTATATTACTTGTCTTTGCAATTAATTTACTTTTGTTTGCGCTCATTAGCAAATTTAGCTAGCAGCCGCCATGGAATTCATTATTCATTATTAATTCATTATGCTAATTTTGTTAGCATTATGGTAATAGACGCCCAATGGGCTTTTTTGAGTTTTTTGGCGCCCCCTTGTGTACTAAGCCTGATATACCATAAATCCCAGGGTGAGAGAAAGACGGAATGACGATATAAACATCTGGATACTGCCCAACACCACACTATACACTTCAGAGGTTGAGCTAAATCCCCAAAGCTCTCGTCAACATGACTACAGATTAAGCCGTACAGCGAGACTTCAAAGAAAAGGCCGCAGGCTGGGCGATAGTGAATCTACAGGACCAGAACGAGCTCATATGGAGTCTGGGCTCATCCTCTCTCTATCGGTCTTTACCTCCCCTCTGCTCGCTCTCTCACTCCCTTTGATGGGATGTACTGACACAGAACCTATTCATTTGGATCCTCATAATATTTTGTTAGGCTAGAATGCTCATTGTGAGTGTTATGTTGGAGGAGAGGGGGGAGTGTGTGTATGCGTGTGTTTGGGTTGAGGGTTGTGTGCATGCAAGCGAGCGTGATCCGTATTCACCACCGCTAGTCTTCAGCTGTCAATCACACAGCCAACTCTGTCACACTCCTTGTTGGTTCTGCCAGAGTAAAGGCTTGGTAGCTCTCTGCGCACACACGTGCACACAAACCTCTCAGGGGAGGGACAGCTAGCAGCATAGCTTGGTGGGCTCAATGTGGGAAAGTTTATCAGGGGACTGGTGAAGCCTTCCCATAGTCAGTCACCGAGCCATTCTTCCATAACTAATACGCCTCAGAAGGGTTCTGTTCATGTCAGTCCAGTCCAGTCCAGACCAGCAGTCCAGACCAGCAGTCCAGACCAGCAGGCCAGACCAGCAGGCCAGACCAGCAGGCCAGACCAGCAGGCCAGACCAGCAGGCCAGACCAGCAGGCCAGACCAGCAGGCCAGACCAGCCGGGATGGGGAAACACTATACCAACGCGATGAACAGCCAGCCGTCTGGTCTGTCTGTCTAGTAAATGGTGTTGAATCGGAGACTGGGAAAATGTGTTCAATCAACAGCTCACAGCTGACACGTACGGGAGCGCTCACATGCATCATTTTACACGCTGAGGATTAGCGTGATAGCATTAGCATGTGTACAAACAAACTACTGGTCCCCAAGTCCTCTCTCTCTGAGCCATCGCATTGCCTCACTGATCATCAGAGACCTCATATTTGCATGTACAGGACAAGCTAGTTAGGCCTCTATTTACCAATGTGAGCTGTGGAAACACATTTAACAGCTTGAAGGCCTATACTCTCACTCCAACAAAATCAAAACTGAATGGACACGTTGTAGCCTGAATGCTAGGCAGGTAGCCTAGCGGTTAAGAGCACTGGGACCAGTAACCGAAAGGTTTTTGTTTGAATCCCTGACATGACTAGGTGAACAATCTGCCAATGTGTCCTTGAGCAAGGCACTTAATGCTAAGTCTCTCTGGATAAGTGCGTCTCATAAAGGACTAAAATGTAAATGTATGATAACATTGTGATATAGCAGGTTCACAACGTGTAATGATATGCCTGTATCTGCACTGTAATTGTCACTACGGATGTTCTTTCAAATGAATGCATTTCACCAGCTCTGATATCCCGTCACCCCTATAAAACTATACTGAATTGACGCCTTGTAAACATGTCCTTGTCATGAAAACATGAAGATAAACCAGGTTAATGATGTGTCTGTACAGTCAATAGTGTATTGTCGCTACGTGTGCTGATTCCGATGACTGTATTTCACCAGGCATATTCATATGGATCAGCGTTCATCCGCACTTCCTGGAAAATACCTCTTTGGGGTGTAATTCCACCTACGTACAGACCTAGGATCAGCTTCCTCTCCCCGAACCCTAACCTTCACCACAACCGGTTAAATCTTAAAACTGACCCAAGATCAGTGTGTAGGGGCAACTTCACCCTACACGCCACTAAACTGCAAGCACATCCATTCACGCTGAGTCAGGTTAGACTGCCGGTGAACACAGGAATCAATGAAACTTCTCACTCTTTGGACAGTTTTTTTCCCTCATCCATATTTCATTAACACATGTGGACATGATATTGACGTGTTACCATAACAAATATACAGTACCTGGGCTTTAGCTCTTTTTGTGTGAGTCTAGGACACACGTATCATTTCAAGCCCCCAAAAAAACATATTTCATATGATAATATCCCTAAATGTATAGTTTCCCTGTTCTCCAATCAAGGATTGGCAGCCAGTTCAGCCTTAGATATATCTCACTCCTGTGTGGCTCAGTTGGTAGAGCACGGCACTTGTAACGCCAGGGGTTTGATTCCCATGGGGGACCAGTACAAACAAATACGAAAATGTCTGCACTCACTACTGTAATTGGCTCTGGATAAGAGCATCTGCTAAATGACTAAAATGTAAAGAAAATATTCCTCCTCAAGTATTGAACAATGACTTCAACAAGGAAATCAATCCATCTTTCCATTTGTACATTCTCCCACAGCGGGAATTATTCATAGAGCCTGCATGGGCAGTCCCCCGCAACTCACGTGCACACAAACATGCACAGCCCCTATTACGGGGATGCTCCTGCCTCCAAAGCCTGTCAAATCTAAATACATGCGCTGAATATAACAGGTGTAGTAGACCTTACCGTGAAATGCTTACTAACAAGCCCTTAATTAACAATGCAGTTCAAGAAATAGTTAAGACTAGTCACACTCATGGCCTCTGAAATGACCTCTTTGAAATCACTGCTGCAGATACATCTTACTGCTCCCTCTGAGGCGTCGCTTCAGCAATATGGTGAAAATGTCACAAAGGCAATCTGTCACCATATTTCTGATTCCTAACAACCTAACCTATCCGATTCAGATGAACATGAATAACCTAGTGAAATATGATAGGGGCTAAGGGCTAGGAGCTAGTGGCAGGGGTTGGTTTGGGACTGAGCATTACAGACTGGGCTGTGGTGGGTTCTTCTTCTCACCTGGGATGTTGTGGATGGTGATCGCCACGATCAGGAGGATGATGCGCCTCCATCTGCTTCCAGTTTGCCCTGCCCCTTCCTGTTGCCGGTTGCCCACTTCCTGTCCCTCGGAATCTGAGGAACCCGCGTCGACGTGGGGGCCTTTCCTCCTCTGGTACACGTCTCCTCCGTTCTCAATCTTGTCTGTAAGAAAGACAAGACACAACATTTGGACAACATTACTACAACATACAGTTCTTGCCAATTAAGCAATCTTTCAGATTCGTATACAATTAAGCACAATTAGAAGACAATTACGCAACGGTAACCTTTTTTCAGAAAATTGGGCTCTATGAAAATTCCAAGTGAGACAGAGGTCTGATGAGAAGCTGACACAAAAACGGTTACAATTAATGGAAAGCAAGTCTAACTAACGTAAACTCACCCCATTCGGTACATATGTGCGCAACCGCGACATTCAAACGAGGCTGACATCAAAATCTGGGGTGTGAACTAGGTTTCTATTCAAGCGTTGATTGACATGGTAATGGCTCTACAGTATTGGAGAAAAGTTGAGGAAAGCTGTACGTTACATCGTGACGCGTCATGGCGTAACGTGCAGCATGCATAAAGCAACTAATTCTGTCTTACACCCTCTCTCCACCAGGTGTAGCACTTCTCTCACCATTGAAAAAACAAGAAAGGGACAGGGTAAGGGGGGATACCTTGTCATTTTTTTTGCTGATTCAAATTCGACACAAACCTTCAAATAGGTATATAATGACACATGATGTAAAGTCTTTATAATGTTTAATTGACATTTTAGAGGAGATAAGTTGGACAGATCGAGTGAAAAAAGCTGTTTCCCCACACGACATCTCTCCTTCTCACTATTACGCAATAGGTTTGGCTTCCCCACCCGCCATTTTTAAAAAGACCTCGACGGAGCTCATTGCTTTCTTGAATCATGCAGAGATGGGCATTATGAAGGGTCTTTGATATTGTTGGAAAGGGGAGAAATTGTGCTTTACAATGTTATTGATATTACAGTTGATCTGGAAGTCCTAGGTTTTTTGGGCGCTAAAATAGGGTCAATTGTACGGACCAGCGCGATATACAAAAGTGAGTTAGTTCACCTTAATTTACAAACGAGTTACATGCCAATATTCCCTCATTTCAATCCCATATGAATATATTGACAGAATAACATGACATCAATGGAAATGGACAACAACAAGTGGATGCAATTGTTTACTCTTAATACCACCTGTTAACTCGGTTTGACCTGGGCCTCTTTGGGTCCATTGATTGACTGGCTGATCGGTAGATGGCTGCATTAAATGTGTTGATACTACAGAGACAATAGTCTATTCTAATCCAAACACACTCCCACAGTACAGATATATTGTAGATTAGGGGGGACTGAGCCAGTGGTGTAAAGTAACGAAGTAAAAATACTTTGAAGTACAACTTAAATATTTTTTGAGTTATCTGTATTTTACTACTTATATTTGTTTTACACTACAGTCGTGGACAAAAGTTTTGAGAATGACACAAATATTAATTTCCACAAAGTTTACTGCTTCAGTGTCTTCAGATATTTTTTGTCAGATGTTACTATGGAACACTGAAGTATAATTACATGCATTTCCTAAGTGTCAAAGGCTTTTATTGACAATTACATGAAGTTGATGCAAAGAGTCAATATTTGCAGTGTTGACCCTTCTTTTTCAAGACCTCTGCAATCCGCCCTGGCATGCTGTCAATCCACCGGCCTCTTGAGGATTGACCACTAGTTCTCAATGGGTTTTAGGTCTGGGGAGTTTCCTGGCCATGGACCCAAAATATTGATGTTTTGTTCCCTGGGCCACTTAGTTATCACTTCTGCCTTATGGCAAGGTGCTCCATCATGCTGGAAAAGGCATTGTTCATCACCAAACTGTTCCTGGATGGTTGGGAGAAGATGCTCTCAGAGGATGTGTTGGTACCATTATTTATTCATGGCAGTGTTCTTAGGCAAAATTGTGAGTGAGCCCACTCCCTTGGCTGAAGAGCAACCCCACACATGGTCTCAGGATGCTTTACTGTTGGCATGATACAGGACTGATGGTAGCGCTCACCTTGTCTTCTCCGGACAAGCTTTTCTCCGGATGCCCAAACAATCGGAAAGGGGATTCAGAGAAAATTACTTTACTCCAGTCCTCAGCAGTCCAATCCCTGTATCTTTTGCAGAATATCAGTCTGTCCCTGATGTTTTTCCTGGAGAGAAGTGGCTTCTTTGCTGCCCTTCTTGACACCAGGCCATCTTCCAAAAGTCTTTGCCTCACTGTGCGTGCAGATGCACTCACACCTGCCTGCTGCCATTCCTGAGCAAGCTCTGTACTGGTGGTGCCCCGATCCCACAGCTGAATCAACTTTAGGAGATGGTCCTGGCGGTTGCTGAACTTTCTTGGGTGCCCTGAAGCCTTCTTCACAACATTTGAACCGCTCTCCTTGAAGTTCTTGATGATCCGATAAATGGTTGATTTAGGTGCAATCTTACAGACAGCAATATCCTTGCCTGTTAAGCCCTTTTTGTGCAAAGCATTGATGACGGCACGTGTTTCCTTGCAGGTAACCATGGTTGACAGAGGAAGAACAATGATTCCAAGCTCCACCTTCCTTTTGAAGCTTCCAGTCTGTTATTCGAACTCAATCAGCATGACAGAGTGATCTCCAGCCTTGTCCTCGTCAACACTCGCACCTGTGTTAACAAGATAATCACTGACATGATGTCAGCTGGTCCTTTTGTGGCAGGGCTGAAATGCAGTGGAATTTTTTTTTGTTGAGATTCAGTACATTTGCATGGCAAAGAGGGACTTTGCAATTAATTGCAATTCATCTGATCACTCTTCATAACATTGCCATCAAACAAATTGAGGCAGTAGACTTTGTGAAAATTAATATTTGTGTCATTCAAGACTTTTGGCCACCACTGTACATTCCTAAAGAAAATATAGACTTTTTATTCTAATACAGACAGAAATATTGTCCAATTCACGCACCTATCAATATAACGCGTTTTCATCCCTACTGCCCCATCTGGGTGACTCACTAAACACAAATACTGTCTTTTGAAATGATGTCTGAATGTTGGAGTGTGCCCCTGACTGACAGTAAATAAAAAGAAACATTCATCCCATCTGATTTTTTAAATATAAGATACTCCAGTTGTTCTTTGTACTTTTACTCAAGTATAACACTTGAGTACTTTTTACGTGGCAGGTAGCCTAGTGGTTAGAGCGTTGGGCCAGTAACCGAAAGGTTGCTGGATCGAATACCCTAGCTGACAAGGTAAAAATGTGTCATTCTGCCCCTGAACAAGACAGTTAACCCACCTGTTCCCCGTTAGGCCGTCATTGTAAATACGAATTTGTTCTTAAAACTGACTTGCCTAGTTAAATACAGGTTAAATAAAATAAAAATTCCACCACTGCACTTTAGTACAATTAAAACCAGATACTTGGGTGACTGGGTGACTTGAGTCATATTCTTTTACGGTATCTTTACTTTTACTGAAGTATAACAGAGTACTTTTTATTTATTATAACATTTATTTTTGTTGTCTAATAGCCACCACCAATCCCCCTTCCCCCTATTCCCCCCCTCCAACACTAATAAAGTCTCCAGAGCAGTGAGCCAGACGAGCAGAAGGCAATGTGGCAGCTATGCGTCATCAGTGTAGTACTAATCGACTTTTGATTACTCTAGGTAGTGGGTGTCCTTTTAAATCAGCTAAACTAAGATGACTTACTCTAACAGGAATGTTATTAGTTATTATTACATAAGTTACGTGAGTAGGGGAGATAAATAATGAGAAAAAGAGAGCAACTGGAAACAGATGAAAGGCTGGTCCTCAGAAGGATTCATGTCAGCATGGCTCTGTGCCCCCTAACTGGGGTGTAGCATATTCCCATATGGGGCCAATAGCGCGGGTTAACCTAGCATATGAGCCGGAGAAACGCATTTGCATGTGGCTGCCAAGAGACGTCCACTGTGCTCGGGTGCCCACTTCTCTGGCTCTCATCTTGAAATTAGACTGGAAGTGGTCGGGAGACGGGGTTGAGTGTGTGTGTGTGTGTGTCAGGGGGCTGATTGATTACAGTGATGGGTTCCAGACCCACACAGCCAACCCCTTTAGAGTAGAAACAAATCTATTCTATCACTAACCTACTAATCTCTCTGATCACTGGGAATAAGAGTCAGGAACACACATGCACACAAGTATGCGCACACACAAATACACAAGCTTCATTGAATAGGGAACAGAGGGACAAAGACCCCACTTACCCACCTACACCGGGTAGAAGGACAAGATGACAGCCATGGTTTAGGCTACTATTACACAGGTACAAGAAGGTCTAACCCTCCTTGTGTAAATGCTCTCTTAGGAAGAAAATACTGGGATAAATGAGAGCACTTAGATCACCATGTTCTATCCTTACATATAGATTATTTGAGCTCAGAGTACATTTAGGCCTATTCGTTTTATCTCTCTAAGGGAGAGAGGTAGGTAGGTAGGTAGGTAGGTAGGTAGGTAGGTAGGTAGGTAGGTAGGTAGGTAGGTAGGTAGGTAGGTAGGGAGAATAATATTAAAAGCTAAGGAGGAAGTACCAACCAGAGATAGTAGAAAGTGATTCCCTCTTCACTTATCTGAAACTTAAAGTGTAGGAAGCATGAAGTTTTACTCACTAAAGTAACAAAACAGTGTGGTCAAAGACTTAATAACATAGCTTACTTATTTCTGGATATCTTCAAAACTACCCACAATGCGCCCTTTCTCAACGTCATATGGAGAATCTACTCTCTGTTAGCTAGCTTGAGTTGGCTAACGTTAGCCACTAGCCATGCAGACCAAGTGTTGGCCGTGGTGAGCTAAAATCCACCATTCATGAGGTATGATGTAAACAACCAATCAAATTCCCCACACGTGAGTGCCACATGATTGGGGCGGCAGGGTAGCCTAGTGGTTAGAGCGTTGGACTAGTAACCGGAAGGTTGCAAGTTCAAACCCCCGAGCTGACAATGTACAAATCACTGTTCCTAGGCCATCATTGTAAATAAAAAGTTGTTCTTAACTGACTTGCCTAGTTAAATAAAGGTAAAACATTTTTTTTTAAATGATCTCTGTGAAGTAGGCTACCAGAGTTTTTCAACCTCTTTCCCCTCAACTGACTGACTGTTGTGATCATTTACCTCTGCCTGGAGCCTTCGTCTTATTGTTGACTCTTTCCCCTCAACTCCTGTGCCCACTGCCACCTCTGGATTATTGCCTACTTTTAGATTTACCTCACTATAGCTAGACTAATTAGCAGTCTAGGCTAGCTAGCAGGCTAAAATAACTAATTTTAGCTGACTGGGTTGCTGGCTAAGATAACGGCATTTACCAGTAACATTTTTTGATAACTGGTGAGATGGCATTATTTAATTCCAAACTTTGGTTTACTTTAATGTAGCTGTAAAATAGGTGTTGATAGCACTGCATGAGTCAGCCTGTTGCTAACGTAACATTAACAGGCTGGTAGGGTTAATGTTAGCAGGCTAGTTGGCTAGAAACCTTGCAAACTGATTTGTAACAATACATACATTAAAGTATTTGCTTAAAAGTTGGCAGAACATTTGATTGAAACCAGTAGTCATGAGTGAAACCGATTTGGTTTAATTTGAAGTTATTTCTGTTGGAGTTTACAATATAGTGTATAGTCTAGCTTGCCGGGTCCTCCATATTACGTCACACCTCGCAAAAACATTTTCTGGCATGAATCCGGCATTCTGTTCGCTTTTATGTAATAACTTGAAAGACAAAAGAGTGAGGTGTAACATTGCATTGGGACTATCGATGGGTATACTAATGCAAATCCATATGTTACGTTTATGCTACCTACCCTTTAAAGGGGTTACATGTGAAATGCAGCACTCTCTTGGAAACTAGTTGAATTGCAAACAGACTTACTGTAGGCTGAATATATATATTTTTTCATCTCCCCCTCCTGGATTTACTTCCCATCTCCAGAAGTTTAACTTGTGTGTCTTTTTACTTTCAGTTTTGAACACCAGCTTGATTATTGAAAAAATATTTAACAGCGAATCAGATTGTACAATGATTCCCGACACTATACATTACTTTGTTTTGTCACAAACTGAAATGAGGCGAACATTTGACAATTTTAGCATCCATGGAATGGCCGAGCGAATTCTACTGCCATTGTTGATTCTGCTCGTAAGGAAATGACCATCTCCAGATGCTGAGGGCTCATCAGGAGTGTGTGTGTGCTGAACGTCCCTGTGGATTCCCTGAGGTTTGATTGCCAATCTCTAGTACAGCTATTTTACCTGTCAATCACTTTGAGTGACAGATCAGTGGGACGTGCTCAACGGGAATATTAACACTAGTCTCTCATTCTGACCTTGACCGCGTGCACACACACACTCCCCTGACTCAAAAAACAATATTTTTTTCTCCACAGGCTAATGTGTCACGTATTACAAAGTAAATGGGGGGGTGGGGGGGCACGACACAGACACTTGACGGGAGTTCAACCACATTTAGGCAATCACTGCTGAAGATAGTGACTTTTATAACAGACCTCAAATTAAACTGTATCGGGCCATGTCATCTCTCCAGGCTTACCGTGGCTGTCATCTCATCCTTGTGCCTTGACAATAAACACACATACACACACCTGAGATCCATTTTGAAATTAGCTTCTCCTACGCACGTACGCTTCACTGAGTGGGAAATGGAGAGACAGAGACCCCACCACCCCGTCTACACCAGGTAAAAGGAAAGTAATCAGGGGTCTACTCAGCCGTGGTTTAGCCTACTAGTGCATACTTATGAAAAGGGTCTAACCTTCCTAATTGCTCTAACATGAATCGCTTTGTGGACACAGAGCGATGATGATACGTGGAGGGTGATCAAAGTGAACAAACATTATCCACGTGTGAGAAGCACGAGAGCCGCCCCGCCTGGATAGAATATCGCCCAGCGTCTCTAGCTTAATTGAAAAAGAATGGACCACGCAGCCCTCCGCTTTATATACGTAAAGCGCTTAACAGTTGCAATGACTTCTCATTACTACACTGACACACTTTCCATTGACACATCGCCATAGAAACGGCTAGAGACTCTGGTGTTGTGTCCAGGCCACTTTGGGAACGGATAGAAATTGAAGTAAACCTGCCGTTTGCCTTTCGCCCTATTTGGTGTTATGGGTTATGCACTGTCCCTGGGACTGTCGCTGGCACTGTCGCTGCATAGGCCTAATAACACATGTGAATATGATGGATCATGTACTGCAGTACATTTAGCACTCACACCGCATCTCTCTATTGCTACCGTTGTTCCTAACACCTTCAGGCTGATTGAGTGAGTGCCACAACAATCTCTCCCTATTGACGGGCAGACGCTCATCTACTAAGATATGAGTCTAAGAGAATGGAGAGGTCCTTGCTAAGTACAGTGCCTTCAGAAAGTATTCACACCCCTTGACTATTTCCACATTCTTTGCTAATGCCAGAATTTAAAATAGATTAAATTGAGATTTCGTGTCTCTCATCTACACACAATACCCCATAATGTCAAAGGGGAATTTGAGTTTTTAGAAATGTTTCCAAATAAATTCAAAGTGAAAAGCTGAAATGTCTTGAGTCAATAAGTATTCAACTCTTTTGTTATGGCCTAAATAAGTTCAGGAGTAAAAATGTGCTTATCAAGTTACATAACTTGCATGGACTCAACTTGTGTGCAATAATAGTGTTTAATAGGATTTTTTAAATGACTGCCCCATCTGTGTACCCCACATACGCAATTATCTTTAAGGTCCCTCTGTCGAGCAGTGAATTGAAAGCACAGACTCAACCTATGGGTGGCAAAGAAGGGCACCCATTGGTAGATGGGTAAAAAAACAAACAGACATTGAATATCCTTTTGAGCATGGTGCAGTTCTTCATTTTATACTTTAGATGGTGTATCAGTACATCCAGTCACAACAAAGATACAGGCGTCCTTCCTAACTCAGTAGCCAGAGAAGAAGTAAACCGCTCTTGGATTTCACCATGTGGCCAAAGGTGATTTTTCAAACAGTTTGAGTTTAATGGCTACGATAGGAGATAATCGAGGATGGATCAACAACATTGTAGTTACTCCACAATACTAACCTAATTAACTAAGTGAAAAGAAGGAAGCTTGTACAGAACAATAAATAAAAACATGCTTCCTGTTTGCAATAAGGCACTAAAGTAATACTGCAAAAAATGTGGCAAATTCATTTTTGTCCAGAATACAAAGTGTTATGCTTGGGGCCAATCCAACTCAAAACATCACTGAGTACCACTCTTCATATTTTCAAGAATGATGGTCATTGCATCATGTTAGGGGAAGGGAGTTTGTTGTTGATTTACAAAAAACTGAATAGAGCTGGTTCAGTCTGCTTTCCAACAGACACTGTGAGAACAATTCACCTTTCAGCAGAACAAGAACCTAAAACACAAGAACAAATGGACTAAAGTTGCTTACCAAGATGAAATTGAATGTTCCTGAGTGGCCTAGTTACAGTTTTAACTTAAATCAGCTTGAAAATCTATGGAAAAACTGGAAAATGGCATCTGGCAATGATCAACAAACAACTTGCCAGAGCTTGACACCTTTTTTAAAGAATAATGCAGAAATATTGTACAATCCAGGTGTTCAAGGCTCTTAGAGACTTACCCAGAAAGACTCACCGCTGTAATCACAGCCAAAGGTGATTCTAACATCTATTGACTCAGGGTGATGAATACTTATCTAATCTATATATTGTTTAATTTACCATGAATAAAAAAAGCCACACCTCAGAGCCTGATTCCTCTCTAGGTTTCTTCCTAGCCACCATGCTTCTACATCTTCATTGCTTTCTCTTAGGTGTTTTACCCTGGGTTTCTGTATAAACACTGTGTGACATTTGCTGATGTAAAATGGCCTTTATTAATACATTTGATTGATTGATTGAAAAAAGTCAAGGGGTACGAACACTTTCTGAAGGCACTGTATGTAGCTTTTAAAGGGGATACTTAGGATTGATCGGCAATCATCTCCTTTAGTAGGCTACACACTATCCTACAACTCACTTGTTTGCCATTTGGAAAATAAACTGCCCACATGAACACACTGCTGCTCTCCCTCATTTTGTTTGCCCGCCCCCATCCTTGCTTTTCGATTCCTACCTTGTCTTCTTCCCTCCTTCCCTCCCGGTCTTCCTCCCTCTTCCAACTGAAGCAGACAGCTTGACCTCCTGACCCTAAATCAGTCTTGGCTCCTCGCTCGGCTGCCTGTCTGTTATTACCCTCCTAATCCTCCTCCTCTTCGTCACACTCTGGCTCCGCCACACACAAACAATGTGCTATATTTTACAGTGATGCCTGCAGCAGAAGCGAAAACCTTGTTGGCAACTCTTTCGCGAGCCTAAGTGTGTGCGATTGGCGAGGGACCAAGGCGTGTGCGCTAGTGGCTCCTTGGCGAAACTCGAGAACGCTCTCATATCTCTTCTGTGGTGAAACTCGTGAAGGCTCTCATATCTCTTCTGTGGTGAAACTCGTGAAGGCTCTCATAGCTCTTCTGCGTTAAAACTCGCAAAGGCTTTCATATCTCTTCTGTGGTGAAACTCGCAAAGGATTTCATATGTCTTCTGTGGTGAAACTCGTGAAGGCTTTTATATGTCTTCTATGGTGAAACTTGTTTAAACCTGTCTGAACATTCATATATTGGTTCACTTATGCCCCCCCAAAAATGAGTTCATATGGGTAGAATAATGTATAAATTAAATAGAAATGTGCTGCATTCGTTGCCTACCTTTTAGACAGAATAAATAAATGCCATCCATAAGCATAAACTAATACATTCATTAATAACGTGCAAAGACATTTTATTTCAACCTTGTTAAAGTAAATTTTCTTTCAATTTATTTTGACCTTTATTTAACTAGGCAAGTCAGTTAAGAACAAATTCTCATTTTCAATGACGGCCTAGGGACAGTGGGCTAACTGCCTTGTTCAGGGGTAGAATGACATATTTTTACCTTGTCAGCTCAGGGATTCGATCTTGCAACCTTCCGGTTACTATTCCAACGCTCTAACCACTAGGCTACCTGCCACCCCAAATGGCCAACATACCACGGTTAAGGGCTGTCCTTATGCAAGACGCAACGCAGAGTGCCTGGATACAGCCCTTAGCTGTGGTATATTGGCCATAAACCACAAACCCCTGAGGTGCCTTATTGCTATTATAAACTGGTTATCAAACTAATTAGAGCAGTAAAAATACATTTTTGTCATACCCGTTGTATACGGTCTGATATACCACGGCTGTCAGCCAACCAGCATTCAGGTTTCGAACCACCCAGTTTATAATGACCGATAGCTAATGTAAAGTCCATATCAATAGGCTAACAGTTGCCTATGATGAACATATGAACAGGAGAGGGAAACATGATTAAGTGTCCAGACTAACTTTTTGTCACATATTGGGGAGGTCAGGTTTCAAGGATTCCGGGGTCAACACCCTTCTAGGGTGGTCCAGAGGCATTTCTTTAAAAAAATAGCATAGAATTTCCTGATAATTTGGTCCAATTATTTGATTTGATTTTGATCTCTTTTTAGTCCCCATTTGGACTAATCTTCCAAGAGTCCTTAAAAATTAAAACACAATTTATAATACGAACACATTTTCACATATAACACAAACATACATAATATACTAACATAATGACCCAATCAATACTCAATCTAAAAAATATGATTTTTCATCTACTACAGTCTCACAACATTTCTATGTATTATATTTAAATGGTTTTAAAATAATGTTTAAATTTATATATTGAAAGGTTTCTGGTTTGCTCAGTTAATTTATTCAATTTCTTTATTGCTCTAAATCGAAATGTTATTTTGACTATTTCTCTTTTCTGACTGGATAAAGCATAGATGGTGGACAATCTATTCCTAGTATTTATGGAATGTCTGTCTCTTACCAACTGAATACCATTGTGAATAGAATTTGGCCGTTTTAAATGATGTATATTGTGAAATAAAATAAGCAATTCACTTTAAAAAGATGAGGCCTGTAATTTATCATAGGTACACTTCAACTATGACAGACAAAATGAGAAAAAAATCCAGAAAATCACATTGTAGGATTTTTAATGAATTTATTTGCAAATTATGGTGGAAAATAAGTATTTGGTCAATAACAAATACTTTGTTATATACCCTTTGTTGGCAATGACAGAGGTCAAACGTTTTCTGTAAGTCTTCACAAGGTTTTCACACACTGTTGCTGGTATTTTGGCCCATTCCTCCATGCAGATCTCCTCTAGAGCAGTGATGTTTTGGGGCTGTTGCTGGGCAACATGGACTTTCAACTCCCTCCAAAGATTTTCTATGGGGTTGAGATCTGGGGACTGGCTAGGCCACTCCAGGACCTTGAAATAATTTCTTACGTTCTTACGTTCTTTCTTCGCTGCCCGGGCGGTGTGTTTGGGATCATTGTCATGCTGAAAGACCCAGACAGGTTTCATCGTCAATGCCCTTGCTGATGGAAGGATATTTTCAATCAAAATCTCACGATACATGGCCCCATTCATTCTTTCCTTTAAATGGATCAGTCGTCCTGGTCCCTTTGCAGAAAAACAGCCCCAAAGCATGATGTTTCCACCCCCATGCTTCACAGTAGGCATGGTGTTCTTTGGATGCAACTCAGCATTCTTTGTCCTCCAAACACAACGAGTTGAGTTTTTACCAAAAAGTTCTATTTTGGTTTCATCTGACCATATGACATTCTCCCAATCGTCTTCTGGGTCATCCAAATGCTCTCTAGCAAACTTCAGACGGGCCTGGACATGTACTGGCTTAAGCAGGGGGACACGTCTGGCACTGCAGGATTTGAGTCCCTGGCGGCGTAGTGTGTTACTGATGGTAGGCTTTGTTACTTTGGTCCCAGCTCTCTGCAGGTCATTCACTAGGTCCCCCCGTGTGGTTCTGGGATTTTTGCTCACCGTTCTTGTGATCATTTTGACCCCACGAGGTGAGATCTTGCGTGGAGCCCCAGATCGAGGGAGATTATCAGTGGTCTTGTATGTCTTCCATTTCCTAATAATTGTTCCCACAAGTTGATTTCTTCAAACCAAGCCGCTTACCTATTGCAGATTCAGTCTTCCCAGCCTGGTGCAGGCCTAAAATTTTGTTTCTGGTGTCCTTTGACAGCTCTTTGGTCTTGGCCATAGTGGACTTTGGAGTGTGACTGTTTGAGGTTGTGGACAGGTGTCTTTTATACTGATAACAAGTTCAAACAGGTGCCATTAATACAGGTAACGAGTGGAGGACAGAGGAGCCTCTTAAAGAAGAAGTTACAGGTCTGTGAGAGCCAGAAATCTTGCTTGTTTGTAGGTGACCAAATACTCATTTTCCACCATAATTTGCAAATACATTCATTAAAAATCCTACAATATGATTTTCTGGATTTTTCTTCCTAATTTTGTCTGTCATAGTTGAAGTGTACCTATGATGAAAATTACAGGCCTCTCATCTTTTTAAGTGAGAGAACTTGCACAATTGGTGGCTGACTAAATACTTTTTTGCCCCACTGTAGATGGACTGTTTCCTGTCAGTTAGATATGACTGTACCCAATTCAATGCTACCTCCTTAAAACCATAATGCATTAATCTTGTCAAAATTATTTCATGATCCACTAAATCAAATGCTGCACTGAAATCGAAAAATAGTACACCCACAAACTTGCCATTATCCATAGCACTGGTCAGTCATGTCAACCAATGCAGTGGTAGAGGAATGGTTTTTGCGATAAGTATGCTGATTGGCTGTAATCAGATCATTCTTTTCCATGTACTCCCATATTTGTCTACTCACAATACCGTCTAATATCTTACTGAGTGTAGGGAGTAGACTAATTGGTCGGCTATTGGCAGGAGTAATGGGTTCTTGCTGTCTTTGGGAATAGGACACAGTTTTGCATGCTTGCAAACATCCCCTTTTCCAGTGACCAATTAAATATGTATCTCAGTGGAACTGCAATCTGGGGAGCAGCACAGCGAAGCAAATAATTGACCATAAGACCATAATCTGTAGGTTTACCATCAGGTAATGACTTCAATGGGTTTAACACCTCCTCCACTGACACCGTTTGCAGACTAAAAGAGCAGATCTTATTGCTCATAATATGATCATCAATCCATTGGACAATAGTTTGTTTGGAAGAATGTATATTTACATTGTTGCTCAGTAAATTAATTTTCTTTGTAAATAAAATGCAAAACGATTGGCGATATCTACTGGTTTTGTTATTATGGGGCGGCAGGGTAGCCTAGTGGTTAGAGTGTTGGACTAGTAACCGGAAGGTTGCAAGTTCAAACCCCCGAGCCGACAAGGTACAAATCTGTCGTTCTGCCCCTGAACAGGCAGTTAACCCACTGTTCCTAGGCCGTTATTGAAAATAAGAATTTGTTCTTAACTGACTTGCCTGGTTAAATAAAGGTAAAATAAAATAAATAAATAAAATTATTCTCCCGTCAACCTCCACACTAGATGGGCATGATGAGATAGATGTACCAGGTAAGCCCTTAACTGTGTTCCATACCTTTTTACAATCATTTTTACAATCAATAAAAGCATTGTTGTAAAATAACTTTTTTTCTTTCGATTCAATTTAACTGCATAATTACGTAATGTTCTATAATTCTGTTCATCAATTTCTAATTTTGACTTGACTGCTAAGACTTTTGCCATATTACTTTGAGAAAAAGCCTCACCCAGTTCATCATCAATCCATGGAGATGGACGAGCACCAACTGTACTCTTTATTATAGGGGCATGATGGTCCATTACCTCAGTGAGCAAATCAATAAAACATGCTGTAGCATGATTTAAAATCACCCTCTAGATAAATCAGCTCCCAGGGTACAGCAGCCAAATCATTTAGAAATAGCTCATGATTAAATGTTTTAACATTTCTCTTGACCACAATCCTAGGGGGTTTCTTTGGAACCTTGGTGTTCATGGTTATGGTCACAATATTATGGTCTGTCCAGCCCACTGGCATTGATCTGGCTTTTAAGCACTGCAATGGTATATTACAGAAAATCCGATCAATGCATGTGTCTGAACGATGCCCCAACTTAATTGATGATCTAGTAGTATCCGTAACCATTTGTTTCAAACCACAGTTCTCTGCATATATCTCATCAATTTTGTTCTATTCGAATTATTGTGATCCCTCCAATTTATATTAAAATCACCCAAGATAAATACATCTCTGTTGCTATCTGTGGCCTGGTCAAACCCAGTACATAAGTCATCCAAATAGGACACCTTAGAGCTAGGAGGTCTATACACACATCCCACCAATATGGGTGCCTGGTGAGGCAGATGTCCTTGAGCCCATCGTGCCTCTATTTGACTTACATTAAGGTCATCCCCCCTCTTAAAAGCTATGTGATTCTGAATGTACAGTGCTCCACCCCCACCATTCCTATTCCTGCCCCTTCTCAGTAGACTATATCCATGAATGTTCATTTGCCCATCGTTTACAGACGGATCTAAATGCGTTTCGGTCAAAGCCAAAATATAAATATTATTTATGTTGACCAAATTATGAGGTATTTTCTGCATATGCATTGTTCTTTCAAAGGCCAAACCCACCGCTGGTGTGCATGCCCAAAGACCTTTATTTTCATGTCATCTAACCACAGCACCACCTGGAGTTGGCTAAACGAAATTGGCAGTTGGATTGGAACCGGTGCTATGGTCATTGGTGGGTTTGGCCTTTGAAATAACAATGCATATGCATCATCCCTACTGTAAAATATGGTGGTGGATCTTTGATGTTATGGGGCTATTTTGCTTCCACTGGTCCTGAGGCCCTTACTAAGGTCAACAGCATCATGAACTTCACCCAGAACCAGGACATTTTAGCCCAAAAACCTGGTTGCCTCTGCCAGGAGGCCGACACTTGGCCGCAAGTGGATCTTCCAGCAAGACAATAACCCCAAGCACACATCAAAATCCACAATGAAATGGTTAACTGGTCACAAAATCAGTGTCCAGACTTGAAACGTGGTTTTAAATGAAGACGGCAGACGAAGCGCAGACGAAGGATATCAACCATCTGGAAGGATTATATATGGAGGAGTAGTCTAAGAAACCTCTCAAAGTGTTTTCCAACTCATAAAACAGAAACAGGCTCAGTGCAGGTACCTTGCAATGTGAGATATTGAAAGGTATTGAA
Organism: Oncorhynchus tshawytscha; assembly: GCF_018296145.1. Lineage (NCBI taxonomy): Eukaryota > Metazoa > Chordata > Actinopteri > Salmoniformes > Salmonidae > Oncorhynchus > Oncorhynchus tshawytscha. The sequence goes on along the minus strand of NC_056452.1, from coordinate 18,055,666 downwards.
AACTGGGGTATCAATAATTTGAACCCCTGTTAAACAATGTCTCTTTCTCTGATCAATTGCATTAGTATAAAATAATATCCATTTTGTTTAGCATACAATATAGCTCAGTATTTGAATGATGTATTTTATACAGTCATTTTTGCGCCTCTTTATCAAGGGTGTCAATCATTTCAGACCCCACTCTAGCTCTCAGCTAATTAACACATCACTGCAGGGTGCCTTCATGCCTCTGCCACCTCGACAGGAATGCAGTGAAGCTTAAAAACAAAAAAAACATTGTTTGCGTGCCTGTTATGCTAAATTGGTATAGTTAGCTGAGTGTTGACATTACTCGCCTGCCACCAGCAGCCAAACAGCTTACCAAACATTCAGCATTTGCCCACCTCTTTGAATAACACTACATCCCTACACCTAACTCCCCCCAACCACCCCTCTTATTCCTAGTTATGTGTACATATCTAGCTCAATTGCCTCGTACCCCGGCACATGGACTCAGTACTGGTACCCCTTGCATATAGCCAAGTGCTCATTACTCATTGTGTATTTATTATTACGCGTTTTACTTCTCTATTATAGACTCGATTATATTTTTCTTTGCATCATTGGGAAAAGGCCTGTAAGTAAACATGTCACTGTTAGTCCACACCTTTTGTTTACGAAGCATGTGACTAACACATTTTAATTTGATTTGAAAATATAAATACTTTCCGCCCTCCACCTTGTGACGTACATTCTTCAGTCACACACTACAGCCCCTCCCTTCCCTCAAAGCACCCAACCTCCCGTTATCACCTTCCTTAATATAGTTCCACATCTTCATGCCTTTAAACAACCTACAGAGGCCGTTAAAAAACAGAATTCCCTCCCCCAACCTCTCACCTGACGTATCCCTGTCCTGTGTCTCTCAGAGTGCGTGCATGTCAGTGTCTATGAGAGTGTCTATGAGAGTGTCTATGAGAGTGTCTATGAGAGTGTCTATGAGAGTGTCTATGAGAGTGTCTATGAGAGTGTCGCTATGAGTGTGTCGCTATGAGTGTGTCGCTATGAGTGTGTCGCTATGAGTGTGTCGCTATGAGTGTGTCGCTATGAGTGTGTCGCTATGAGTGTGTCTATTCTTTCTCTCCATTCAATTTCAATTCAAGGCCTGTATTGGCAGGGGAAACATGTATTTACGTTGCCAAAGCAAGTGAAGCAGATAATAAACTACAGTGAAATCAACAGTAAACATTACACTCACAGAAGTTCCAAAATAATAAAGACATTTCAAATGTCTTATGTCTATATAGTGTTGTAATGATGTGCAAATAGTTAAAGGACAAAAAGGAAAATAAATAAACAAATATGGGGTGTATTTACAATGGTGTTTGTTTCTCTCACTCACTCACCACTCACTCATACTCACTCCCTCACTCATACTCACTCCCTCACTCACACTCCCTCACTCACACTCCCTCACTCACACACACACCCTCATACTCACACACTCCCTCACTCACACACACACCCTCATACTCACACCCTCACTCACTCACTCATACTCACTCACTCACTCCCTCACTCCCACTTACTCCCTCACTCATACTCACTCCCTCACACTCACTCCCACTCACTCATACTCACTCCCTCACTCACTCATACTCACTCCCTCACTCATACTCACTCCCTCACTCATACTCACTCCCACTCACTCCCTCACTCCCTCCCACTCACTCACTCCCTCACTCATACTCACTCCCACTCACTCACTCATACTCACTCCCACTCACTCCCTCACTCATACTCACTCCCTCACTCATACTCACTCCCTCACTCATACTCACTCCCTCACTCCCTCCCTCACTCATACTCACTCCCACTCACTCCCTCACATACTCACTCCCTCACTCACTCACTCCCACTCACTCCCACTCACTCCCACTCACTCCCACTCACTCCCACTCACTCCCACTCACTCCCACTCACTCACTCCCTCACTCACTCACTCACTCCCTCACTCACTCACTCACTCCCACTCACTCCCTCACTCACACTCACTCCCTCACTCATACTCACTCCCTCACTCATACTCCCTCACACACTCATACTCCCTCACACTCACTCCCTCCCTCACACTCACTCCCTCCCTCATACTCACTCCCTCCCTCCCTCATACTCACTCCCTCCCTCCCTCATACTCACTCCCTCCCTCATACTCACTCCCTCCCTCCCTCCCTCATACTCACTCCCTCCCTCATACTCACTCACTCCCTCATACTCACTCACTCACTCCCTCCCTCATACTCACTCCCTCCCTCATACTCACTCCCTCCCTCATACTCACTCCCTCCCCCTCATACTCACTCCCTCCCTCCCTCCCTCCCTCATACTCACTCCCTCCCTCATACTCACTCACTCCCTCCCTCATACTCACTCACTCCCTCCCTCATACTCACTCCCTCCCTCCCTCATACTCACTCACTCCCTCCCTCCCTCATACTCACTCCCTCCCTCCCTCATACTCACTCCCTCCCTCCCCACTACTCCTCCCTCCCTCATACTCACTCACTCCCTCCCTCATACTCACTCACTCCCTCATACTACTCACTCCTCCCTCATACTCACTCACTCCCTCCCTCATACTCACTCCCTCCCTCCCTCATACTCACTCACTCCCTCACTCCCTCATACTCACTCCCTCACTCACTCCCTCATACTCACTCCCTCATACTCACTCCCTCATACTCACTCCCTCATACTCACTCCCTCATACTCACTCCCTCATACTCACTCCCTCATACTCACTCCCTCATACTCACTCCCTCATACTCACTCCCTCATACTCTCTCCCTCATACTCTCACCCTCATACTCTCCCTCATACTCACCCTCATACTCACTCTCATACTCACTCTCATACTCACTCTCATACTCACTCCCTCCCTCATACTCTCACTCATACTCTCACTCATACACTCACTCCCTCACTCCCTCACTCCCTCATACTCACTCACTCCCTCCCTCATACTCACTCACTCATACTCCCTCCCTCATACTCACTCACTCCCTCCCTCATACTCACTCACTCCCTCCCTCCCTCATACTCACTCCCTCATACTCACTCCCTCCCTCCCTCATACTCACTCACTCCCTCCCTCCCTCATACTCACTCACTCCCTCCCTCCCTCATACTCACTCACTCCTCCCTCCCTCATACTCACTCACTCCTCCCTCCCTCATACACACTCACTCACTCCCTCCCTCATACACACTCACTCACTCCCTCCCTCATACACACTCACTCACTCCCTCCCTCATACACACTCACTCACTCCCTCCCTCATACACACTCACTCACTCCCTCCCTCATACACACTCACTCACTCCCTCCCTCATACACACTCACTCACTCCCTCCCTCATACACACTCACTCACTCCCTCCCTCATACACACTCACTCACTCCCTCCCTCATACACACTCACTCACTCCCTCCCTCATACACACTCACTCACTCCCTCCCTCATACACACTCACTCACTCCCTCCCTCATACACACTCACTCACTCCCTCCCTCATACACACTCACTCACTCCCTCCCTCATACACACTCACTCACTCCCTCCCTCATACACACTCACTCACTCCCTCCCTCATACACACTCACTCCTCCCTCCCTCATACACACTCACTCCTCCCTCCCTCATACACACTCACTCACTCCCTCCCTCATACACACTCACTCACTCCCTCCCTCATACACACTCACTCACTCCCTCCCTCATACACACTCACTCACTCCCTCCCTCATACACACTCACTCACTCCCTCCCTCATACACACTCACTCACTCCCTCCCTCATACACACTCACTCACTCCCTCCCTCATACACACTCACTCACTCCCTCCCTCATACACACTCACTCACTCCCTCCCTCATACACACTCACTCACTCCCTCCCTCATACACACTCACTCACTCCCTCCCTCATACACACTCACTCACTCCCTCCCTCATACACACTCACTCACTCCCTCCCTCATACACACTCACTCACTCACTCCCTCCCTCATACACACTCACTCACTCCCTCCCTCATACACACTCACTCACTCCCTCACACTCTCACTCACTCATACTCTCACTCACTCATACTCTCACTCACTCATACTCTCACTCACTCATACTCTCACTCACTCATACTCTCACTCACTCATACTCTCACTCACTCATACTCACTCACTCATACTCTCACTCACTCATACTCTCACTCACTCATACTCTCACTCACTCATACTCTCACTCACTCATACTCTCACTCACTCATACTCTCACTCACTCATACTCACTCATACTCACTCATACTCACTCATACTCACTCATACTCACACTCACTCATACTCACACTCATACTCACTCATACTCACACTCACTCACGGTCAACATAGGCCAACCACAAGGGACAAGGCATCAAGCCGTCAGCGTCCAAGGTTTGTTTGAGTATAAGTGTGTGTGTTTGCCTTTGTGAATGTGTATTTGCAAGAAATAGAAAGAGAGGGTGTGTGAGAGAAAGACAGAGAGCGAAAGAGAAGACAGAGGACAAAGCATGCAAGAGAGTGTGAGAGTCAAGTAGCAGAAGCCTTGGGATACAGTGTACATAGTCTAATAATACAGTGTGCATAGTCTATTACTACTCTGTACGCGGCCTATTACTACTCTGTGCGCGGCCTATTACTACTCTGTGCGCGGCCTATTAATACTCTGTGCGCGGCCTATTAGTACTCTGTGCGCGGCCTATTAGTACTCTGTGCGCGCCTATTAGTACTCTGTGCGCGGCCTATTGATACTCTGTGCGCGGCCTATTGATACTCTGTACGCGGCCTATTGATACTCTGTACGCGGCCTATTGATACTCTGTACGCGGCCTATTGATACTCTGTACGCGGCCTATTGATACTCTGTACGCGGCCTATTGATACTCTGTACGCGGCCTATTGATACTCTGTACGCGGCCTATTGATACTCTGTACGCGGCCTATTGATACTCTGTACGCGGCCTATTGATACTCTGTACGCGGCCTATTGATACTCTGTACGCGGCCTATTGATACTCTGTACGCGGCCTATTGATACTCTGTACGCGGCCTATTGATACTCTGTACGCGGCCTATTGATACTCTGTACGCGGCCTATTGATACTCTGTACGCGGCCTATTGATACTCTGTACGCGGCCTATTGATACTCTGTACGCGGCCTATTGATACTCTGTACGCGGCCTATTGATACTCTGTACGCGGCCTATTGATACTCTGTACGCGGCCTATTGATACTCTGTACGCGGCCTATTGATACTCTGTACGCGGCCTATTGATACTCTGTACGCGGCCTATTGATACTCTGTACGCGGCCTATTGATACTCTGTACGCGGCCTATTGATACTCTGTACGCGGCCTATTGATACTCTGTACGCGGCCTATTGATACTCTGTACGCGGCCTATTGATACTCTGTACGCGGCCTATTGATACTCTGTACGCGGCCTATTGATACTCTGTACGCGGCCTATTGATACTCTGTACGCGGCCTATTGATACTCTGTACGCGGCCTATTGATACTCTGTACGCGGCCTATTGATACTCTGTACGCGGCCTATTGATACTCTGTACGCGGCCTATTGATACTCTGTACGCGGCCTATTGATACTCTGTACGCGGCCTATTGATACTCTGTACGCGGCCTATTGATACTCTGTACGCGGCCTATTGATACTCTGTACGCGGCCTATTGATACTCTGTACGCGGCCTATTGATACTCTGTACGCGGCCTATTGATACTCTGTACGCGGCCTATTGATACTCTGTACGCGGCCTATTGATACTCTGTACGCGGCCTATTGATACTCTGTACGCGGCCTATTGATACTCTGTACGCGGCCTATTGATACTCTGTACGCGGCCTATTGATACTCTGTACGCGGCCTATTGATACTCTGTACGCGGCCTATTGATACTCTGTACGCGGCCTATTGATACTCTGTACGCGGCCTATTGATACTCTGTACGCGGCCTATTGATACTCTGTACACGGCCTATTGATACTCTGTACACGGCCTATTGATACTCTGTACACGGCCTATTGATACTCTGTACACGGCCTATTGATACTCTGTACACGGCCTATTGATACTCTGTACACGGCCTATTGATACTCTGTACACGGCCTATTGATACTCTGTACACGGCCTATTGATACTCTGTACACGGCCTATTGATACTCTGTACACGGCCTATTGATACTCTGTACACGGCCTATTGATACTCTGTACACGGCCTATTGATACTCTGTACACGGCCTATTGATACTCTGTACACGGCCTATTGATACTCTGTGCACGGCCTATTGATACTCTGTGCACGGCCTATTGATACTCTGTGCACGGTCTATTAATACTCTGTGCACGGCCTATTAATACTCTGTACGCGGCCTATTAATACTCTGTACATAGTCTATTAATACTCTGTGCATGGTCTATTAATACTCTGTACATGGTCTATTAATACTCTGTACATGGTCTATTAATACTCTGTACATGGTCTATTAATACTCTGTGCATGGTCTATTAATACTCTGTGCATGGCCTATTAATACTCTGTACATAGTCTATTAATACTCTGTACATAGTCTATTAATACAGTGTACATAGTCTAATACTGTGTGGTAATAAACTACAGTGTACATAGTCTATTAATACTGTGTGGTAATAAACTCCAGTGTACATAGTCTATTAATACTGTGTGGTAATAAACTCCAGTGTACATAGTCTATTAATACTGTGTGGTAATAAACTACAGCGGACAACACACTTCAAAACACCAGCTCAAAGGGGTTAAGGTTGAAACGTCTTCCACAAACATCTCCTTCTCTCATTGTGGTCCAAGCGCGATGGTACCTGGACAAAGGCTGTACCTCATGATGCATTGACCCGATCAAGGCCTTTTGAGTTGAGTAGTGTCTTGGCTCCATGGCAATTCTGGATGTTAACTTTCATCATGCAACCCAGAATGATGATTGTCGCCAAGCAACAATCAAGGCTTGACAACAGTAGGTCGGTACGTATGCCATCTACTCAGGATGGCCAGTGACTCACAAACATACAAATACACACACACACACACACTTGTGTGCAGAAACCCATGTTGCATGTCACATGGACGCACACTCGCTTGCGCACACACGATCACCCTTGAGCACACCAACGCACGCACACACCACATACTGGGCAGACGAAGGAGGGACAGAGCTGAGCGATACTCCCATTGTGTGTCCTGTTCCTGTGAATGGGACTACAATGTGTTGTGTAATGATAAGGGTATACATAACCCCACTGGGCCCTCGTCCCCTCCTGTAAAACCTCATCTATGCAAAGAAAGAGAGAGAGAGAGAATGTGAAGAGGTATTACAGAGTGGGAAAAAAGAGTGACAAAAAAGAGAGAGCGAGAGAGAGAGAACAACTAACAGACTTGCATGGATACAGAAGGTGCATTATTGGCTACAATCCTGTGCCCGCCTTTGCCTCTTTGTAATCGGTAGGACATGTGAGGAGCAAATCATATTGAGACTGTTTGCTAATTCAAAAGGAACATAAATCAATTGTATAACAAGCATCCTTCTGGCTGCTTCATAGATCTGTGTTTGTTTTAGAAGTCTCCCTATCTGCTCCTGGGTGCTGTGACCAGAAAGGTCTCCTCCCTTCAGACTGTCCCTTAATGCCACTGAGCATTCTGGGTAGGTTGTCTCCTCAACGACATGCAGAGAGGGAGGAGTCCCACTCCAACCTTTCTCCTCTACTCTCGTTTCAGTTAATCTCACCTGCCAAGTCACCCGCAAACACTCAGACATAGACCACAACTCACGCACAGTGAGCTAAAATACCAACCCGACGACCTGAAAAGTCTTCAAAAATCTACTTGTTACATAATGGAGTGGGATAGTAGGTAGAAATCAGAGACAGTACTGCTCTTCTTCTTAAGACATAAGACGATACGGTTACATAAGATGATAATTTAAAAAAAAGATTTGGCATTAGTGTGTTGTGTTTACCCCCCCAGTCCCTACTCGGTCAACACTTTGAGGTGACTATCTCTTGCCCTAAATGGTGTGACCAAAACAAGTCCGGATAGCCTGTCCTGTAAACAACTCTTAAAGAGAAGAAGGGTAGCTGTGCTTGATGTACTGGAATGGGACTTAAACCTTAAAAAGGGACAGCTCACTTCTTTGTAGTTTCTAAATAACCAGCAAACACACTTTTAAAATGGTTTGGAGGAAACAACGACAGCCTGCCAAGTTTGAAAAGAAGTTAAAACCACAAAAAAGTGAACCATCCCTTTAAGATGTAGCCTTCTCTTTTAACCCCATTACAGAAAAGAAGCAAACACGCGGATTGCCACAGCGAGTAGCTTTGATGCTCACCAAATACAGAGTGAATTATTCAGTAAGTCTCATGCATAAAGTATGAGGGATATACAGTGGGGTCCGAAATTACTCACACCCTTGATAAAGAATGTAAAATAAATACATTGAAATACTGAGCAATATTGTATGCAAAAAATATATATATATGGAGACCAGCAGAGCTAGACTGGCTTCAAACCATTGGGATTGTAGCTACATGATGCTATAGGGTTCACTGGCTTTCCCAATCTGCCTTGGATATTGATATATGGTTGACAAGACAGTCAGTTACAAGCATGTTAGGCAGCCCTTAGCTTGTCACAAAAAAAACAATAATTAAATCAAAACATTATGCATGTGATTGGTTAGTGTCAACAATGGCAATACGTACCGTCCACATTCATATACCACACAGTTTTCGATTAAAAAAAAGAAGTTGCTTTTGATTGGACTTTGGGTTCTCTGTGATGGCTAGGAAAGGAATCACGGTTAAACAGGTAGCATTAAACACTAAGAGAAGGAACCCAGGAAGATAATCAACAGAGAAAACCCCAATCACAATTCACGATCTGAGACGGACCAATCAAGAGACAGAATAGGGGAGAAGGGGCAGAAGTAGCATGGGGAGGAGGAAGCACAGAAGATAACGAGATACCTGGACTCATCAGTTCTGTCTCAAAACTACTCTCAAAAGTTACATTCACAATGCGTATACAGTGTTTGCGGTGTGTGTGTGTGTTTCACTTCATTTTGCTGAGGGAGTATTTGATGAGCAACCTATCACCCCCCAGTAGGGGGATAGGTTATTGGCCATTTGGTTTTCAACCACACATGGAGGGATTTTTCAGGCAGACACAGATCCTTTTTTTTTCTTAATAAGCTTAAAATGTATTAAACTTGTCATAAAAAATGTATATCGGCCATTGATATAGTTAGTTTTACTCTCATTATTAGTCCACTGGCTACCTCACGTTTTTAGCATATTCAAACACCTTTGAGATGGAACTCCGTTAGATTCAAATCATGGTTTGATCGGGAGAAAGCAATAATTGTAACAAAAACTCGATGAAAGCGTAGCCTAACCCAAATTCATATTCATAGCCTATCGGTTAGAGAAAGGGAGAAGGGAATATATACGTTTTTTTTAAACAGCAAGACACGAGATAGTTAAGGAGGATTATATATATGTAAATAGGTTTAGGCTATAAGGTCCATGTATTCAAGACAGACAAACAGACAGAGGGAGAGAGAGAGGAGAGCTTTTGTGCTGCTTTGGTGGAATTCTCCACTCTGTCTAGCCTAAATCTCTCTCTTGCATTCTGTATATAACATATTTATAGAAGCATGCTGGCTGACACCACACACACTGAACATACAGTCATACACTACTGAGTAATCCGGGCTAAGGAAAATTCACTAACACCAATCAGAGTAGAGCAAGCTGCCCCACAGTGAAACCATCACAGCAGGTTGTGGAGTGTAGAATACAAAAGTATGTGGACATGTGGATGTGCTCGTAGAAGCAGAACAACTTCCTTCACTCATGCTGCCAAACATACCCTTGTAAAACTGACCATCCTACCAATCCTCGACTTTGGCGATGTCATTTACAAAATAGCCTCCAATACCCTACTCAACAAATTGGATGCAGTCTATCACAGTGCAATCCGTTTTGTCACCAAAGCCCCATATACTACCCACCATTGCGACCTGTACGCTCTCGTTGGCTGGCCCTCGCTTCATACTCGTCGCCAAACCCACTGGCTCCATGTCCTCTACAAGACCCTGCTAGGTAAAGTCCCCCTTATCTCAGCTCGCTGGTCACCATAGCATCTCCCACCTGTAGCACACGCTCCAGCAGGTATATCTCTCTAGTCACCCCCAAAACCAATTCTTTCTTTGGCCGCCTCTCCTTCCAGTTCTCTGCTGCCAATGACTGGAACGAACTACAAAAATCTCTGAAACTGGAAACACTTATCTCCCTCACTAGCTTTAAGCACCAACTGTCAGAGCAGCTCACAGATTACTGCACCTGTACATAGCCCACCTATAATTTAGCCCAAACAACTACCTCTTTCCCAACTGTATTTAATTTTTATTTATTTATTTATTTTGCTCCTTTGCACCCCATTATTTTTATTTCTACTTTGCACATTCTTCCATTGCAAAACTACCATTCCAGTGTTTTACTTGCTATATTGTATTTACTTTGCCACCATGGCCTTTTTTGCCTTTACCTCCCTTCTCACCTCATTTGCTCACATTGTATATAGACTTGTTTATACTGTATTATTGACTGTATGTTTGTTTTACTCCATGTGTAACTCTGTGTCGTTGTATCTGTCGAACTGCTTTGCTTTATCTTAGCCAGGTCGCAATTGTAAATGAGAACTTGTTCTCAACTTGCCTACCTGGTTAAATAAAGGTAAAATAATTCAAATAAAATAAATAAACTTGTGTCGTCAACAGGTGCAGTTCTGCTGGTAGTAGCAGTACTACCAATAGAGCTGGTATGTGTCTCTGGACGCGGGCCTTACTTTTTTCGAGCAGGTACGCGCAATGCCGTACCCCCGGAGGCATTGCGCGTACCTCCGTTTGGAAATACCTGCACTCGATGATGGGAACATTGCTTTGGGGCCTTGCATCCATTCAGCCAAAAAAGCATTCGTGAGGTGGGGCACTGATGTTGAGGGATTAGGCCTGGCTCGCAGTCAGCGTTCCAATTCATCCCAAAAGTGTTAGATGGGGTTGAGGTCAGGGTTCTGTGCAGGCCAGTCAAGTTCTTGCACACCGACCTTAAACTATTTCTGTATGGACCTTGTTTTGTGCACTGGGGCATTGTCATGCTGAAACACAAAGTTTGAAGCACAGAATCGTCTAGAAAGTCATTGTGTTGTAGCATTAACATGTCCTTTCACTGGAACTAAGGAGCTGAACCATGAAAAACAGCCCCAGACCATTATTCCTGATCCACCAAACTTTACCGTTGGCACTATGCATTCGGGCAGGTGGCGTTCTCCTGGCATCTGCCAAACCCAAATTCGTCCGGCAGAATGCCAGATGGTGAAGCGTGATTTGACACTCTACTGCTCCCGAGTCCAATGGCGGCGAGCTTTACACCACTCCAGTCGACGGTTGGCATTGCGCATGGTTATCTCAAGCTTGTATGCAGCTGCTCGGCCACACACAAGGACATACAATTTTTACGCGCCGCTCACTTCAGCACTCGGCGGTCCCGTTCTGTGAGCTTGTGTGGCCTACCACTTCGCGGGGACCTGTTGTTGCTCCTAGATGCTTCCACTTCACAATAACAGCACTTATAGTTAACCAGCGAACTCTAGCAGAGCAGAAATTTGACATTCTAACTTGTTGGAAAGGTGGCATCCTATGACGGTGGCACATTGAAAGTCACTGAGCTCTTCAGTAAGGCCATTCTACTGCAAATGTGTGTCTTTGAAGATTGCATGGCTGTACACTCGATTTTATATACCTGTCAGCAACGGGTGTGGCTGAAATAGCCGAATCCACTAATTTGAGTGTCTACATACTTTTGTATATAAACACAATGTACCTTAGGATGTCTACATCCACATTGAGTAAAGAGGGAACTGCTTCAATATGTGCTCCAAATCTACGTTATCATCTACATACTGTAGGGATGCTTTGAGCAATTACACCTGACGGTAATGAATGTGAATTTACCACAGGAGTTGGACTGAGAGGATCAAGAAAATGGTTCATGTCACCGCCGCTGACGAGTCCTTTTGAAACGAGGGTCGTGTTCCCGATTTAATCCATCTGCGGTCGGTCAATATGCTCATTATGGTCAACATCCAGCTGACATAACTGTGACGCACTGCACATCCCCTCTAAATACAGTGCATGTCACATATCCTTCCCCTTTCTTAACGTGTCTGTCATCCCAACTTAAAAACATGGCCTGCCAGAGTGACTTCAACCAGGCTCTGGCCAAACAACTGCAAGACACGCATCATCATCATCATCAGTGGACGCATGGCTGGAGTGGATCCCTGTGACAGTACATGAGGGAGGAGGAGGTCACAGTAAATGATTCACCCACTGTATATTCCTATAGTCTAAATTAAATCTTTCCATTTGTTTGGCTCAGTGAATTAACCAAACTGAACACCATGCGCAGGGATCAAGTTAATAATCGCTGCAGGCTTCACTATTATGCAAGCCATTAACATCCCGAACGCTGAATCAAACCAAAGCTGTCAATGATTGGCACACCAACCATATCCTATTTTCTGTTAGTATATTGTCACAGTATTGATAAACCCGTTCTCAATATCCATCTAAACCAATTCACGATGCCTATTAACATAGAGAATGTGAAAATTGGCTATTAAATCTAAGAGTTATTTTGCCCTATACTCTGTGACTCTACGCGTTTATGTTTCGAAATAAATAAATAAATAAAACCAGCAGAAAAACATCAAACAAAGAACACCGGTGAGATGATTCAAGCGCCACAGGAAGCCAGTACAGATATTGATTGGTAAGATGAGAAAGAAGAGAAAGGAGAGAGCGAGAGGAATATCCAAGAGCAAGCCATCAGAGAAATGAGACTCATGGTTTGAAATGGTTTTTCAGTTGAGTCCCTGCCATAGGTTGTTTGAGAGGTAGATGGGGGAGGTTGCTGATAATGATGTGGGTATATGAAGGGCGGCTTGCCTGAGAGCGGTCCTGCTCTACCTATCCTGATGGTCATCTCATCTGAGGCTGGGAACAAGAGGTCCTCCTCCTTGGCCAGTTTGGAGTCTGGGGACAGGGCCAGGGCTGTGTGGGGGTCCACTCCTACACCCTAAAAAACACAGGGAGTTAAACATTCCAATTTATTTATCTAGGTTATAGAGAATGAGAATATAGACCTGACCAAGAGGAGTGCAGTCGACACACACAGTCAGTGAGAAATAGTTTGGCATGCATGAAGGTTTATAAAAACCTTCTTATGATCATTTTATTAGAGGGTTATTAATTCATGTGCTGCTTGTCAAATTCATTTGTGGCTGTTGGACATTTCCGCCAACCCAAACGAAAAACCGTTACATAACCCAATACGATCAATTCAGTCCGGAACAAAAACTTTTTTTTTTTTTTAATAATTTGAAAATCAATAATTGATCATTTGGAATGTACTTATTCAGACTTATTTAAAGCCCATTCACACCTGCATTTTGAAGACGCTTTAAAGGCAGGAAGAGAAAAACAGACAGGTTTTAGACTATAGGTGCCTCTATAGGTTCCCCTTCAAATAGGCTTTGTCCCCTATCTCAGACTTAGAAAAAGTTGGATCTTAGTCATAAGTATAAATGTTAGCGCAATGGCGAAGTCTATAGGTATCTACTAGCATGCTAGCAGATAGACTTCAAGTCATTGCACTATGGGTAACGCTAGTTAGCATTGGCTCGGGAAACTACTTCTAGCTTCCTTCATACCGGACACAGAGACATACAACTGGTATCTACAAATTCACCTGATTCTGGGGACTCTTTGCTAAAATCCCCTAGTATCCCTTTAAAGGAGGCCGTAACGTTCCCATTAAAAAGTCATTATATTAAGATGAGCTGTTAAACTCGACGGAAAATGTACCTATCAATAATCATCAAAACATCCATAAAACTGTGGGATCCTACTACACTGGAACAAATCACAATATGTGGTTGTTGTTTTTTGCCTGTAAAACCCTAATGGTATTTGGCGCTTAGCCTGTACGCTTTTACAATTCCATTCATTTTTTAATGATGTTTGGGGCTGCTCTTGTTTTTGGAGAATGATCATTTCTGCCAGGGGAGATGAGGTGGCAAAAATACAAGGGCAGCACTGGGCGAGAGGAGCAGAGATGAATCCGCTCGGTAGTCTTGGCTTGAATGTGAAATGTTGTGAGACTGCAAAACTCCCTCAAAAACAAAATCAAGCCCATTTGGGGATTGAGCGAGACCACTTATTGCAGAGCAGCCTTAAAAAAAAATGGCCAAAGCGGAGGGATGAGGGATTTGACATCAAGTTATACATAACTATGCTTAAATATAATTATTGTGTGTGTGTGTGTGTGTGTGTGTGTGTGTGTGTGTGTGTGTGTGTGTTAATGCACACATGCATGAGTATGTGTGTGTGTGTGTGTGTGTGTGTGTGTGCCTTTGAAGGATTGGAGATGTGCCTCCCCAGAGGGTGCAATTAACCCCAGTGGTCCCTTTCAGCAGCAGACCTGACAATCTCATCAACAGGAAGGGCTTACAGTAACCGTTAAACACCGCAAACAAGGACCTGGCTCTGATTGAAGTGCTCAAATGCACTCTTGAGTGTCTGCAGCTGCAGCACGGGAGCACAGCCAGATTACACCAGTACTACACCCTGGCTTGTGTCTCAAATGCCACCCTATTCCCTGTACAGCGCACCACGTTTGACCCCTATGGGCCCTGGTAGTGGACCATATAGGGAATAGGGTCCCATTTGGGACGCGTCCCTAGTCCTTCTCCAATGACATCAATGACATTACCTCTGGCCGGCTGGCTGGCTGGCTCTTAGCCTGGTTAAACAATACAAACATTGACTGAAACAATGGTGATTGCAGCATTCTCTCTGTTTACTGGTCTAATAACACACTGAGGGACTGTGAGGAGTGTTTCTGTTACTGTGATGTCTCCCCAGATAGAGTCGTTTCATGTTGAGGTCAGGTAGAGTGTGATGAGTAGTGGGGGGGATGGATTAAGTACCTCTCTCACAGGAGAACTAAACCCGTCCAGGTTCAACACGAACCCTGTGTGTGTGTCGGTATGGGTGTGTGTGTGCGCGTTTAGGCTGTGCATGCTTTTTTGCTCTGTTTCAGTAGGAAAAATGGAAGTGTCCAGTCTGTATCCAGTAATTACATTTGTGCCTTGGACACATTCAGCAGGCGTCGCAGTAGTGAGTGGACAACCGTATGCATTACAGTGTGTTCGCACTGTCCTCTGTTACCATACACCGGCAATCCATTTTCACCTGTTACATTTCTGTTTACTTTCACAACTCTGGCTTCCCCAAACTGATAAGAAATGAAGAGATAAACAACGTGCTCGACTCCACCTTATATAAACGTAAATCCTCGTACACAATCTACAGAACAGAAATAGGACAGCACTCCGGTAAATAAACTTAAATTGACATTTATTTTGCCGCACAAACGCGGCGGGTATGAGCCTTTCTTCAGCGTGCAAGGCAATGGCAATCAATGTCACAACAACAAGACCTCACACACGCGTGTGTGTGTGGTAAGAATAATTGGAGGTGACACAACGGATCAATCCCAACGACAGAGAGGGCCCATTTGGGAATTTACAGTCTGGGAGACCGCACACAATGCATCATGTTTGATACAGCTCATCTGTGGTCCATCAACATCCAATGTCCAATATCCACTGTAACATTTACACAGGGAGCGGAGAAACTCTCTGGGGAGGAGATGTTGTTATGGCAGAGATGAAAAATGATGGAGAGAGAGAGAGAAAGAAATGGAGAGGGAGAGAAAGAGACGAGAGAAGATAGAGAGTTCTTGGTGATGGATTGCTTGTCCTTGAATCCTCAACTTAAGCTCTAATCCCTATGAAGTGGACCAAAATGAATTCTTCTTTATGTCAACAACTGTTGTCAGAGGTTGCTTCTTTATAGTCCATTCTCACTAGCCAGCCACTGTCTGAATAATTCAGAACATTCCTCAGAGTGTGCCTGACAAAATGACGCTAGAGAGTATGTATTATGATAAACATTTGCTTGATAAACGAGACGCTAGTGAGTACACTCCTTATAAACATCCCGCTAGTGAGAACACAACTTAGTCCAATTTAGCAGCTGTGTTGTTGTCAACTGGGAGTGAAAATAAAGATGTGTCCCTTGGGCCAGATGGTGTTTTAATTATCCATAAAGGCCCCATCTATCCATTCATTAAGGCACCCTCCTTCATCCAGCAGATATTTAATTGCTCTGGACTGAGATGTATTCATCACAGCCCCTGACCCTGCTGTTGGGAAGCTCAGTGTGCGTGCGTGCGTTTGTGCATGCGTTTAGATCGGTATGCAATTCTAACCTGGATTCAACCAATCCATCATTGGAGTATTGAAGGAAGCTACACGGATTTTCTACCTGTCCCTGATCTGTCAACATATATCCATGGTTAGCTCTTAGCTTTCCAAATGTCACACAGTCTCAAATCCAAATGTCACAGTCTCAAATCCAAATGTCACACAGTCTCAAATACAAATGTCACACAGTCTCAAATACAGATGTCACACAGTCTGATCATCAGTACATATTGCTCTCATCTTTCTCCTTGTCAATTATCTGACCTCTCAGACTCTTATACCTTATTATTCTAACTCTTTCTGACTATACCTTACTATTCTCACTCTTTCTTGGTAGTCGATACGTAGGCCTTCATGTTCTCTCTTTTATCCCCGAGCTCTTCCTGTATACACACTTATCCCTGGCATCATTTGAAGTGGAGCACAGAACAACATGGCATCAGAACCAGTACCTCTCTGGAGTGCCCGGCCGAGAAACAAAGGTTCCTGACTCATTGATATTGAGCACTGAGCACACAGCTCTCTGATGTGACCAGGGATATGGGGGGGGTTGGAGGAGGTGAGTGTAACCTACTGGTATTGAATCTTTGATGTCAGCATTCTGCTTTGAGACATCTAGGATTAACATCTGTGTGAAAATGCATCCTACTCTGGGCACACAGTGGGGTCAACTCTAAGTCTATTATTAAAAAGGTTCATTAAGGTTAATTATAATAATTAACCTATAATTACAAAAAAAAATTTGCAAATGTATTAAAAATACAAAAAATAACCAGAAAAACATTATTTACATAAGTATTCAGACCTTTTTCTATAAGACTCAAAATTGAGCTCAGGTGCATCCTGTTTCCATTTATTATCCTTGATGTTTCTACAACTTGGAGTCCACCTGTGGTAAATTAAATTGATTGGACATGATTTGGAAAGGCACACTTGTCTATATAAGGACCCACAGTTGACAATGCTCGTCAGAGCAAAAACCAAGCCATGAGGTCTAAGGAATTGTCCAGAGAGCTCCGAGACAGGATTGTATCGAGGCACAGATCTGGGGAAGGGTACCAAAACATTTCTGCAGCATTGAGGGTCCCCAAGAACACAGTGGCCTCCATCATTCTTAAATGGAAGAAGGTTGGAACCACCAAAACTCTTCGTAGAGCTGGACGCCCGGCCAAACTGAGCAATCAAGGGAGTAGGGCCTTGGTTGGGGGGAGCGCTCAAAACCTCAGACTAGGGCGAAGGTTCACCTTCCAACAGGACAACAACCCTAAGCACACAGCCAAGACAACGCAGAGGTGGCTTCGGGACAATTCACTGAATGTCCATGAGTGGCCCTGCCAATGCCCGGACTTGAACCCGATCAAACATCCCTGGGGAGAGCAGAAAATAGCTGTGCAGTGACACTCCCCATCCAACCTGACAGAGCTTGGGAGGATCTGCAGAGAAGAATGGGAGAAACTCCCCAAATACAGGTGTGCCAAGCTTGTAGCGCCATACCCAAGAAGACTCGAGGCTGTAATCACTGCCAAAGATACTTCAACAAAGTACTGAGTAAAGGGTCTGAATACTTATGTAAATGTGATATTTCCAGTTTCGCGTTTTTTTTATAAATGTTCAAACATTTCTAAAAACCTGTCATTATGAGGTATTGTGTGTAGAGTGATATGGGGGAGAAAAAAAAATTAATCAATTTTAGAATACGTCTGTAACGTAACAAAATGTGGAGAAAGTCCAGGTGTCCGAATACTTTGACGGCACTGTACATTAGTAATGGCGATACAGACATGAACTGGACATCAACTACTCTGGGACCGACTGGGAGAAGCAGAAAGTCAGACTGACAGTGCCTACAAAATATATGGGATTTGTGAGGAAGACGTGATGTGTGAACTGTGAAAACGCAGGTCAAATGCCAAGCAATACCAGACTAGCATCAGTTAGGAGAGCTCTAATTGGCAGTGTGGTGTGTTAGCCCACACATCAGAGATTGAGCCCCTGCTTATAGCATTGCTCTGTTGTAAAAAAAAAGATTCCCAGAGGCCTGATAGGTCAAATCCCACACCAAAAGGGTCAGGAAGAAGTCATGCAGCACACCACACAGGGCAATTACTACTGGAGGGTAGCGTTTATAGACAGCTCACACAAAGCCAAGGGACGGTAAGTGTATTATACAAATGCATTCAAGCAATGGAGTAATGTGTGTTTCTCAGCTTTCATCCATGTGACTCATTATCATGCAAATTGCTGGCCGAACGCGTTGTCTCTTTAGCAAATTATGGGTCGTTTGGGTGATGGGGGGGGTTCAACAGATGACATTTAAAAACAATTCTGCCTGACAACCAAGGGATGAGTGTAACGAGGCAAGGCCATGCCCTCTCCATTACCTCCCAGTAATCATATTAGCATGCAAATACTGTATATGCACAGGACAGTAGTGTGGGCCTCACCAGCCTAGGACCCACTGGGAGACATTTACCAACAGGCTCAAAAATATATATATTATTTTCCAACTGTAGCTCATATCTTTCAGCTTTAGGAATGAGAATGTGAACAGCTGCACCAGTGGGATAAGGATCAAAACTAAAACTCATGGGGGGGAAAAAGTGACATTTCCGGTTGAGGATAATATGAAAAAGGCAGCTAGACCGGAGCTCATTAACTTGTGATTATTTTCTATAGATGGAGACTAGTGTCCACAACACTGATACATAAATGTGTGGGCAGCAGGTAGCCTAGCGGTTAAGAGTGTTGAGCCAGTAACCGAAAGGTCGCTGGTTTGAATCCCAGAGTCGACTACGTGGGGAAAAAATCTGTAGATGTGCCCTTGAGCACGGCACTAATTGGTCTGTAAGTCACTCTGGATAAGAGTGTCTGCTAAATGACTCAAATGTATATATACACACTCCCTCTTGCACACACAACCACCATATACGTTTCTGCTAATATTTATTATATTTCTCGTGCTGCTCAACCATTTTACACCTAACTGTATGCATATATCGACCTCATCCAGACACATCAGGGCTTCTAACTGTAGAACCCAGTTCCTACATCTGAATATAAAAATGGATTTTATCAAACAAAACTATGCTACATTTTTATCTCTGGGACCCTCAGGATGACAAATCAGAGCAAGATTACTGAATGTAAGTACATTATTTACCTTCAGAGGTGAATGTATCAAACCAGTTGCCGTGATAAGTGTTTTGTGTTGTGCACTCTCCTCAAACAATAGCATGGTATTTTTTCACTGTAATAGTTACTGTAAATTGGACAGTGCAGTTATATTAACAATAATGTAAGCTTTCTGCCCATATAAGACATGTCTATGTCCTGGGAAATGTTCTTGTTACTTACAACATCATGCTAATCACATTAGCACACGTTAGCTCAACCGTCCAACGGGGTGGAACACCGATCCCGTAGAGGTTTAAACCAATCAACATACAGGATTAGACCCACCCGTTTTTAAATTGTGTGTATTCTTGTGTTCTTTCTCTACTGGACTTTACACGTTTTTATATTGATACTGCACTGTTGAGGAAGAGCTTGCAACAAAGTAATTAACTGAACTATACCGTTTACACCCGCTGTATCTTGTGCAGATGAAATGAGTGCAGATAGAATGGCCTGTTCGTCCCTTACCATATTAGAACTGGACAGTAGAACACTTGGCCCTGCTTAGACAGCTTGAGGTGTGAAGGACCAATCTAAACCCAATATCTGGTAAGAAGATGGTAGGGTATTTGCAACCACTAAAAGGCGGAGAACATGCATAGAGTTAGTTTACTGAGTTACAGTTCATATAAGGAAATTAGTCAATTGAAACAAATTCATTAGGCCCTAATCTATGGACTTCACATGACTTGGCATGGGTGCGACCACCCACTGGGGAGCCAGGCCCTGCCAATCAGAATGCGTTTTCCACACAAAAGGGTGTTATTACAGACAGAAATACTCCTCAGTTTCATCAGCTGTCCTGGTGGATGATCTCAGACGATCCCGCAGGTGAAGAAGCCGTATGTGGAGATCCTGGGCTGTAGCATTGTGTTGTGTAACAAAACTGCACATTTTAGAGTGGTCTTTTAATGTCCCAAGCACAAGGTGCACCTATGCAATGATCATGCTGTTTAATCAGCTTCTGCTGATGCTCATGCTGTTTAATCAAATTTTTGAGAAATAAGCTTTTTGTGCGTATAAAACATTTGCGGGATCTTTTATTTCAGCCCATGAAACATGTGCCCAACACTTTACATATTGCGTTTATATTTTTGTTCAGTTTATCACGCAGTGTGGTCGTTCCACAGGGATGCTGGCCCATGTTGACTTCAGTGCTTCCCAGAGTTGTGTCAAGTTAACTGGATGTCCTGTGAGTGGTGGACCATTATTGATAAACACAGGAAACTGTTGAGTGAAAAACCCAGCGGCGTTGCAGTTCTTGACACACTCAAAGCAGTGCGCCTGGCACCTACTACCATACCACGTTCAAAGGCACTTAAACTTTTGTCTTGCCCATTCACCCTCTGAATGGCACACATACACAATCCATGTCTCAATTGTCTCGAGGC
Organism: Oncorhynchus tshawytscha; assembly: GCF_018296145.1. Classification (NCBI taxonomy): domain Eukaryota; kingdom Metazoa; phylum Chordata; class Actinopteri; order Salmoniformes; family Salmonidae; genus Oncorhynchus; species Oncorhynchus tshawytscha. The sequence continues at coordinate 18,034,590 of NC_056452.1, read as the reverse complement.
TTAAAAATCATTCTTTTAAATCTGTCTCCTCCCCTTCATCTACACTGATTGATAAGGGATCATAGCTTGCACCTGGATTCACCTGGTCAGTCTAGGTCATGGGAAGAGCAGGTGTTCCTAATGTTTTGTGCACTCAGTGTACATACAAAGTGAGTAAAACAGTACGTAAACATTGTTAATGTGACCAGTGATCAATGTCTCTATATACATGGAGCAGCGGTCTCTAAGGTGCCGGGCAGAGAGCTGGGCGGTAGCTGGCTATTAACAGTGTCTTTAGGTGCCGGGCAGAGAGCTGGGCGGTAGCCGGCTATAAACAGTATATTTAGGTGCCGGGCAAAGAGCTATTTGGGGCGGCAGGTAGCCAAGTGGTTAGAGTGTGGGGCAAGTAACCGAAAGGCTGCCGGATCGAATCCCCGAGCTGACATGGTAAAAATCTGTCGTTCTGCCCCTGAACAAGGCAGTTAACCCACTGTTCCCCGGTAGGCCGTCATTGTAAATAAGAAGTTGTTCTTAACTGACTTGCCTAAAGGTTAAATGAAAAGAATATACAGTATGTATATATATATATATATATTTTTTTTTTAAACAGTGTCTTTAGTTGCCGTGCAGACGGTTGCCGGCTATTGACAGTATGGAAGCTGTTTTTCAGTTTCTCAGTCCCGACTTTAACAAAACTGTAGTGTCTGTCTGCTAGATTATGACAGGGTGACACTGTCGTGATAGGAGGGAAAAATCATTCCAGTTACATATTGGGATATCATTTTTTATGATACATCGTTTCGTTTTGACAATATCGCAATATAATTTCAGCTAGTTGGCTGTATCTGCACCAAAACTCCAATATTATTCATTTTAAGCTTGTTCTCCAGCTTCTTTCTAAATAGGGAGTCAATTGGTTTTCAGCACTTTTACTTCCATGACGATCAAAACTCGAATCGCAATAAAATCAGATTCGAATCGCAAAACATAATTGTGAGAATCACAATACATATTGTATCGGCGCCTAAGTATCATGATAATATCGTATTGTGAGGTCCCTGACAACTCCCAGCCCTAGAGGACAGACTGTGGTTCGAGTGGCTGAGGTCCTTGATGATTTTCTTGGCCTTCCTACGACACCAGGTGCTGTAGATATCCTGGAGGGCAGGCAGTGTGCCCGCAATGATGCGTTGGGCTGACCACACCGCCCTCTGGAGGGCCATGCGATTGCGGGCAGTGCAGTTGATGTACCAAGCGGTGACACAGCCTGACAGAATGCTCTCAATGGTGCATCTGTACAAGTTCATGGGTGTCTTAGAGGCCATGCAGAATTTACTCAACCTACGGAGGTTGAAGAGGTGCTGTTGCGCTTCTTCACCACTGTGTCGGTACAGTGCACACCAAGGAACTTGAAGCTTTTCAACTGCTTCACTGCAGCCCGTCGATGTGGATGGGAGCCTGCTCTCCCTGCTGTCTCGGAGTCCACCATCAACTCCTTCGTTTTGTTAACGTTGAGGGAGAGGTTATTTCCCTGGAACCACTCCGCCAAGGCACTAACATCCTCCCTGTAGGCGGTCTCGTCGTTGTTGTTGATCAGGCCTACCACTGTTGTGTCATCAGAAAACTTGAGAGCTGGAGTGGTGCATAGCCACGCAGTCATGGCTGAACAGGGAGGACATGGGTGAGGGTGCAGAGCACACAACCCTGGGGGGGCCCACCGTGTTGAAGATCGGCGTGGCAGAGGTGTTGTTGTCTGCCCTCACCACCTGTGGCGACCTGTCAGGAAGTCCAGAATCCAGTTGCAGAAGGAGGGGTTCAGTCCTATTGCCCTAAGCAAAGTGATGAGCTTGGGAGGCACTATGGTGTTGAAAGCTAAGCTGTAGACGATAAACAGCATTCTCACATAGGTATTCCTCTTGTCCATGTGGGATAGGGCTGTGTGCAGTCCAGTGGCTATTGCATCACTTGTGGATCTGTGGGGGTGGTATGCAAATTATAGTGGGTTGAGGGTGTCAGGTGGAGGTGATATGGTCCTTGATTAGCCTCTCAAAGTGCTTCATGATGACAGAACTGACTGGGTGATAGTCAGTGAGTTCAGTTACCTTCGCTTGCTTGGGTACCGGAACAAATGGACAGCTTGAAGAAAGTGGGGACGACAAACTCGATAGAGAGAGACCATGTCGCTCTGAGGACGGGGTTTTGGATACCGTCCATGCTGGCAGCCGTGCGAGGGTTAACACACTCTGAAGTCTTACGTCGGCCGCGGAGATTGAGAGCAGAGCCCCCGCCGTGTGCTCTCGTTCTCTGCCGGCGGCTTTGTGTTTCTCTCCTCAAAGCGAAGGTATTCAGCTTATCTGGAAGCGGGGGGGGGCAGCAACGTGGCTGGTTTTCCCCTTTACAATCTAAAGTCCCTGCCTCATCCTATGACCTATACAGAGAGGGGTTGTGTGCAGTGAGCTAATCTAAAAATCAGACAGGCTTTAGCAACACAGGAAGATGGAGAGAGTGATAAAGAAAGAGAGAAAGAGAAACAGAATGAGGAGGGGAGAGGTGCACCTGGACCAGTGCAGCTCGATAGCCACGGCGTCGAGCTTAATTTCAGCACTGGCGGGAGGCTTGGTTGATATTTGCTCCTCCGCCCCAGGCATATTCTATACAGAGATTATACATTTCTGTGATTAAGTATTCATATCCTGCAGGGGGGGACATCTATCAGGGACGGACAAGCGTGTTGAACCGGCAAGGAAAAGAGAGACGCAGCAGAGAAACTTTAGCTACAGAGGTTCTACCAATAAACATTGCATTGGACTAGTGAAGCCTGAGCTCCAGTTGGCTTTGGCATGTCATCTGTTACCGCTGCGCACCACCCAGGAGCAATGTGCACTCATTGCATGTGTTCATCACACGTGGCTGGAAATGAGTGTAGAACACATTCCAGTTCATATAAATAGAACAAAGACTAAGGCCTATAGACATTATATAAACACTATATTTGTCTGAATTTAATTGTCATTCCAAAAGAACACCTGTCGCCTTCTTAACAGCTACAGCCCAGAGCTCTAAGGACAGCCATTCCAATGGATGATGTCACACTGCCCAGGATCTCTGTAGGCACTAACAAATCCACCTGTTGAGACATCCAGCCAACAACGATTGCTTCCTGCCCTCTAAATACATGAGCGAAATGTGCCCAGATGATTGTTGCTATTCACACTCCACCATGCCACCCGGTCTTTCTCTCAGAGAAATTAATGGCATGTCTGATAACTATAATGAGTGAGGAAATGGATGTGGGTTTGCACATTAAGGGATGAACAAACACACAGACGGCACATAGACACAGATACACCAACACGTGCAAGAATGTACTTCATTCCTAGTCCTGCAGCTGCTTTCTGTACCACACAAACGCATGAGCAAGCCATATTAGAAAAATGTGTTCCATGGCCTTTAACTATACTCCTTATGTTGATTTATCTGTTGCAGTGTTGCACGATACCATTGGTAATTAATTAGCTTCTTATAGGTAAAGCGGCATGAGGTGTGAAACTAGTTTCTACTTATAATCCCAGATGCATCAAACCACCACACACACTTGGATACAAACAGACACACACAGACACACACACACACAACACCTAACATAACGTAAAAATAAAGATATATGATAGGCCAGGCAAGACACATACAGTGGGGCAAAAAAATATTTAGTCAGCCACCAATTGTGCAAGTTCTCCCACTTAACAAGATGAGAGGCCTGTAATTTTCATCATCGGTACACTTCAACTATGACAGAAAAAAATGCAGAAAATCACATTGTAGGATTTTTAATGAATTTATTTGCAAATTATGGTGGAAAATAGGTATTTGGTCACCTACAAACAAACAAGATTTCTGTCTCTCACAGACCTATAACTTCTTCTTTAAGAGGCTCCTCTGTCCTCCACTCGTTACCTGTATTAATGGCACCTGTTTGAACTTGTTATCAGTATAAAAGACACCTGTCCACAACCTCAAACAGTCACACTCCAAACTCCACTATGGCCAAGACCAAAGAGCTGTCAAAATTGTAGACCTGCACCAGGCTGGGAAGACTGAATCTGCAATAGGTAAGCAGCTAGGTTTGAAGAAATCAACTGTGGGAGCAATTATTAGGAAATGGAAGACATACAAGACCACTGATAATCTCCCTCGATCTGTGGCTCCACGCAAGATCTCACCCAGTGGGGTCAAAATGATCACAAGAACGGAGAGCAAAAATCCCAGAACCACACAGTGGGACCTAGTGAATGACCTGCAGAGAGCTGGGACCAAAGTAACAAAGCTTACCATCAGTAACACACTACGCCGCCAAGGACTCTGCAGTGCTAGATGTGTCCCCCTGCTTAAGCTAGTACATGTCCAGGCCTGTCTGAAGTTTGCTAGAGAGCATTTGGATGATCCAGAAGAAGATTGGGAGAAGGTCATATGGTCAGATGAAACCAAAATATAACTTTTTGGTAAAAACTCAACTTGTTGTGTTTGGAGGACAAAGAATACTGAGTTGCATCCAAAGAACACCATACTTACTGTGAAGCATGGGGGTGGAAACATCATGCTTTGGGGCTGTTTTTCTGCAAAGGGACCAGGACGACTGATCCGTTTAAAGGAAAGAATGAATGGGGACATGTATCGTGAGATTTTGAGTGAAAACCTCCTTCCATCAGCAAGGGCATTGAAGATGAAACGTGGCTGGGTCTTTCAGCATGACAATGATTCCAAACACACCGCCCGGGCAACGAAGGAGTGGCTTCGTAACAAGCATTTCAAGGTCCTGGAGTGACCTAGCCAGTCTCCAGATCTCAACCCCATAGAAAATCATTGGAGGGAGTTGAAAGTCCGTGTTGCCCAGCAACAGCCCCAAAACATCACTGCTCTAGAGGACATCTGCATGGAGGAATGGACCAAAATACCAGCAACAGTGTGAGAAAACCTTGTGAAGACTTACAGAAAACGTTTGACCTCTGTCATTGCCAACAAAGGGTATATAACAAAGTATTGAGATAAACTTTTGTTATTGACCAAATACTTATTTTCCACCATAATTTGCAAATAAAAATTCATTTAAAATCCTACAATGTGATTTTCTGGATTTCTTTTCTAATTTTGTCTGTCATAGTTTAAGTGTACCTATGATGAAAATTACAGGCCTCTCATCTTTTTAAGTGGGAGAACTTGCACAATTGGTGGCTGACTAAATACTTTTTTTGCCCCACTGTACATAGCATAGGCTAACATACATCATGCGTAGGCTAACATACATCATGCGTAGGCTAACATACACCCCGCGTAGGCTATTTGCAAAAATAAGTGATATTTTTGCATTCGGTCTGTGAATGTTGCCCATCATAATCCATTAGATCAGGTTTGCGTGTACACCGTCTTTGATGAGAGTAAAGACTTGGAAAAGAAAGACAAGAAGATCTATACGGAGGGTATAGAAATACCTCAAAACCACAGGCCCCTTGTTTCACAGTATGAGCTGGGAGCTGAAAAGGGCACGAGAACAACATGACAGTATGTGTGACATTGATCCATGTGGTCACAGGATGCACAATGAGCGGACCAGCGCATGATTCCCTAGGCCTATGTCAAAGGAATGTTTAACAGTATGGCATGGGTTCTTTCCTAAAGTTATCAAATAGCGTATAGTATACTAACCAGTCTTGTGGATAAGGAGCGCCACGCTCTTGATATGTGGTGCTCACTGCTCCTCAAATATATATATATAATATTTAAAAAATAAGCAGAGATTTCCTGACCACTTCTTAAGTCGTTCTGGATAAGACTGTCTGCTAAATGACAAATGTAAACAGGACTTTGATTTTGGTACCTTGCAACGCAGTGTTGTTCACAGCTTTCGTCCACAAGCATCTGGAGATTAAAAGCACTCCTTCTGCAGTGTCCCGACAAAAAGTGCTTGGTCAAAACAGAATTCAATAACTTTACTACTCTGAACCTCACAGGTCAAATCCACGTCCAAACCCAGTGGACAAACAGATCTGGCATTTTGTTCCTTCATTCCAACAACATATCTATGGACAATGCAGGACCGTACAGTTGAGACCAAGGCTATTTGCAAAAATAAACAATATTTGGATGAGCTGTCCTATCCAGGTCATTGTCAACGATGTGAGAGTTTGTGAAGTTTCTGAGGGCTGTTGGTGGATCTCCCCCATCTCCAGCTCCATCACTCTGCCCTGTAGAGTGAGGTGGAACAGTGACAGGTTGGAGCCCACAGTGGCCTGGTGCAGGGCGGACAGCAACTCTACCTGTGTGCCCAGCAGGTTGGTTCCGAAACTCAGGCCCTCACCTGGAACCACACTGGCCCAGCGTGTCCTACCTGACCCTCCAGCCCATCTCCCTGTCCGACACTGAGGACTACCCCCGGCTGACTACTGTGATCCAGACTCAAGGACCAGCCGGGCCTCTGCAGCTCTACGTGACCAGAGAAAGAAAGCCCAGTGTTGAAGAACTGTCGGGAAGATGACGTAGACGCACGGTGTTGTCATGGACTTCACTCGCATTGTCCCGTTTGTTGCGTTCACCTTGGTTGTCGTAATTCTGACTACCGGTTGGATTCTACTGGCCAGAGGAAGAAGGATGAGTCCACCAGCGGGGAGAGGGGTCAGAGAGGGGTGGACCCTCTCCCTGAGGAAAGGGTGAGGAGGAAAAGCTTGAAGATCTGTATGAAGATGTGATGCTGTACTAATGCACTGCTTAGCTGTATTCTGTGGTCTATAAAATAAAACTGGTTCCAGCCATACAATCTGATTGATCAACGTGTGTTCTAACTGCGCTCGCTTAGCCTAACTCCTTTGACTGCATCACATCAATACCAATAGGCTAACTGCCATGACTTGTTGCTTCATCACTGAATGACTATCTTGGAAATGTTGAGCAGATAAAACCGTCAAGTGTTGTTTTGTAGCCATTATAGATCAAGTACACAGAAAGTCTGGGTGAGAGTGCTCTTCGTTTTCTCATGTTGATATCAAATAACATGGTACGTTTGCGTGTAACGTCTCAGAGAAGAAGAAGGAAAACATGTCATTATTTCAACGTTGCATTTCGGGTAATCTGTGAGGTGAAAGACTACAGTACGCCCCTGTGTTGCTGCTCTAAAGACCAGCTGATCCCTCTGGTCACAAACACATAGGCTACACATGAAGTTGGAAGGAGAGTGTGTTATTAACTAGCAGAACTATCTCTCGAGCAGCTCCTCCGCAAGACCCCTGGCACTGAACATCTGACAGATCATCTTAAATTGTGACACTTAACTTAAATGCATATTATAATCACTAGCAGGAATTGGACTCTAGATACAAGGCTTAAAATGTAAACATCGTTAAAACACACCTTTGAACGTGAAAGTATTACTGAGAGAAGTGGGATTTGAATAATCCTGATAGCAATTGATTCAAATCCTCACAGGTTTCCTGTTCTCGGTTGGTGAGAGAAGCTCAGCAGAAGATGAAGTCACTGAGCCACGTACATGGTTGGTACTGCAGTTGATGTCACTACGGAGACTCCCCCATACATCACCAAGCACACAGGGGTTGAGGGGACATTACTCAGTATTGCAGATGCTGAGAATTCTGTTTGCTGTAAACGGAGTTTACAAAACATTAGGAACACAATCGGTGTAGATGAAGGAGAGGAGACAGGTTAAAGAAGGATTGTTAAGCCTTGAGACATGGATTGTGTGCCATTCAAGAGGGTGAATGGAGAACACATAATATTTAAGTGCCTTTGAACGGGGTATGGTAGTAGGTGCAAGGCACACCGGTTTGTGTCAAGAAGTGCAACGCTGCTGGGTTTTTTCCACGTTTAACTGTTTCCCGTGTGTATCAAGAATGGTTCACCACCCAAAGGTCATCCAGCCAACTTGCCACAACTGTGGGAAGCATTGGAGTCAACATGGGCCAGCATCCCTGTGGAATGCTGTCGACACATTGTAGAGTCCATGCCCCAACGAAATGAGGATGTTCTGAGGGCAAATGGTGTTCGTAATGTTTAGTATACTTTATGTACATGTACTATAACAGAGAAACTGTTGGATAACTCATTGGGCAAGACCATCAGATCCAGCGTAAGACTCCCAGCCCAGTCAATTACAGAGTGAAAGAGCAGCTGGACCCTGGGTGCTGGACAGAGACGAGGGGGTGTGTTTGAGGTCTGTGGTGGTACCGTGGGACCCCTCTCTACAGCAGCCTCCCAGACCTTAGCCCAACTGGCCACAAACTGCCAACAAACAGCATTTAAATCCAGACAAACCACATGGGAAAAGCTACTGTGTAAGGACAGGTCTCTGGGGTACCACAGAGAGATGGAGAGAAGGCGAGAGGGAATGAGGAGTTTGGAAAGTCATGAGCAGGGGGACAAAGTGAGAGAGGGATAAATACAAGGCCAATTGTGCCATTATAAACAGTTTACCACAGTAATCATTAAAAGCACTTAATTATACTTAGCCCTTTGACGGATGGGTCATGGTCTTAAAAAAATAAACTCTTAAGATAACATGGAATCCCTTGAGACATGGGGGGGGGGGTCAGAGGACAACATGTTTAACCTTTGACCTTGCTAAGATTAACTTTATTTTCCCTAAGGAGAATAGCATTCAAATCAAATTTGGCCTGCTGTAGGTACAGCTGAAGTCATAAATTTACATACACTTAGGTTGGAGTCATTAAAACTTGTTTTTCAACCACTCCACAAATGTATTGATAACAAACTATAGTTTTGGCAAGTCGGTTAAGGACATCTACTTTGTGCATGACACAAGTGATTTTTCCAACAATTGTTTACAGACAGATTATTTAATTTATAATTCACTGTATCACAATTCCAGTGGGTCAGAAGTTTATATACACTAAGCTGACTGTGCCTTTAAACCACTTGGAAAATTCCAGAAAATGATGTCATGGCTTTAGAAGCTTCTGATAGGCAAATTGACATAATTTGAGTCAAATTGGAGGTGTACCAGTGGATGCATTTCACGGCCTACCTTCAAACTCAGTGACTCTTTTCATGGGAAAATCAAAAGAAATCAGCCAAGAACTCAGAAAAGGAAATTGTAAACCTCCACAAATCTGGTTCATCCTTGGGAGCAATTTCCAAACGCCTGAAGGTACCATGTACAAAAAAAAGTACGCAAGTATAAACACCATGGGACCACACAGCCGTCATACCGCTCAGGAAAGAGACGCGTTCTGTCCTAGAGATGAACGTACTTTGGTGCGAAAAGTGCAAATCAATCCCAGAACAACAGCAAAGGACCTTCTGAAGATGCTGGAGGAAACCGGTACAAAAGTATCTGTATCCACAGTAAAACGAGTCCTATATCGACATAATCTGAAAGGCCGCTCAGCAAAGAAGAAGCCACTGCTCCAAAACCGCCATAAAAAAGCCAGACTACAATTTGCAACTGCACATGGGGACAAAGATCTTACTTTTTGGAGAAATGTCCTCTGGTCTGATGAAAAAAATAGAAAAAAATAGAACTGTTTGTCTATAATGAACATTGTTATGTTTGGAGGAAAAAGGGGGAGGCTTGCAAGCCGAAGAACACCCTCCCAACTATGAAGGACGGGGGTGGCAGCATCATGTTGTGGGGGTGCTTTGCTGCAGGAGAGACTGGTGCACTTCACAAAATAGATGGCTTCATGAGGTTGGAAAATTGTGGATATAAACATATAAACAAATATAACTTTTACATTTCCCTGTAGTTTTCCAATAAAATGGTCTGAGGGTGAAGTGGACATGCTCGGTACTCATATCCCAAAAGAAAGAAATTCTCACTACAATACATTTTAATAGAAATTAGCAAAAATGGATAAGATCTTGCTATCCTGGAAATGAGTGTTTGTAAATTCAATCTGGAGTGCCAGAGTGCGCTCTGGGCGTTCATAAATTCACAGCGATGTCAGGTAGAAAAACGCTCTGAATTTACGAATGGACTATCGGAGTGCTGGACGCTCTGGCTGAGGAGTAGGGTTGATCTGAGCATTGACCTCACAACAGCAGTCAAGCACCCAAGCTAACTGGCTAACTTGCTAGCTACTTCCAGACAAAAATGAGAGAAGGCCTCACTCTGACCATTTCACTCGCCCTAGAAGAGCTGGTTAGGCTGTTTTCATGTTATGGTGACTAACTGAGCAACAATTTAATTAATCTTTTTTTGCCAACGTTTGCTGACAGAAGCCATATTCAACACGAGTTGAGCGTTCGTAAATTTGTTCGTTATTCTGCGCTCTGGCACACTCAAGACAGTCGTGCTCTGAAATCGGAGTAGATAGCCAGAGTGAATTTACGTTCCTAACTCGTATCATATCCCTATCAAGTCATATCCCAGTTTAACTATTTGCTTAACCCTTGTATGGTGTTCAGGTATGTGTGACCCATTTTCAATGTTTTCAAAAATAAAAATGATTCAATGAATGATCTTTTTAACCTGAGACTCATTGGCCTTGGCTCATTGTCTGTGAAGAACATGTAATATAAACACATTTTCATTGAGCACACACTACGCACCCCCCTACACACTTATATTACATATGTGGTGTTCGGGTCCACTATTTCAACATAGCACCAAAAACCTGTCCGTCTCCCTGCCTACCCTTTTTGGTGTGTGAAACTATACAATGTCTTGCGGGAACCTACACAATGTTATTACAATGCATTATTTCGATACATTGCAGTAAAAATGCAGTATTTTCCCACACAATTTGGGGAGGGATACAACAAATAAAATAGCTTTGAATGTGTGGCTCCTTACCACAATCAATCAGTATGGCAAAAACAATCTCTGCTCAGAGAGCAGAAGTTATTTTTGCAGAGAGAGAAGCTAGTGTGGAAGGAGCGTGAGTTGACAGTGACTTGGAAGAAGAGGATGACCCTTAGCCAGCCCCAGGGCCAGCCTGTCAGCAGCCAGCCCCAGGACCAGCCTGTCAGCAGCCAGCCCCAGGACCAGCCTGTCAGCAGCCAGCCCCAGGACCAGCCTGTCAGCAGCCAGCCCCAGGACCAGCATGTCAGCAGCCAGCCCCAGGACCAGCCCGTCAGCAGCCTGCAGCTCAGACTGTCCGCAATAGGCTGAGAAGCTGGACTTGCAGGCCTGTTGTAAGGCAGGTCCTCACCAGACATCACTGGCAACAATGTCGCCAATGGGCATAAACCCACCATCGCTGGACCAGACAGGACTGGCAAAAGGTGCCCTTCACTGATGAGTCACGGTTTTGTTTTATCAGGGGTGATGGTCGGATTCGCATTATCATCGAAAGAATGAGCGTTACACCGAGGCCTGTACTCTGGAGCGGGATCGATTTGGAGGTGGAGGGTCCATCATGGTCTGGGGCGGTGTCTCACAGCATCATCAGACTGTCTGCAATGACAACATGCTCAGTCTCAATGCTGTGCGTTACAGGGAAGACATTCTCCTCCCTCATGTGGTACCCTTCCTGCAGGTTCATCCTGACATGACCCTCCAGCATGACAATGCCACCAGCCATACTGCTCGTTCTGTGCGTGATTTCCTGCAAGACAGGAATGTCAGTGTTCTGCTATGGCCAGTGAAGACCCCGGATCTCAATCCCATTGAGCACGTCTGGGATCTGTTGGATCGGAGGGTGAGGTCTAGGTCCATTCCCCCCAGAAATGTCCAAGAACTTGCAGGTGCCGTGGTGGAAGAGTGGGGTAACATCTCACAGCAAGAACTGGCAAATCTGGTACAGTAGATGAGGAGAAGACGCACTGCAGTACTTAGTGCAGCTGGTGGCCACACCAGATACTGACTGTTACTTTTGATTTTGACCCCACCTTTGTTCGGGGACACATTATTCCATTTCTGTTAGTCACGTCTGTGGAACTTGTTCAGTTTATGTCTCAGTTGTTGAATCTTGTTGTGTTCATACAAATATTTACACATGTTAAGTTTGCTGGGAAAAAAACACAGTCGACAGTGAGGACACATATATATATATACACACATACGTATACACACATATACATACGTATACACACACACACATATACTATGTGATATTTTAGTGTTTCTTTTATTTTTTTAAGCAATATATATATATATATATATGAACACTAAAATAACACATCCTAGATCTGAATGAATGAAATATTCTTATTAAATACTTTTTTCTTTACATAAGTTGAATGTCCTGACAACAAAATCACACAAAAATTATCAATGGAAATCAAATCTGCTTTTTATGGCGGTTTTGGAGCAGTGGCTTATTCCTTGCTGAGCGGCCGTTCAGGTTATGTCGATATAGGACTCGTTTTACTGTGGATATAGATACTTTGTACTGGTTTCCTCCAGCATCTTCACAAGGTCCTTCGCTGTTGTTCTGGGATTGATTTGCACTTTTCGCACCAAAGTACGTTCATCTCTAGGAGACAGAACGCGTCTCCTTCCTGAGCGGTATGACGGCTGAGTGGTCCCATAGTGTTTATACTTGTGTACTATTGTTTGTTCAGATGAACGTGGTACCTTCAGGCATTTGGAAATTGCTCCCAAGGATGAACCAGACTTGAGGTCTACAATTTTTTTTCCTGAGGTCTTGGCTGATTTCTTTTTATTTCCTCATTATGACAAGCAAAGAGGCTCTGAGTTTGAAGGTAGGCCTTGAAATACATCCACAGGTACACCTCCAATTGACTCAAATTATGTCAATTTGCCTATCAGAAGCTTCTAAAGCCATGACATCATTTTCTGGAATTTTCCAAGCTGTTTAAAGGCACAGTCAACTTAGTCTTTGTAAATTTCTGACCCACTGGAATTGTGATACAGTGAATTATAAGTGAAATAATCTGTCTGTAAACAATTGATGGAAAAATTACCGACTTGCCAGAACAATAGTTTGTAAACAAGACATTTGTGGAGTGGTTGAAAAACGAGTTATAATGGCTCCAACCTAAGTGTATGTTAACTTACAACTTCAACACACACATTTAGAAAAAAAATATATATGGGGGATTGGAAATTATGCAGACAATTACATTGGACGCCACAATCGATCTTCAATATTAAAGCTGATCTACCCCCAAGCTAGAACAGTCAGCCTATTATTTATGGTTACCATCAAATGGCTTCTCTATTAATTTTGCTTCCTTGTTAACAGCATAGAAATGATGTAGGCGAAGCATGTGTTCCTTCTCATCAAGTCTGAGTTGCAATTATCTGCTCCAATTTTGAAACCAAATGGGCCCCCCTCAGTGCAAACGTTGAGAGGGATCGTCTAGTTTAACTGCTCCAAACAAATGACAAATCAGTTTTTTCAAAGCTATTTAGCATTAATAAGCACATCACCCACTCGCAATCAGGGTGGAGAGGGGTTTGACTGACAATTTAAAAACCCTCAAGTGGATGCCTTAAATATATATGAGTGAACGACCAATGAACTACTCTAACATTTTCAGCATCTAGCCATCTAAAGAGTCTGAGCTCGTTGTCATGGCACCGGTTGCCGAGCAGTGGTCCTCTAAATGCTGCGACTGCTCATATTTGATCTCTTTCAAAAACAGCTCAAGCATAACCGTACATCGGCTGGGCCTGGGTCGACTCCGTATGGTATAGACCCCAAGGCTGCCCAGGGGATCTATGGATTGTCAAAGCACGAGTAGACAAAGACAGATCCACTTTAAAGCTCATTCCCCCTATGGCCGATTACTCCACCGAGTCATAATGCAGTTGCCATGGTAAGACGCTCTAAGAACAGTGCGCCTCAGACCATTACAATGGCCATGGGCTGTTGGTCATAGTGAACTGGCGTGGAAAGACAGGATTACCACACAAATAAAAAGTGATTATCAGTTGGAACGAGATGTGTATGTATTCACGGGTGAGCTCCACAGAGAATCCCATAGTCGAGACTACAAACATCCAGCCCGATCAATTGTGATTAACCCCTCTGTGCCTTTGAGAACCTCGCACCTGAGCTTCTGTTGCTTCCTACACGAGGAGCCACTTGGAAACCCTTTGTTGATGAAATACAGACAAGGGAAGGGTTGTGAGGGGCTGTACTGAGGCTTGTTCCAAACAAAAGCCCACCCGGCCTCCAGTGTTAGTCATTGTGTGGCAGTCATTACATAAATGCAGAAGGTGATGACAAGACGCAAGAGCAGGGCTACTCAGAAGTCCACAGTACCTCGGGTTTACTTTGCCCCTGGTAGTTCCCTTGATTCGTTTTCATTGATTAGCCAGGGTGAGAGTTCTCACCAGGGGCCTCATTTATAACCATTGCGTAAATTTAACTCAAATGATCTGCGTGAGCCATTTCTGAAAAGATACAAAAATATTGAGATTCATAAAACTTGGTGCGCTCCGTACACACACACACACAAGCATTTATTTTCCCGAAATCTGACCTGTCGTGAACAAGCATTATAACTCCACTTGAAAAAAACACCCATACTTTGGACATATCGGAATTAGGCCGAGGCAACATCTAAGGAAATAGCAATACAGTACATGGCAAAGTTGATCAAATGTCTTTGGAGGGGTTGGCAGAATGTTTTCTTTTGCAGTGATATTTGCTGTTTCTGACCGTGTCTGACAGACAAAAACAATTGCACATTAATATGTACAATATGCACATGTACAGTAGTATGGCTACCTCTGAAATATGAACACACCGTGGCCAAAAAAAGCTGAGGAATTATGGCACATATATTATGTTAATAAATGAAATATTGTCTACGAGAAATGTTATATTACAGTATACAGATGTAGTAGCCAACAAACGTCAATGGAAAAGATGAACCTTCTGATCTACCGTTAGACTGCGCTTCGGATAAAAGAGAGAAAAATACTTGAAATAGCTTATTTACTTCTGTGAAGTGGTTCCAATTAAATGAGAGATGGGACAAATGGTAGACTATGTGCCTAACTGAGCAGACACAAAGTCGCCACAAGCAGCCAGCATGCTTGTCTGCTGTGTTAGAGATGGAGGAGAGAAACAGAGGCCCAACATTAATTATAGAAGCAATGTGTTCTTAGAACAAGGCAATACTCAGAGCGAGAGCCAGAGAAAGAGAACAAAAAAACAGCGAGAAAAAAGTGAGAAGAGAGAGAGAGAGCGAAGAAGAGAGCGCATGATAGACAGATAAGAACAGGAAGAGTTAGAAGACATCCATCTCAGGTGTGTTTTTTCTGTTCCGTTCCCCAAATGGACACGGCTGTGACCAAGAGCATGGCCTCAGCCCAAGGATTAACGAGGCTACAAGGGGCTGTAATTGTAGTCGAACAGAAACGCCCATCAGGCGCTCGTGGGCAATGCATTCTATTAGCCCATAGGTGACGAGAGAATGAAAAGCACTTCCCCCAGTGTTTTCCATAAGCGCCGGCCGTCGGCTACATAGCCGATAAGACTCATTGTAAGCTGCTTTTCCCACTTTTAAATTAACTTCTTTCCATTTAAAAGTTTCAATTCGCTAGTCAGGAAAGTCGGTTTAGCCTTCTCCCACTAGAATGAATGATATGCATCTTCAAGTGATAGGACTAGTGCCTGTTAGTCACAAAATGAGCGATGACAGAGAAACAGTGCTGGTTTGTCAGTCTGCGGTATGTGGCACATTCATTTATTTTCTTTTGCGAGTTTCATAGGCATATACAGACACGGATACTACGCGCATAGGCTACTTACTGTGCTTTGATTGACAACCGAACAGCAAGTGTTAACTAGTTTATAAAAAGGTGTAGAACTGACTGAAGAAAGTCAATCTCCTACATCCCTGTGCTATTCATAAAACATACAACGTAGTTATACAGTGTACGTCCATGGTATCGCATCAGAACAAGTAAACCAAAGATCTTGTTTGGATTTACCTTGGACTCAAAGCCCATGTTGATACTTGCCAGCGACCCCTAACGTGACTCTTCAGTAGGGTTGCACATTTTGGGGAATATTCAGAGGTGAAAACATTCCATGGGAATTTACGGAAATATATGCAAATTCATATAATTTAAATGTAGATGTTTTTGCATTAGATATATTTACCATATCATATGGAGACAGAAACATAAACCTTTTACCTCATAAGTAGACATAATTGCAAATTATTAAATCCTTCCAATATAAATATTTTAAAAAACGCTTTAGTTACGAATGTAACTTTAATTAAATGAGTTGACTCTTTACATGGGATGATTTGACTGAACAACTGAAGGGAATATTGAAAGATACCCAATGATCCATCGCATCTCCCAAAAATGTTTTCAACATGCATCTGTAAAATGAAACAAATGCTTTGGTTGTCTTCCTCTCAGGATTCCATGTCTTCCCCCTGGACCTCCTCATGTCCACCTCTTGAACATCAGACTCTGAGGCCACATCTTCCCTGTCACTTTCCAACCTTGTTGAGGATGGCTCGTTATCAGGCTCAAAAAGCTTTAATTTTGTCCGGATGGCCACCAATCTTTCAACCGTTGTATTGGTCAGCCTGTTGCCTGCTTTGGTGTGTGTGTTCCCAAACAAGGACCAGCTGCGCTCTGAGGCAGCTGATGTTGGTGAGATTTGGAGGATGATGGTGGCAACAGGGGAAGCGCCTCAGATCAACAGACTGCCAAGAAGAGGCTAAGGTGTCGAGACACGGTAGTGATGACACCATAGGCCTTGTTGATCTCTGCACCAGACAGGATGATCTTGCCAGCATACTTGGGGTCTAACATGTACGCTGTGGCGTGTCTTCACACTTTTTTATGTATTTCAGAACTGCAGTTTCCTCTGCTAGGAGCAACAGTGAAGTGGGCAGGGCAGTACGTATTTCTTCTCTTACATCTACAAGTAGTCTGAACATCCGACAGGATGGCTGGCATTGTCTCAATTTAGAATAAGGTTGTAACATAACAAAATGTGGGCAAAAGTCAAGGGGTCTGAATACTTTCCGAATGCAGTGTGTGTACATGGAACATTAGAGGGAGCCATAATCCCATTAAAAAGGAAGAAAAAAAATGTTGCAAGAAATTCATTTGGATGATAAGGAGCATCTGAAATTTCAGTAAGGGGGTTTTGGTAAAGTGTTTCTCATCATTTACATCCAGTAGTAGAGGTGTCGCAATTCTTGTGAAAAATAACCTACCACTTAAGGTGATGAATTGTGTGAAATATACATTTAGTTGTTATGATCTAATTAAAGGTCATTTACAAGGGCAAAAAAAATCCACAATGAATATTTACATCCTGCCCCCCCCAAGGTATTTTGACACTTCTCAGAATCAAAAGCTCAGATAATGCTGCGGTTGGAGGATATTTTAATTGTTTAACCCCCTTATTGACAAGTTTCCCTGGAGCATAGCTTCATCCTGTCCTCAAGCTAGGTTGCGTTAAAAGCTATGTGACCTTTCCCCCTTCCATCCCTCCAACAGAGAGTTAACCTTTTTCTCTGCACCACATGGATGTCAGACTCGAATATATTGCTTTTTATGCACAAGACATCTTTGCAGCCTGTTTTATCTGCTAATATAGGAAACATAGTCATATCTTATCACGCTGAGGTGATCCTGGGAATGCAACTTCAAAGGGTCACCAAATCCATCAAGACACTGGAGATAGAAAACAACCATTATTAAAGACCATACATTTACATCATATTTTATCAGAGTTTTTTTTTTATTCTCTAACTCCCAATCAACAGATAATCCAATTCCCGGCGTACACTTGACAGGTTTCCCAAAGTATCGAGGGGTTGTGTCATACTCAGCCACTAAGAAGCTGAAAAAAAGTGAAAAAGCGTTGAGAGGGTGATTTGGCAACTAAAGAGAAGGACCACATTGAATATTTCCAATCATGTCCTGTTAAAAGGAAAAAGATCAAGTTCTCAGATCAACGTGGGACTTAACACAGGACGCTGAAAATAACATTTGATTTGTCAGGAAAAAGATCTACAAACATGAAGGTAACAGAGGATGTCTTGGATAATTTTTCGACAATTTTGATAGATTAGGGCTAATTGGAAAAGCTGTTCAAAAGAGAACATTGTATTTCCTTTTTTTTGTACTCCCTGACGAAGGCCATTCTGCCGAAACGTGTCGGTTTAAATTCTGTTCTATTGAACATGCCATACAAATAAAAGCATTTTAATTAATTATATGAAGAGTGCCTTGGTCCTCCTTTCTTTTTGATGACCCATTTACCCCTTTTTCCAAAGAGCACCTTCTATCTACCAAAATGTACTATTGTGTACCTTAGAGGAGGAAGGGAAGCGCTACTTTCTACTAGTTAAAAATACTATTACATTTGTTAAAGGGATACGTCGGGATTTTGGCTGCACACAGAGACATAAAAATGGTAGCCACAACTTGCACGAGCTGCATTTGAAGTTGCATGTGATCGTATCCACTGCTAGATAAACAAAGATTTTTTGGGGGAAACTGTATCGCGCCGCACCCTTTCATGACACGGCAGGGAAATAAGGAAATCATTGCAATCTGTCAACATTAAAATTATCATAAAAAAAGTTTCCTACTGATTATTTGGCTTTGTTTTTAAATTACATCACTATAATGCACTTTTGTGAAAATCATAATCGGTGCCAATTGAGAACACATTTAGAATGTTCAGTCTTCAAAACAATATTGTGAATAAAACGGGCAACCCATGAATAGCCTGTCTAAATGGAGAAATGAATAAAAGGTGATCATTATCATCAGCTCTCACCACATTATGCAGAGAACTAGGGAGCCACTGAGTTTGTGAGCTGACATTTAAAAAAAGGTGGATGACTATTCAGAGCAACAGCGGAAGGAAAAACACAGGCTGGCATGTTGCAGATCACTGGTCCGAGGTGTGATATTCCGTGTGCACAATGAGTTCTGTATACAGCGCATTAATAAACAAAGCCGTCAGCAATGCTGCCGACCGCCACCGACCTGCTGCATGATGCACGACGGAAGCTTTCCCTTCGTAAAAAAAGACTCACACCACTGAGATGTAGCATGGACTGTAAGCACGTACACACACATACAAAGAACTCATTCACGATACATACACAACAACATTTCAATAAATCAAAGCCCTGCGCTCCTAAGTGAGACCAATTTATTCCTCTTCCTAACCTAAGTCTTACGCTAAAGCTACCCCCTCAAAACAGCAGATGAAACGGACCGGTCAGCCAATCTCCTTGAAGATCACTATTCTTACGTCGCAAACAGCTTTTGTTTGTACCCAGTACTGCAGGAATATAATTATTCCTCTAGGTCTCATTCAATCTGTGTGTTTCTCTCCCTCTCTTCATCTTCCACTCTTAAAACGAGAGCCCTTGGTGGCGCCCTTCGCTGTCCTTGCGAGGGGGAAGCTGAGCCGTATACGAGAGGTTCCTGTTAGTATCGAGACACACTGAAGGCGATACCTGGGCGGTGGAAGTGGACTGGTGACGTTTTTTAATGATGGCGGCGCAGGAAAAGGCTGGTTCTAATGCCAGCAGACGGACCATCATTAATGCAGTAGATCACATCCTAAAACTTGACACACTGCAGGGGGAAAGAGCCACCGCACCGGGCCTGCTGAAGACATCTAAACGCCCGGGGCCAATTAGTTACACCTCTCACTTGGCCTCTGCCTGGAGATGGAGCTGGGGGCCGCTACTCACAGACACACACTGGATAAGCCCACTGTGGGCCCATAATGCTTAGAGACAGGGCCCCATGGAAACGGCAGCCCAGCTTGATGCAAGACAGAGAAAATCAGCTAGCTAGATCCAATGTTCATAATTGCAAATCACTTTGGACCGAAACATGAAGCCATGCCATTAAGTGTGGTTTCTCCATACACTATCCATCCCTATGAGATCATAACAGAGGACTCAGTCCAGCGCCCACTCATAAAACATAGATTACAGCCATTCCAGGAACCCGGGGCGTAATACTGCCAATGGGAAAACATTACTTATTCAAGAAAATAATAAATCACAGCGACTCCATTCAGATAAGATATTAATGGTACGGGGAGAGGAGGATATGTGGAGCCCCTAACAAGTCATTGATCTAAAGCGCTGGTAATATGGGAGAGAGAAGACAACACAGAGCACCATGGGTTACACCTTGATCACACCTACAGTGCTATTGCGCAAAATGGTACTCGGCATCAACTGGATATGTGTGCAACGAAAGTTCAACATTCACCTTCTTCTACCATTTCTGTGAAGCCGTCTACGCATGCAGTTTAACACATACGTTCGAAAATCCACTGTATGCAAGACACTGTATGCACTTCAACTACCTCTGTAACGCAATGCAAAAAACACATGAATGTACTTCTGGTGTCCTGAAATGCAGTGGTGGAAAAAGTACTCAAAAAGTACTCAATACTCAATGACTCAAGAAAAAGTGAAAGTCACCCAGTAAAATACTAGAGTAAAAGTCTTTGGTTTTAAATATACTTAAGTATCAAAAGTAAATGGAATTGCTAAAATGTACTTAAGTATCAAAAGTAAAAAGTATAAATAATTTCACATTCCTTATATTAAGCAAACCAGACAGCTCAATTTTCTTGTTTTTCTTTTATTGGCGGATAGCCAAGGGCACACTCCAACTAATTTACAAACAAAGAAAGTGTGTTTAGTGAGACTGCCAGATCAGAGGGAGTAGGGATGAGTAGGGATGACCAGGGATGAGTAGGGATGACCAGGGATGACCAGGGATGACCAGGGATGAGTAGGGATGAGTAGGGATGACCAGGGATGCTCTCTTGATAAGTGTGTGAATTGGACCATTTTCCTGTCAAAATGTAATGAGTACCTTTGGGTGTCAGGGAAAATGTATGGAGTAAAAAGTACATTGTTTTCTTTAGGAATGTAGTGAAGTAAAAGTAGGCCATATTAATAGTAAAGTATTACTTTCAAGTATTTTTACACCACTGCTGAAATGTAACGACGCTGTCGGTGTGATCAAGGCGTTACAGCGCCAAGTCAAGAATTTTGGTTAGAAGGAGAAAGATAGAATAAAACGGGAGACAACAAATTGCTCGTTTGTTGCCATTCACTGCAGCAGATAACCCAGGGTTCAAAATTGATATTAAAATGGCATTCCAAGTGGCATTAAAAAGGTCTTAAATGAAACTTCATGGAAGCTGCGATACCCTGGGTTATCTGCAGCAGACCTTTAATGCCACTTGGAATGCCATTTAATATCAATTGAGGCCTGCGCGCACCACACACCTGCAAATTTTACCCTCCGGAAATGATCCCATGTTGGCAAAAATGTATTTTTTTAAGGATGGCTCTTTCAAAGACTATAGCCTACATGGCTCATATTATCAGGCAGGTGTGCTATTTTAGCAATGAGCATTCTCCTGGAGCCTAACAGACATAGTAGCATAGTGGCTAGGCTACAGAAAACTGTATGGGTTGCCCATCTGCATTTGTTTATTCTACTCCAATGGGCTAATCATTGGCCAGATCACAAACTCTAAGCGTTCAGAATTTTGGCTTAGATACCAATACCAACTATAATCATACTCAATACCACTGTGAAAAAAATGCCTTCAAGTAAAACATACAACGCTGTTACTGTATCAAAACAAGTGGTCAACTCGCCATCTGGAGAGGTAGGCCACAGGGTGTGCAGGCTTTTCAATCAGCTTAACAAGGTCCTGGTGAGCAGCTGATTTGTTGAATCTGTTGTTTCCGTTGATCATCGTTGAGATGTTTCTACAACTTGATTGGAGTCCACCTGTGGTCAATTCAATTGCTTGGACATGATTTGGAAAGGCACACACCTATCTATATAAGATCCCACAGTTGACAGAACAAAACCAAGACACGAGGTCGAAGGAATTGTCCGTAGAGCTCTGAGACAGGATTGTGTCGAGGCACAGATCTGGGGAAGGGTATAGTGAACCCTGACACTGGGAGTGCAGGCTTTTTATCCAACCCTGCATAACACACCAGAGTCCGCTTATCAAGAACCTTATTTGTGTTTTATAACGTGGTGTGTTTGAGCAGGGCTGGAGGTAAAGACTGCACACCCGATAGGGTTGTGCCACCCTGCAACTACAACCAAATACTTTGTCTTTATAAAAGAATTCCCTCATTCAATAAATCAGGGATCAAATGCCTAAGGTGGGTGAGATAGCTAACTAAGATGTTTATCTATTTGTAAGGTTAAAATATTCAGTACACAGTATAGGAGTTACTTGTCAATTAGCCTATTCTAAAATCCTTTCTAAACTTTGTCAAAATTACATGGCCAGTATTGAATAGAAGATAATCCTAGCCAATTTTGAGCGCTTGAGACACTGTTTTACAACCGGAGTATGCAACTACACACTTTGCCCGTTTATCAACTACTTGGTGGCTATTTGTGGTTAAAAACTGGGGCGGATTGGCCATTTGGCAAATGCCAGATGGGGGGGGAATATTTCTTTGTTGGCTGGGCTGGTGGAAAAATGTTAACGTTTACATGGCCCGAGTTACCACTGGCTGACATTGGACATCACCTCGATAAAATAATGTTCGGTAGTTAAATGAAACAAAACATTATTTATATAAAAGCAAGCTATTAATGTGGGCTGGTGTGGATAAAATGCGACTAATTATTGTCCTAGTCCGCCCCTGGTCATACACAAGTGCAGGTGTAAAGTTATTTTAGGACATCAGACATGACAATAACATTAACGCATGCTAATAGCTAACTAGCAAAATTGTTAACTCAGAGCCATTTGCATTGCTAAATTACAGCCTAATGTTAGCTAGCTAACATTAAACCTGGTTGGTTAGACACCTGCAGATTCATGCAGGGTAGTAACATCATGAGTTGGGATTGTGTTTGTTCATTGTTTACCTAACTAGCTAGCTACATGTCTTAACGAAAAAAGACTCCAGTGTGCAAGTAACCATTTCAGGTGCGTTTGTAAATTCAGTCTGGCCATCTACTCAGATTTGAGAGCACTCTCATCTGAGTGTGCAAGAGCACAGAATAATTGATGAATTTACGAACGCTCAACACTCGTTGAAAATGGCTGGTGTCAGTAAAAGTCAGCAGAAAAAGCATAATTAAATTGTTACCAACAGCACAGTTACAGTCACCAAAGCTCTGGATAATATGAACAGCCTAACCAGCTCTGCTAGGGCAAGTAAAATGGTCTAAGTTTGGGTGGGGGATAAAGCTTAAAAGGGTGTGAACGATGCTGAATAGGTGTAGACACAGAATGCCTCTCGTGTAGGTACCAAAACATTTAAAGGCCATTTTCTCAAAAGTGAGGTTACAAGTTCATCAACTTTCAAAGCAGAATTACTTTCCCATTGTTCCTCAAATGCATTTTGTAGCTCTGGGTCTCTGCTTTTATCAAATGTAAAAAACACAATTTCAAATTTTGCTACATAAGACCGAATCAAGGCGATCGGTCACATTTTACCTGCTGCACAAATGTCTCTCCTCTCACTCTCCTCTGGCAACGGCCCACACGCAAGTGATGCACACACCATGACTTTTCCAGGATATTCATTGCTGACCAAAAATGTGCTATAACTGGGCAAATAACTCAAAAGCAATAATTCTCAACAAATGTGCAAACCAGGCTAGGTTCGCTTTGATCTCAAACACCACATCTCGCTTGAAAGATCACTCACGCCTGTCAATGCAGGCCTACAATAATTATACTCTGATGCGCTCTACAGAGATTGGGAGGACAGTATGCAAAACATTGCGTCGGATCCAATTCTGATCGGATTGGCCTAATTGTTTGACATGGTGATTTTTGCGCAACTTATTTTTGCTTGATTTATCTATATTCTGCACGTCCAATAATTTTGTTGTTGAGCCCTGGCCTCCAGTATTATTTGAGGTTTTCTTTTTTTGTAACAATTATGCAGCGGCACAATGTAATGAAAACCCTGTAGTCATCGCAATAACATTTTTTAAGATCTTTGAAAATTGAATTTGAGACATTTTAAGACTTAAGGACTTTAAATCAGATAAAGTAAAGTAAGACTTTTTAAAGGACACCCCGTATCCACATCTAAGTGCGTGTGTGTGTCCGTGTCTCACAGCAGTAATGAGTGGTGTGTGTAACCTGGGCTGAGTGGAGTGAGGTATGAGAAAATGAAAGCTTTCATTAACGATTCTCACTGGTAATAAAGGCTTTACAAAAGAGCCTAGAGAGAAAAAGATTAACAACCACGGCTCTTAGCGAACGTCTAAGGTAGACTGTTGAGTGTGCAATATCACTAAACACACCCATTCAACCCATTATCATAACTAACAGACTAGACACATTAAGATTAGAATCAACAACGTCAGTTATTACATGGACCTCATCTTCAAAACATTCTCTCTCTCTCTCGCTCTGCCAAAGCACATTCCAAAAGAATAAAGATATTTAAAATGTCACTATGTGCAAATAGTTAAGTATAAGAGGGAAAATAAATCAACATAAAATGGGTTGTATTTACAATAGTGTTTGTTATTCACTACTGTGATGGAATTTCAAAATTGGGTTTGTCATCCTACAAGAAACTTGGTATAGAGGAGACCCTCCAGGTTACAGAGACCTGGTAGTCCCATCCATCAAACTACCAGGTGTGAAACAGGGAAGAGACTCAGGGGTATGCCATTTTAGTATAAATCAAAACTAACTCACTCAAAACAGGAACATTTTACATTTGGCTAGAAATTCAAAAGGAAATTATTTATACCGAGATAAATGTCCTCCTGTGTTCCACCTACAGCTGAAGTCGGAAGTTTACATACACCTAGGTTGGAGACATTAAAACTCGTTTTTCAACCACTCCACAAATTTATTGTTAACAAACTATAGTTTTGGCAAGTCGGTTAGGACATCTACTTTGTGCATGACACAAGTCATTTTTCCAACAATTGTTTACAGACAGACAGTGGTCCAGAAGTTTACATACACTAAGTTGACTGTGCCTTTAAACAGCTTGGAAAATCCCAGAAAATGATGTAATGGCTTTAGAAGCTTCTGATAAGCTGATTGACATCATTTGAGTCAATTGGAGGTGTACCTGTGGATGTATTTCAAGGCCTACATTCAAACTACTGCCTCTTTGCTTGACATCATGGGAAAATCAAAATAAATCAGCCAAGACCTCTGAAAAAAATTGTAGACCTCCACAAGTCTGGTTCACCCTTGGGAGCAATTTTCAAATGCCTGAAGGTACCACGTTCATCTGTACAAACAATAGCATGCAAATATAAACAACATGGGCCCACGCAGCCATCATACCGCTCAAGAAGGAGACGCGTTCTGTCTCCAAGAGATGAACATACTTTGGTGCGAAAAGTGAAAATCAATCCCAGAACAGCAGCAAAGGACCTTGTGAAGATTCTGTGAAGAAACAGGTATAAAAATATCTATATCCACAGCAAAACGAGTCCTATATCGACATAACCTGAAAGGTCGCTAAGCAAGGAAGAAGCCACTGCTCCAAAACCGCCATAAAAAAGCCAGACTACAATTTGCAACTGCACATGGGGACAAAGATCGTACTTTTTGGAAAAATGTCCTTATGTCTGATGAAACAAAAATAGAACTGTTTGGCCATAATGACGATTGTTATGTTTGGAGGAAAAGGGGGAGGCTTGCAAGCCGAAGAACACCATCCCAACCGTGATGCACGGGGTTGGCAGCATCATGTTGTGGGGGTGCTTTGCTGCAGGAGGGACTGGTGCACTTCACAAAATAGATGGCATCATGAGGTAAGAAAATTATGTGGATATATTGAAGCAACCTCTCAAGACATCAGTCAGAAAGTTAAAGCTTGGTCGCAAATGGGTCTTCCAAATGGACAATGACCCCAAGCATACTTCCAAAGTTGTGTCAAAATTGCTTAAGGACAAAAAAGTTTAAAAAAGGCCTACAAACCTGACTCAGTTACACCAGCTCTGTCTGGAGGAATGGGCCAAAATTCACTTATTGTGGGAAGCTTGTGGAAGGCTACCCGAAACATTTGACCCAAGTTAAACAATTTAAAAGGCAATGCTACCAAATACTAATTGAGTGTATGTAAACTTCTGACCCACTGGGAATGTGATGAAAGAAATAAAAGCTGAAATAAATCATTTTCTCTACTATTATTCTGACATTTCACATTTTTAAAATAAAAAGTGGTGATCTAACTGACCTAAGACAGGGATTTTGACTAGGATTATATGTCAGGAATTGTGAAAAACTGAGTTTAAATTTATTAGTATAAGGTGTATGTAAACTTCTGACTTCAACACTATATCCCCCCACTAGAATCCCATACTTTAATGAAGACGGCTTCTCCATCCTGGAAGGGGAAATCAATCATGTCCAGGCCCAAGAACATGTACTAGTCTGTGGCAAACTAAATTCCAGAACTGGACAAGAACCTGACACCCTCAGCACAGATGGGAACAAACACACCTACTATACATGGAGGTGACAGCATTCCCTCCCCCATATGCCCCCCTTGGCACAACTACGACAACAAAAACGGGTCACAATTCCTGCAGCTCTGTCGCAAGGTAGGCTTCAATGTTAGGCTTCGAGGGGACTCCAACATTAGGTACACCTATAGCTTATCTCTTGGCAATAGTACTGTAGACTACTTTATCAATGACCTCAAAAAAGCTGCACTTTCCTTGAATTATTTGTGGGTCTGCTTAATCGTGTGTCTCTCATATGGTCATCAGGAGATTAGGAAGTGAATCTCAGTTTCCACATTTTGTGGGCAGTGTGCACATAGCCGGTCTTCTCTTGAGAGCCAGGTCTGCCTAAGGCTGCCTTTCTCAACAGTAAGGCTATGGTCACTGAATCTGTACATAGTCAAAGCTTTCCTTAATTTGGGTCAGTCACAGTGGTCAGGTATTCTGCCGCTGTGTACTCTCTGTTTAGGGCCATATAGCATCATAGTTTGCTCAGTTTTTCTGAAAATTTATTTTCAATGTGTCAAGCAATTATCTTTTTATTTTCTCATGATATAGTTGAGTCTAATTGTGTTGCTGTCCTGGGGTTCTTTTCTGGATTTTGATCAATAGTGGATACCAGCCTAATTCTGCTCTGCATGCATTATTTGTTGTTTTACGATGTACATGTAAAATGTTGTGTTCCTTTTGATGGCATAGAAGGCCCTTCTTCCATTGTCGTTCACAACTTTGTGGAAGTTAACTGGGGCGCTGTTTAGGTTGAGGTCTGTATAGTTTTTGTGTGCTCTAGGGCAACAGTGTCTAGAGGGAATTTGTATGTGTGGTCCTGGCAACTGGACCTTTTCAAATCAAAATCAAATCTTATTTGTCACAGACATGGTTAGCAGATGTTAATGCGAGTGTAGCGGAATGCTTGTGCATCTAGTTCGACAACGAGTAATCTAACCTAACAATTTCACAACAACTACCTTATACACACACACACGTGTAAAGGGATGAAGAATATGTACATAACGGCATAGGCAAGATGCAGTAGATGGTATCGAGTACAGTATATACACATATGAGATGAGTAATGTAGGGTATGTAAACATATTAAGTGGCATTGTTTAAAGTGTCTAGTGATACATTTTTTACATACATTTTTCCAATATTAAAGTGGCTGGAGTTGAGTCAGTATGTTGGCCGCAGCCACTCAATGTTAGTGGTGGCTGTTTAACAGTCTGATGGCCTTGAGATAGAAGCTGTTTTTCAGTCTCTCGGTCCCTGCTTTGATGCACCTGTATGGACCCCGCCTTCTGGATGATAGCTGGGTGAACAGGCAGTGACTCGGGTGGTTGTTGTCCTTGATTATCTTTATGGCCTTCCTGTAGCATCGGGTGGTGTAGGTGACCTGGAGGGCAGGTAGTTTGCCCCGGGTGATGCATTGTGCAGACCTCACTACCCTCTGGAGAGCCTTACGGTTGTGGGCAGAGCAGTTTCCGTACCAGGCGGTGATACAGCCCGACAGGATGCTCTCGATTGTGCATCTGTAAAAGTTTGTGAGTGCTTTTGGTGACAAGCCGAATTTCTTCAGCCTCCTGAGGTTGAAGAGGAGCTGCTGAGCCTTCTTCACCACGCTGTCTGTGTGGGTGGACCAATTCAGTTTGTCCGTGATGTGTACGCCGAGGAACTTAAAACTTACTACCCTCTCCACTACTGTGCCGTCGATGTGGATAGGGGGCTGCTCCCTCTGCTGTTTCCTGAAGTCCATGGTCATCCCCTTTGTTTTGTTGACATTGAGAGTGAGGTTATTTTCCTGACACCACACTCCGAGGGCCCTCACCTCCTCCCTGTAGGTCGTCTCGTCGTTGTTGGTAATCAAGCCTACCACTGTAGTGTCGTCTGCAAACTTGATGATTGAGTCGGAGGCGTGCATGGCCACGCAGTCGTGGGTGAACAGGGAATACAGGAGAGGGCTCAGAACGCACCATTGTAGGGCCCCAGTGTTGAGGATCAGTGGGGTGGAGATGTTGTTACCTACCCTCACCACCTGGGGGCGGCCCATCAGGAAGTCCAGTACCTAGTTGCATAGGGCGGGGTCGAGACCCAGGGTCTCCAGCTTGATGATGAGCTTGGAAGGTACTATGTTGTTAAAATGCTGAGCTGTAGTCGATGAACAGCATTCTCACATAGGTATTCCTCATATCCAAATGGGTTAGGGCAGTGTGGTTGCAATTGCGTCGTCTCTGGACCTATTGGGGCGGTAAGCAAATTGGAGTGGGTCTAGGGTGTCAGGTTGGGTGGAGGTGATATGGTCCTTGACTAGTCTCTCAAAGCACTTCATTATGACGGAAGTGAGTGATACGGGGAAGTAGTCGTTTAGCTGAGTTACCTTAGCTTTCTTGGGAACGGTAACAATGGTGGCCTTATATGCGTCGTGGGAAGTTAGAATAACAATGATCCAGGGTTTTACCAGCCCTGGTAGCACAATCGATATGCTGTTTTCAGATTAGCCTTGTTAAAATCCCCAGCTACAATGAATGCAGCCTCAGGATATGTGGTTTCCAGTTTACATAGAGTCAAATAAAGTTTGTTCAGGGCCGTCGATGTGTCTGCTTGGGGGGGAATATATGCGGCTGTGAATATAATCGAAGAGAATTCTCTTGGTAGATAATGCGGTCGACATTTGATTGTGAGGAATTCTAAGTCAGGTGAACAGAAGGACTTGAGTTCCTGTATGTTGTTATGATCACACCATGTCTCATTAATCATAAGGCATACCTCCCCGCCCCTCATCTTACCAGAAAGATGCTTGTTTCTGTTGGCGCGATGCGCGAAGAAACCAGCTAGCTTTACCGACTCCGATAGCGTGTCTCGAGTGAACCATGTTTCCGTGAAACAAAGAACGTTAGTCTCTGATGTCTCTCTGGAATGCTACCCTTGCTTGGATTTCATCAACCTTGTTGTCAAGAGACTGGACATTAGCGAGTAGTATGCTCGGGAGCGGTGCGCGATGTGCCCGTCTCCAGAGCCTGCCCCTTTTACGGCGTCTTTGTTTTGGTTCGCCGGCAGGGATCCGATCCATTGTCCTGGGTGGTGGGAAAAACACAGGATCCACTTCAGGAAAGTCGTATTCCTGATCGTAATGATGGTGAGTTGACGTTGCTCTTATATCCTCCCGACTGTATGTAATAAAACCTAAGATTACCTGGGGTACCATGTAAGAAATAACACGTAAAAAAACAAAATACTGCATACTTTCCTAGGAACACGAAGCGAGGCGGCCATCTCTGTCGGCGCCGGAAGTATTTTTTGGAACACCATTATTTTTGTCTTACTGAGATTTACTGTCAGGGTCCAGGTCTGACAGAATCTGTGCAGAAGATCTAGGTGCTGCTGTAGGCCCTCCTTGGTTGGGGACAGAATCACCAAATCATCAGCCAACAGACATTTGACTTCAGATTCTAGTAGGGTGAGGCTGGGTGCTGCAGACTGTTCTAGTGCCCTCACCAATATCTACCTACACACACACAAGTTTGGGGTCACATACAAATGTCCTTGTTTTTTTTAAGAAATGCACATTTTTTACATTAAAAGAACATCAAATTGATCAGCAATACAATGTCGATGACTATTGTAGCTGGAAACGGCAGATTTGTTACGAAATATCTACATTGGCATACAGAGGCCCATTATCAGCAACCATTACTCCTGTGTTCCAATGACACACTGTGCTAGCTAATTCAAGTTTAGAATTTTAGAAGGCTAATTGATCATTAGAAAACCCTTTTGCAATTATGTTTGCACAGCTGAAAACTGTTGATCTGATTAAAGAAGCAATATCTGGAGCATCAGCATTTGTGGGTTCGATTGCAGGCTCAAAATGGCCAGAAACAAAGACCTTTCTTCTTAAACTCGTCAGTCTATTCTTGTTCTGAGAAATTAAGGCTATTACATGTGAGAAATTGCCGTACAATGTGTACAGCTCCCTTTACAGAACAGAGCAAACTGTCTCTAACCAGAATAGAAAGAGGAGTGGGAGGCCCCAGTGAACAACTGAGCAAGAGGACAAGTACATTAGAGTGTCTAGTTTGAGAAAGACGCCTCACAAGTCCTCAACCGGCAATCGAACCCACAAATGCTGATGCTCCAGATACTCAACTAGTCTAAAGGCCAGTTTTATCGCTTCGTTAATCAGATCAACATTTTTCAGCTGTGCTAACATAATTGCAAAAGGGTTTTCTAATGATCAATTAGCCTTTTAAAATTATAAACTTGGATTAGCTGACACTACGTGCCATTGGAACACAGGAGTGATGGTGCTGATAATGGGCCTCTGTACATATGTAGATATTCATAAAAAAATCTGCCTTTCCAGATACAATAGTCATTTACAACATTAACAATGTCTACAATGATTTCTGATCCATTTTAAGTTGTTTTAATGGACAAAAAAATTTGCTTTTCTTTTAAAAACGAGGGCATTTCCAAGTGACCCTAAACCTTTGAACGGTGGTGTATCTTGAAGAGGGTGGGACTTAAGCTGCATCCCTTTCTCAACCCACGACCCCGTGGAAAGAAATGTGTTTTTTGCCTATTTAATCCGCACACTTGTTGCTTGTGTGCATTGATTTTATAATGTTGTAAGCTTTTTTCCCCCAACACCACTTTCCATCAATTTGTATAGCATGCCAAATTGATTCAAAAGCTTTTTTTAAATCAACAAAGCACAAGAAGACTTTGCTGTTGTTTGGTTTGTTTGTTTGTCAAATAGGGTGTGCTAATTTGATATTTGCTCAGTGCATTGTTTTCACTGAGGAAATGTATGAGTCTGCTGTTAATTCTCCCTCTCCCTGTTCCCCCAAAGTGTCTGCAATTCTCATCCATGGCTGCACAAACAGAATTAAACACCATGCCTATTGGCCACAGTATGAAAAAGCTGCTGAGACAGATAGGCAAGCAGACCTGCCATCACCCCTGCTGTCGTTCCAAGTGACCCGTCCCTTTGATGGTGTCAGATGGGAGAGCACATTACGTCCTTTAGGGGTGGACAGGGAAGCAAGCACTGCCTGCTGTGTTAAAACAGGCTGATTAATTCAGGTCACAGTTTAGTAATGAGGTCAGTTTTACCATTTCATGAAATTAATAAAGCCTATCTAGCCTCCACAAACAAACCTGTTGAAATATTCCTATTATGTTACAGGCTATCCAAGCAACACCTCATCTCAGGGTATCCCCATCACAATAATTAGCACTATAGTCAACCTACTCCTCTCACAAATTACATTCTCTCTTGTTAGGATTGTCTTCTGAAACGGCCAATTCTTACTCTGAGGGTTCTGTAACGACGGTAACCCGCTGTGTCCCTCTGAGGTTGTGGCTGGAACCGGGTCCACCCGTAGCTCTGCTGAGGGCCTGCCTCCTCACCAGGAGTCCTGCAGAGCTGAGAGCCTTGGTATTTCAGAACATAAGGCTGTTTGTTATATACCTAATGGCCACACCTGCACTATATGACATTATACTAGGGCCCACAAGAGTGATGTATACATTTCATTTTTAATATGACAACTAGGCTAACAAAGCAAGTTATGCTTGTTTCATTCAGATGTTTCTTATTCATCTTTATCTTTAGGTTCCGTGGTTGCCAACCTTGGGTTATTTACTCCTGCTAATTTAATATTTAAATTGTTTTTGTGTGTACACATTTTACTTCAAACTTAATGTAGCTTATCAAGTCTAGATTGTAGATATCCTGAAATCCTATTCCGAAAATGCTAACCTGGACAATTAAACCAACTTCATCAACCTGCTTCAATATCCCAGAGCTACTCACTGATATTCTTAGGAAGTTTTCAAAAGATGCGGACACCCATTACTTTGTCGTTGCCAGAGGATGCCAGAAGACGCCGGAAAGGGAAGCGAGCAGGTCGTAACTCCCGGGATATTCAAACTATTGTTGGAAATAAACTCTCCTCTGAGTGGCCATGAACTTTAAACAATGCACTCCACCAAAACTTAATTCACATCCAGACCACCACCCACAAGAACCCAGGACAATTTACCAAGCTAAAAGCCATGCGTCGTGAAAGACATTTTATTCTAACCAGACTGCTCATCTTAAAAAAGAAAACCCAAAACAGTGGCACAGACAAACAGGTGGCTGGAATGAAAAAAGGACCCTCTCTAAAAATCAATATTCCTGACTATGTTCAAAACAACAAAGTTGGAATAGCAAATTAAATTAAAACAACCGGATGACTCAGGTCAGCCAATCACTAACCCCTGTGGACACAACAACCCTATCAGCCTTCCTACCTATCCCGCAGCGTCTCCCGGAACTCAAACCCAGGGAGGTGTATGATAAGCCGCGTGTGGTAAAAATCAACAAAGCCCCCAGCCCCGACGGCGTGCCACAGCGGATCCTACAAGAATTCGCATGCAACGTCTGTGACATCCTCAATTCTTCACTCCAGCTAGGTGAATTCCCCTCCCAGTGGAAAGAAGCCACAGTCCTGCCCATCCCCAAGACCCACCCTCCGTTGGTCAACTAGCTACGGCCAATATCCCGGACACCACAACCACCAAAATTGCTGAGAACGTCGCTGCCACCTGGATGAAAGAAGACATAACACCCAACATAGACAGTTTGGAAGCCGACCAGAAAGATCTTCCCACGCACTCGTTACCCTCCTGGACTGTTTATACAAGCAATCAAACATCCCATCACCCATAACCACCCTCATCACCACTGACTTTTCCAAAGGCATTTGACAATTTATTTATTTTTAAATCGACCACACCGTAACCATTGAATGCCTAATCCAACTGGGTGTCAGACCTGCCCTCAAAGCAGCCAACAACAGGTACGCTACCAAGACAGTCTCTCAGACTGGCGGGCAGTGTGGATCAAGGAACGTCCCTCTCATCCTCTCATTCTCATCTTCCTTGCGGTCATAGACAGTGTAGCCTGGGATGTTGACAATAGGTGGCAATATGTTGACGATCTAAACCTGGTCCACACGTGTACAACAGGAAACATCAGCACACCGCAGCAGGCCCTGAAACTTTGACACGTGGGTTCATGTAAGCAGAATGTTACTGAATCCTGCCTCTCCGGATCGAGGGCCAGAATCTCAAAGTATGTGAGTGTGTGAATATTTTAGGGGTAATTGTACAGGAGGACTTGCAATGGGGGCGAGCAGGTTCTTACTATGGTAACCAAGAGGAACATAAAACTTCTCCTTCAATTCCTTAAAAAGGTTTGATTTGTCACAGGAAGACCAGATGAGCATTTCCACAGGCAACATACGCCCCACCCTGGAGAATCCCGCTCCAGCATGGCACAGCTCACTGACCCAGGCCCAGTCTGATGACCTGGAGCATATTCAAAAGAGAGCATGCCGCACCATCCTAGGAGAATAATCCAGTTATATTGAGGCACTTCAGACCCTGTCCCTACCCTGGCTTCATGAAAGACCAGACACAACTCTGCATCGACTTCGCTGTCAGCTTCAGAGACTGGCTACCCCCCTGACTCGAACCAAAGCGACAGCCAAGACAATCGCAGCCAAAACAAACTGACCATAACAAAGTGTAGAACTGAACAGTACATGAAGTCAACAATCCCACATTTCTGCTCATTGATTAATGAGTCACTTTAAGACTACAAGACATGATCGATGTACATTTTTTTTACTCTTAATTTTTTTTTATGTGTTGCTCTTATCCATTAATAGGTTGTATGCTCATGGATTACAGTTTGTATTGAATGCTATGAGTGTAAAAAATGTTGTAAAAAAAAAAGTTGGTTAAGATCTCAATTTTCCTTTCAAATAAATGACCAGATAATGTGTTGCAAGAGAAAGGAGAAGCTTTCAGTGGTCTCTAGGTGTAGTCATGGGTATTCATCAAACGCTGGGGTATAAATATTCTGAAAGTCAACACTGTCGGCGATCAACAGGGTACTATCGTAAATACGGGCAACAATGACTTGGCCTAAACATTCTGACCATTCATTTTCAGAAGAGACAGGCACCCGAGAGACGGCAAACATGGAAGATGTAATCTGTTTGAGGGGCTGAACATGTTGTCATTGTTACACTCAGCCCTTGCTGTGGATGGGAACTAATGTTATCTCCCATGATGCAACACTCCCATTGTGAGGGGCAAAATCCTGTGACCCGATTTGTAACTTGTGCACAGCTGTGGTTGCCATGGATACCACTAGACATGGGGTAATTAGTGTGCTTATTACACAGGTGTGATAAGAAGCTAACATCATAGAAACTCCAGTCAACCCAGCTACCTGGCTGGATAGCTTAATCAAGTCTAGAAGGATGTTCTTTTAGAGAGGAGAGGTGTGCAGAGGTGAGCAGATGTGCAATACACAAAATAGCCTGAGAATAAGATGCAGGCCTAGCTATTGTTTGACCAGGTCCAGTTAAGTCAGTAGCATCTCCCTGACAAAGAGCTTGCCTTCAGATACTGAGATACTGTGCCTGGTCCTATGACACTTAATCCTGCAACAGCTTGCTCCACCATCACCCAACCTCCTGACGTTTGTTT
Organism: Oncorhynchus tshawytscha; assembly: GCF_018296145.1. Classification (NCBI taxonomy): domain Eukaryota; kingdom Metazoa; phylum Chordata; class Actinopteri; order Salmoniformes; family Salmonidae; genus Oncorhynchus; species Oncorhynchus tshawytscha. Next base: position 17,999,666 of record NC_056452.1, on the reverse strand, counting down.
CCCCTTATCCTAGAGACGCTGCCGGCACGCAAAAGACCGGGACTAGGGAAACTGTAGCTTTGATAGCGGAGAGAAAACGAGAGAGATAGATGCAGAGAGTTCCAGGAACAGGGCAGCGCTTATCACCAGGTTGAAGGGGTTCAGCAAGGGGTTGACAGACACGGGCGATGTTGCTGCTAGGCTAGCACTGCCTTCTCTAGTTTTCTGCTCTTCCCTCTCTCATTCAGGGCCCAGTGTTTGCTTAGGAGCCAGTAAAAGTGACACCAGCAGCTGTCCAAACAACCCGGTCCGACCCCCAATGGGGGCACCCTGGCCCCCCGCCAAGACCCCACATCTCCCCTCCCCATTTCTACACTGCTCTGTCCTCCCACTGTCCACACTGGGGAAACTAGAGATGAGGAGGAGCAGGAGGAGAAGGTAGAGGAGGTCGAGAAAAAGGAGGAGCAGCAGGAGGGGAAAGGAGAAGATGGTGAGGACCACTGTAATGATTTGTGATTATGTCTAATCACTGTGGAATAATGTGGGGTGTTAGGATATAGTTTAACAAATGGCATACTTTCAGTTTAGCTTACTTCAATTGACCACCAACTGCATCCTATTTACATTTTTGATAAATTGATCAGTGGTACTCCCACTGATCTAGTGCAGAACAGAAACCACTGTATTTAACAGTATCAAATAACCTAATTTCCCATCTATATGGGAGCATCCACTGCCATGTAAAAAATAGGTTGTTGTGACTGGGTGAAGCAGAAAACCTGTAATTGCCTGAGTGATTACACTTAAATGGGCTTCAAACCACTCTCACGGCACTACTGTCTGGAAAGACCAGGCCAGCAAATTGTGGCTTATAACTTACCCTCTCTCCCTCCATCCCTTATCCTGTACTGCCTACACCACATTTCCAACAGGTAGGCCTATATTACCTGTGGTTTATGCACAATTTAAACAGTGTATTGAGGCCAATTTTTTAGGCTATTGTGTTTGACATGGCATGTCAGAGTGCTATGTGTGTGTGAAGAAATATCCTCTCTGGGAGGCTGCAGCAGGACTCACCAGAGCAGGCATCATGAGGTCAGCCAGGTACACGAAGGCCGCTCCCAGGGCGAAGCCCACCGCCACGGGGACAAAAGCAAACGAGCCGTACTTCCCCGAATCCTCCGCCATGTCTATGGCCGGAGCCAGCAACGACCAATAGGACGCCGCCAACATCACCTGAGGGAGAAGCAAAAAGGAAGTCACAGTTAGTGGGAATTATTATCTGCTGTGTTCAGTGAGTCAGCCTTCAACTCCGAGTGGGGACGTTCAGTTGGCGTCAAAACACCCCAGTGTTCACCAAAACAGAAAGACGATAGAAAAAGTCCTTGGAGGATCTCACTCTTTTGGAACGGAGATGTTGTGGAATGATAAAGGTGACCGCATTCCCTCAGAAACATTTGGAATGAGGGCATGAATTGAATGCAGTAACACAAATAACGAAAGGGGGCAGAGGGCAAAAAATAAACGCCTTCAAAATTGAAAAAAGGCCTGAAGAAATCTTGCTAAAGAGATAAGACTCCAAGTCTGCAACTGTGACTCAGTGGACAGTTTCCTTTGAGGTGTGAATTTTGAGTGGACAGTAACTGGAAGGGAAGCACAATTCTCCTAGACTTCGTCACTGGAGATGTCTCAGTTTACCCATGGAAGATTTGATTTCACACACACACACACACGCCCCCAATAGTCGTCTGGAATACGTCACACACGCACCTATATGCCTTGGCACTTTCCACAGTACACAGGGGTGGATGATTGAATAATGCATACACGTCTGGGGTTTCGGCCCTCGCTCCTCCTGAGCCATCGGGGAGTGTGAGTGTGTACACTGTACTGTTCAGTTCAAAGGGAACCTCCACAAAAGCCGCCAGCCTCAGAGCATCCAACACACTACTTCCCAATAGCTTGATCAAAGACTCATTAATTCAACCTTCCACTAGGGCACAGCAGAGGAATAATGAGAAGCAAAGCCCACAGAGAGGAGTGTGTGTTGAGTTTCGGTCTCACCAATGGCCTTATCCCAGCTCCTCTGGGAACAAGAAATAATAGCATTGGATAGCACCCATGGCAAAAACAGGATTGGTCACCAGCCGACTCGCTTCAGGCAACGGATTAAGACCTAATTCGGAGTCATCGATACGACTTGTTTGTTCATAGTGCCACCGGTACCGGCAGTGGGCTTAAATAATGTCCCTATTTAAAGACTGTTCGCAAGCAAGGACATTGCAGTGGTCCTATAAAAACACACATCCCATCATGCACTTCTCTGCCTAATGAGGTGAGGCTTATAGGTCGATTAGAGGTTTGTGATCATGTTAATTATCCTCAAACTGGAACAATTATCATTTACATACTAAAACACACGACACAGCTGCACTAGTGAGAAAAGGCAAAGCAATCCCTTGTGTGGAGCTCACTAATGTTCTGACTACAACCATGGTATGATTCATATCATCTGACTTCATGCACCCCACTAGCTGCTACCAAAATAACTCAACACTTAGTATTGTCATTCCATGCGCATTGCCCTTCGTACGCATTTAGACAGTGAAGCTACCATTTTACATGCGTCTCTTTACTCCAGCATTTTTGAATTTGAGATCAAATGTTTCATATGAAGCGACAGTTTAGAATGTCACTTTTTATTTTAGGGTATTTCATACATTTATTTTTTACCGTTTAGAAATGTACTTTAAATATCTAGTCCCCCTCATTTTGGGGCGGCAGGTAGCCTAGTGGTTAGAGCGTTGGGCCAGTAATCGAAAGGTTGCTGGATCGAATCCCAGAGGTGACAAGGTAAAAATCTGTCGTTCTGCCCCTGAACAAGACAGTTAACCCATTATTCCCCAGTAGGCAGTCATTGTAAATAAGAATTTGTTCTTAACTGACTTTCCTAGTTAAATAAAAGGTATAAAAAAATTGATAATGACATAAGTATTTGGACAATATTCAAGTCGTCAAAAGTGGGAGGTATTTGATCCCATATTCCTAACACCCAATGACTACATCAAGCTAGTGACTCTACACACTAGCTGGATGCATTTGCGGAGGGGGATATTTTAAGATAGTTTTTGAAGAGGTAGTGTTTCAGGTGCATTCGGAAGATGGGCAGGGACTCTGCTATTCTATCTTCAGGGCGAAGCTGGTTCCACCATTTGGGTGGCAGGACTAAGAAGAGCTTGAACTGGACTGAGTGGGAGGTTCAAGAGACCAGAAGGTGGCAGAACGGAGTGCTCGGGTTGGGGTGTAGGGATTGAGCAAAGCCTGAAGGTAGGGAGGGGCAGTTCCTCTTGCTGTTCCGTAGGTAATCACCATGGTCTTGCAGTGGATGCGAGCTTCAACTGGAAGTCAGTGTGAGGAGGAGTGGGGTGACATGGGAGAACTTGGGAAGGTTGGACACCAGGCATGCTGCAGAGTTCTGGATAAGTTGCAGTGGTTTGATGGCACAAGCAGGGAGCCCAGCCAAAAGGGAGTTGCAGTAGTCTAGACAGGAGAAGACAAGTGCCTGGATGAGGACATGCGCCACTTCCTGTGTGAGGTAGAGTCGTACTCTACGGATGTTGTAGAGCATGTACCTCATTACTTTGATGTTGCAGAGAACGACAGGGTGTTGTCCAGGGTCACGCCAAGATTCTTTGCACTCTGGGAGGGCGACACTGTGGAGTTGTCAAACTTGATGAAGAGGTTTTTGAGCGGGCAGGCCGTCCCCGGGATGAAGAGCATCTCTGTCTTGTCGATGTTGAGCTTGAGGTGGTGGGTCGACATCCAAACTGAGATATCTTAACTAACAAAAGTGGCCACATCTCTCACAAAATCTGATCAAAAATTAAATTACGGATAATTATAAGGGAGCAGGAGAATTTAAAAATTGGCTACAATAATTACAAGGACTTTTCAAGCACCAAATTGAGGATTTTCAAGCTAGGCTATTCCAGTACTCGAAATTCATGTTGAAGTAGGCTACTTCAAGCCCCTTGTATTGTTTAAAACTGCAGGACTAACATGTCAAACAAAATGTATGTTATTTCATTAACAGATCATGTTGTGATTATGCCCATTAGGCTATGTATGCTGAACAAAAATATAAAACACAACATACAAAGATTTCCTTATATGAACTAACTAAATCAGTCAATTTAAATTAATTAATTAGGCCCTAATATATGGATTTCACATAGAGTTGATCAGGCTGCTGATTGTGGCCTCTGGAATGTTGTCCCACTCTTCTTCAATGGCTGTGCGAAGTTGCTGAATATTGGCGGGAACTGGAACACGCGGTCGTACACCTCAATCCAGAGAATCCCAAACATGCTTAAATGGGTGATGTGTGGTGAGTATGCAGGCCATGGAAGAACTGGGACAGTTTCAGCTTCTAGGAATTCTGTACAGATCCTTACAACATGCGGCCGTGCAATATCATGCTGAAACGAGACGGCGGCTGATAAATGGCACGACAATGGGCCTCAGGATCTCGTCCCGGTATCTCTGTGCATACAAATTGCCATCGATAAAATGCAATTGTGTTCGTTGTCCGTAGCTTATGCCAGCCCATTCCATAACCCCACCACCACGGGGTACTCTGTTCACAACGTTGACATCAAATCAAATTGTATTAGCCCCATGCGCCGAATACAACCTAACATTTAAGTGTTTATTTACAAGCCCCTAACCAACAATGAGTTTAAAAAAAATATGAATAAGAAATAAAAGTAACAAGTAGTTAAAGAGCAGCAGTAAAATAACAATAGTGAGACTATATACAGGGGGTAACGGTCCAGAGTCAATGTGCGGGGGCACCAGTTAGTCGAGGTAGAGTTATTAAAGTGACTATGCATAGATAAAGACAGAGTATCAGCGGCGTAAAAGGGGTGGGTGGAAATGGCATTTAGTCTGGGTAGCCATTTAATTAGATCTTCAGGAGTTTTATGGCTTGGGGTAGAGGCTGTTCAGAAGTCTCTTGGACCTAGACTTGGCACTCCAGTACCACTTGCCGTGCGGTAGCAGAGAGAACAGTCAATTGACAATTTTTAGGGCCTTCCTCTGACACTGCCTGGTATAGAGGTCCTATTTGGCAGGAAGTTTGGCCCCAATAGTGTACTGGGCAGGACGCACTACCCTCTGTAATGCCTTGCGGTCGGAGGCCAAGCAGTTGCAATACCAGGCAGTGATGCAATGCTCTCAATGGTGGAGCTGTCAAACCTTTTGAGGATCTGAGGACCCATGCCAAATCATTTCAGTCTCCTGAGGGGGAATAGGTTTTGTAGTGCCCTCTTCACAACCTTCTTGGTGTGCTTGGACCATGTTAGTTTGCTGGTGATGTGGACACCAAGGAACATGAAGCTCTCAACCTGCTCCACTACAGCCCCGTCGATAAGAATGGGGGCGTGTTCGGTCCTCCTTTTCCTGAGGTCCACAATCATCTCCTTTGTCTTGATCACGTTGAGGGAGAGGTTGTTGTCCTGGTACCACATGGCCAGGTCTCTGGCCTCCTCCCTATAGGCTGTTGGTGATCAGGCCTACAACGGTTGTGTTGGTAGTTTATGATGCAGTGCATCTTCTCATCTACTGTACCAGATTTATAGATCCAGGATTCTTACAAGGTTCAATGTCTAATTGAACTAATTAATGCATAATATGTGGTAAAAAGGCAACTAACACAGGCATAAATGCAACGACAGAAAAGTACTGTTTTATTTCACACGATTTTTGACAAATCCATAAAGACACCAACCATAAGAAAGGGTTAAACATATGTTTTCAATAAAATTAAAATAAAAAAAATCTGGAAATTTCTTGAATATATCTACACTCAGCAAGAAAAGAAATGTCCCTTTTTCAGGACCCTGTCTTTCAAAGAGAATTCGTAAAAATCCAAATAACTTAACAGATCTTCATTGTAAAGGGTTTAAACACCGTTTCCCATGCTTGTTCAATGAGCCATAAACAATTAAAGAACATGCACCTGTGGAGCGGTCGTTAAGACACTAACAGCTTACAGACGGTAGGCAATTAAGGTCACAGTTATGAAAAATTAGGACACTAAAGAGGCCTTTCTATTGACTCTGAAAAACACCAAAAGAAAGATGACCAGGGTCCCTGCTCATCTGCATGAATGTGCCTTAGGCATGCTGCAAGGAGGCATGAGGACTGCAGATATGGCCAGGGCAATAAATTGCAATGTCTGTACTGTGAGATGCCTAAGACAGCGCTACAGGGAGACAGGACGGACAGCTGATGGTCCTCGTAATAGCAAACCACGTGTAACAACACCTGCACAGGATCGGTACATCCAAACATCAAACCTGCGGGACAGGTACAGGATGGCAACAACTGCCCGAGTTACACCAGGAACGCACAATCCCTCCATCAGTGCTCAGACTGTCCGCAATAAGCTGAGAGAGACTGGATTGAGGGCTTGTAGGCCTGTTGTAAGGCAGGTCCTCGCCAGACATCACCGGCAACAACATCGCCTATGGGCACAAACCCACCGTCTCCGGACAAGACCGGACTAGCAAAAAGTGCCCTTCACTGATGAGTCGCGGTTTTATAATCACCAGGGGTGATGGTCGGATTTGCGTTTATCGTCGAAGGAATGAGCGTTACACCAAGGCCTGTACTCTGGAGCGGGATCGATTTGGAACTGGAGTGTCCGTCGCGGTCTGGGTCAGTGTGTCACAGCATCATCGGACTGAGCTTGTTGTCATTGCAAGCAATCACAACGCTGTGCGTTACAGGGAAGACATTCTCCTCCCTCATGTGGTACCCTTCCTGCAGGCTCATCCTGACATGACCCTCCAGCATGACAATGCCACCAGCCATACCGCTCGTTGGGTGCGCTATTTTCTGCAAGACAGGAATGTCAGTGTTCTGCCATGGCCAGCGAAGAGCCCCGATCTCAATCCCATTGAGGACGTCTGGGACCTGTTGGATCGGAGGGTGAGGGCTAGGGCCATTCCCCCCAGAAATGTCCGGGAACTTGCAGGTGCCTTGGTGGAAGAGTGGGGTAACATCTCACAGCAAGAACTGGCAAATCTGGTACAGTAGATGAGATCCACTGCAGTACTTAATGTAGCTGGTGCCAACACCAGATACTGACTGTTACTTTTGACCCCACCTTTGTTCAGGGACACATTATTATATTTCTGTTAGTCACATGTCTGTGGAACTTGTTCAGGTTGTCTCAGTTGTTGAATTTTGTTTTGTTCATACAAATATTTACACGTTAAGTTTGCTGAAAATAAAACGCAGTTGACAGTGAGGACGTTTCTTCTTTTGCTGAGTTTATGTTCCCCACTTATATCTTAATGCAATGATATTTAAAAAATGTGCAGATTATTATCAATGACTTATCAACAGATGTAACAAGTTGTCCAGTGTAGGAAATCCTCACTGGTACACTAGTTTATAGAAAAGACCCATAACAGTGTAGATTACTACACTGTAAGCTGTAAAAAAAAAAAACATTTTTAGTGTAACCTAACTGAAACCATAGTTAAGTGTTTGTGGACACCGCCCCCCAAAAAATCAAAAGCGATTTTTATTCATCATGGTTTAAAAATTGCAGATCGAGTAAAAAAATACATATAACAATTATTGGATAAGGAGGTCCAAACAACACATTTCATTACAAAGGGGAAAGAATCTCAAACATAGCCAGCGATAGTATCTGGTCATAACGGGAAGAAAATATTCACTATCTACTGACTCATACTTCCAATAATGGGCTGAAAATAACCCAATGAGTATCAAGTAAATAAGATGGCCTTGGTTACATGGCCACAGAGATGACAACAGTGTCTGCACAAAGAGACTCATTTCTGTCGTTTCAATTAACCCACTGTGGCCTCCCCTGAACTCAGCTGCCAATGAACTACCTCTGTGCTCCATCCAGAGAGCACCAACCCCAACCTGAACCCCAGCTAAACAGGTGTGAGATTGTCATTCAAATAAGGTGTGACCAACCAGTCTTCAGTGTTGTATCTAAACCACATGATCTTGGGTGAACTCAACTAGATGAACACTTGTAGACTGTCACACTCAATGCCAACGCTCTTTAACCACCCTAAAGACTTACTGTAATAGGACCTCTCCCTCATATAGAGGTAGTCTAATAACCTAATTTAAGAGTTTGGGCTGTAGGTCATAATTCATCTTATTAACGGGTGTGCAATGTGTTAAAACTTGAACAGGCTGGGGCTCTGAGCTATTGGCTGGGTTTGTCTGACATCTGCATATTTATCCAATTATTACGCTCAGTTTTTTTCTCCAAATGGAGCCACCAGGTTTAAAGTTAACTTCTGGGAGACAAAAAGCCTTGATTTGTTATTGATGACAGCCATTATTCCATCAACGGCTGGATGCGAGAGGCAAGCTTCAACAGGCAGCTCCGTCAGTCAGTCTGTCCGGGTGAGTGATTAGTTCTTCACAATATGGAGTTGGTTTTTTTTGTGTTACCCTGACTTCCTTCCTGCTGCATCAATTATTTAGATACCTAGTCTCGCTCTCAGGTTTTGGGGACTGAAAAAGTGAACACTGAGGCTTTTCGTTGACAACTACCATTATCAGCAACAGAGGCTCCACTGGCAATAGCAGAGTAACCTGTAATTATGACTTGCCCAGGCATTTTTCCTCACCCTGGGTGGAGGAAAGAGTGCACATCTCCACAGTATATCTGGGGTCAATTATATAACTCAGATAAGGTTTTAGGGACTGAACAATGAATGCGCTCTTCCTCATTGCCTTTCATCAAAGGGGCTCCACTAACGATGATGACAAAGTCACCTGGTTGAACAAATAGATATTTTCGCAATTATTATTTCAATGTGATATTCTTCCTCACCCTGGGTGGAGGATAAATGGGGTCAATTATATGTATAAATCTGGGGTCAATTGCTCAGTCAGTTACACCACACAGCAAAGAGGTCTCCTTGTCATGGAGGTCTTGGCAAGAAATAGATGATTGGGTTGGAATCACCTGTTGCTCAAGGACAGAATGTAGTCTGACGTGTGTAGCGGCATAAATCAGTCCCCTATTGGTAATATGGCTCTGGTCTCCCTGGGTCGGACATCTTAGGAAAATTGGCAATTCCACCTGAGCTTTTAGCTGCCAATTACAGTGTCTTAGACTTGGTCTGGGGTCCGGAGACTAGGGAGACGTAGGCTGTATTAATTTCCCCCAAGAGATCTCACGGCCTTATGGCTTACACAAAAAAAAGCCATCCGAGAAATTGAGCTGCGACAGTGGAGTCCTCGAGATTTTGAAGCATGGGTGACCTTCCTGTACGATCCGGAGCCGAGCGTCATTTCTCTCTCAGCCTAAGGTCTCAACAAGCATCAGGTATCAAGGTGAGAATAATGGATGCTAGTTTAAGAGGTTTGATACACTGATACAGTGTTGCGATGTAGCTATGAAAATAGCCAGTGATAATGCCTATGATCAATCCTATCACGAAGATATCATTCTTTGAACAAACTTGTGTTGTATGACTGAGCTGCACATAGCTTGGTTGCCACGTTGATCGCACTTCAGAGGGCATGATACAGTGCTATGAAAAAGATCTCTACTTTTGCATATTTTGATACTGAATGTCATCAGATCTTCAACCAAAACCAAATATTAGATAAAGTGAGCCTGAGTAAACAAATAACACAACAATTAAACTTTTTTAATTGATTTCAGAAACAAAGTTATGTAACACCCAATGCCCCTGTGTGAAAAAGTAATTGCCCCCTTACACTCAATAACTGGTTGTGCCACCTTTAGCTGCAATGACTCCAACCAAACGCTTCCTGTAGTTGTTGATTAGTCTCTCACGTCACTGTGGAGGGATTTTGGCCCACTCTTCCATGCAAAACTGCAGTAACTCCACGGCATTTGTGGGTTTTCAAGCATGAGCTGCTCGTTTCAAGTCCTGCCACATCATCTCAATTGTGGTTAGGTCTGACTAGACCATCCCGAAACTTCAAATGGTGTTACTTTTTTAGCCATTTTCATTTTCAAGCCATTGGATCCTTGTCTTGCTGCATGATGCAGCTGTGCTTCAGCTTCAGCTCACAGACAGATGGCCTGACATTGTCCTGTAGAATTGTCTGACACAGAGCAGAATTCATGGTTCCTATATACATATGGTTGCTGCAGGGACTTCCATTCAGTCACAAGAGCATTAGTGAGGTCGGGCAATGATGTTGGGCGATTAAGCCTAGCTCGCAGTCGGCGTTCCAATTCAATTCAATTCATTCCAAAGGTGTTCGATGGGGTTGAGGGCAGGGCTCTGAGCATGCCAGTCAAATTCTTCCACACTGATCGACAAAAAATGTCTGTATGGACCCCACTTGTGTATGGGGACATTGTCATGGTGAAACAGGAAAGGGCCTTTCCCAAACTGTTGCCACAAAGTTGGAAGCACAGAATCGTCTAGAATGTCATTGTATGCTGTAGCGTTAAGATTTCCCTTCACAGGAACTTGGGGGCCTAGCCTGAACCATGAAAAACAGCCGCAGTCACCTGGAAATGCATTCCAGGTGACTACCTCATGAAGCTTGTTGAGAGAATGTCAAGAGTGTGCAAAGCTGTCATCTTTGAAGAAAAACAAATCAAAATACATTTTAGATTTGATTAACACTTTTTTGGTTACTACATGATTCCATGTGTGTCATTTCATAGTTTTGATGTCTTCACTATTATTGTACAATGTAGGAAATAGGAAAAATAAAGAAAAACCCTTGAATGGGTAGGTGTTTTTCTCCCTATTTAAGGTCCCACCAATCTCCTGTGATAGAGAGAGAGATATCCTCATTATTGTTCCGCTACTATTTTTCCTTTAGTTTATTGAGCACATTTTTTTTTTACCTACTTTTTTATTAACTCTACATTGTTGGTTAAGTAAGCATTTCACAGTAAGTTTTACACCTGTTGTATTCGGCGCATGTGACAAACCAAATTAGTTTTTCTCATTTGATGATCACACCTGCCGGTGTGCACTTCCTTATAGTCAATGTCCACCTATCTATCTATATATCTTTACCATCTACCTCGTTCAACATCAATTGAAGGAAGGACATTCAGAATAGAGAAGCTTGCCTGCTGAGCAGTCTCAGTCATGGGTTATTTGAAAATCTGTATGATATGTCAGTGCACATCACATCTCAGGATATTGCACAATTAGGCCTAGCAGTCAGGATTGATCTGGCTTCTGCATGTGGAGAAATCCATTTTTTTTCAAAAGCATCCCTTATTTTATGGATATCCGAGGCTTTCCACTCTGTTCCACATCAACTAAAAAAAGGAACAAACTGTGAATAATCCAGAGTTCAAACAGGCTATTCAATCTTGATAGCGTTTATGGACTGTTGTTTACTGAGGCATGAGGCAGAAGAACCAATGACCTATATCACATTGTCTCTGAATAGGTCAAAGAATCCATTTATATGCATTTTTTATGTAGGAGAAAACTGAAAGGACTGTTCAAGCCGCAAGGACCTGGTGTACGATAATGATCATGAAAATTCCATACGTTCTTCGACATACGCCGACGATGAGCATTCTTGAAGCAATCGACATTGGTCAACAAACTCCAACAAAAATGTTGAGAACTTTGTTTTGTTTGTTGAACCTAACGAAGCCAATGGGTGATTAAGAAAAGTTACAGTAGTCTTCCTGGAAAAGTTATAACTTTGTGAACGGTCACAGATGTCTGCCTATCTGGTCCAGTAGTCTGCACATGTCCAAGTCTACAGCTATGCTAATTCGAGTCTGCCGGCATAACTTGGGAGTATCCGTGACCATAATGTATGTGAGTGTGAGATAGGTCTACACAATGAATTTAATTCAGCTCGAAATGATCGGACATGTGCAATATCAATATTGCGATTTTCTCCTTTATTTGACACTCCATTAATACAACAGAAACGAGACTACAGTACCTCCTCCAATGAGATATGCTACACTCTGTTCATTTGCTCTCGACACGCACAGAGGACGCTGACCAATCACATACTGGCCAATCACAAACATCCCCGTTCAGAGAGTGCAGTTAGAGGCTGGTGAGGAGAGAAAGGGTTCTACCTCAGTAAACCTGGGAAACATGAGTGCTGCGAGTGCTAACGAGATCGATTTGGTGCCAAAGTAGAGCGCATCTTCAGTGGTGTGGCAGTTTTTCAGCTACAGGCAAAACTACACTGCTCAAAAAAATAAAGGGAACACTTAAACAACACAATGTAACTCCAAGTCAATCACACTTCTGTGAAATCAAACTGTCCACTTAGGAAGCAACACTGATTGACAAATTTCACATGCTGTTGTGCAAATGGAATAGGCAACAGGTGGAAATTATAGGCAATTAGCAAGACATCCCCAATAAAGGAGTGGTTCTGCAGGTGGTGACTACAGACCACTTCTCAGTTCCTATGCTTCCTGGCTGATGTTTTGGTCACTTTTGAATGCTGGCGGTGCATTCACTCTAGTGGTAGCATGAGACGGAGTCTACAACCCACACAAGTGGCTCAGGTAGTGCAGCTCATCCAGGATGGCACATCAATGCGAGCTGTGGCAAGAAGGTTTGCTGTGTCTGTCAGCGTAGTGTCCAGAGCAAGGAGGCGCTACCAGGAGACAGGCCAGTACATCAGGAGACGTGGAGGAGGCCGTAGGAGGGCAACAACCCAGCAGCAGGACTGCTACCTCCGCCTTTGTGCAAGGAGGAGCAGGAGGAGCACTGCCAGAGCCCTGCAAAATGACCTCCAGCAGGCCACAAATGTGCATGTCTGCTCAAATGGTCAGAAACAGACTCCATGAGGGTGGTATGAGGGCCCGACGTCCACAGGTGGGGGTTGTGCTTACAGCCCAACACCGTGCAGGACGTTTGGTATTTGCCAGAGAACACCAAGATTGGCAAATTCGCCACTGGTGCCCTGTGCTCTTCACAGATGAAAGCAGGTTCACACTGAGCACGTGACAGACGTGACAGAGTCTGGAGACGCCGTGGAGAACGTCCTGCTGCCTGCAACATCCTCCAGCATGACTGGTTTGGCGGTGGCTCAGTCATGGTGTGGGGTGGCATTTCTTTGGGGGGCCGCACAGCCCTCAGGAGATCCCTCAGGAGACCATCCGCCACCTCATCAGGAGCATGCCCAGGCGTTGTAGGGAGGTCATACAGGCACGTGGAGGTCACACACACACACACACACACACACACACTACTGAGCCTCATTTTGACTTGTTTTAAGGACATTAAATCAAAGTTGGATCAGCCTGTATAGTGTGGTTTTCCACTTTAATTTTGATTGTGACTCCAAATCCAGACCTCCATGGGTTGATCAATTTTATTTCCATTGATAATTGTGTGATTTTGTTGTCAGCACATTCAACTATGTAAAGAAAAAAGTATTTAATAAGAATATTTAATTCATTCAGATCTAGGATGTGTTATTTTAGTGTTCCCTTAATTTTTTTGAGCAGTGCATGTCAACCAAATGCAAGTGCTGTGCAAAAAGTGCCTCGCGGCGACAAGTATATTGAATAATTTGAAGAACCATCCCGCACTTTATGACGATTGCATGGGGAGGGGGAGGGGGACGGACGGACAGCACCAAAGCCACTCAGCCACCCATCTTAAACAGGAATGCCATTTTGCGTCGTCAAAAGAATATCATCTCGCAGTCACATAGGTGATAGCCAAAGACATGATTCCTATTTACACAAGTCAGCAAAGACGGCTTCAGCAAGATGACAGACACGCGGAACAGGATATACAAGATTCCATCTCGCACATATTTCTCCAAAGTCACCATCCCAACACTGTATAACAAAATGAAGGGAAAAGTTAACAGAGCGTGTTGATTATTACGCGACGACAACAGACCTTGGGTAGAACAGGCGAGCCCTACAGTACAGTAGTTTGAAACTGAAAGGCTGGTGCTTGCAAACATCACAGGCTACTTCCCCGGAGATCACACGGGAGAAAACATCGCTCTGGGGTTGAGAGAAGCTTTAGCCCCCTGGGGCCTGAATGAGGAGCAGCACGTGTGCATAACGATAACGGCACAAACGTGGAAAAAGCCATCGCATTGAACGACTAGCCAGACTCCAATGTTTAGTACACAGACTGCACCTGCATCAGTAGGCTACGTGTTACATGTTAAGGCCATGTAAATGATTGAGCCTACACAACACAACCATAAGCTTCTTATTCCATCTGAATGAGTAAGTGCTGCGCTTATAGCACATTATATTTTGATGATCATGCTAAACATTTCTGTTTGTTATGTAGGTTTAATAATCCTATCTATTATTATATGTCTAACAATGTTAGAAACTATTTGTTTCATTTGGTTTTGCGTTCAGTTAGCACAGTGTGTATCAATTCATATTAACTAATTTTAGTCACCCTGACACTTGTTTTTACCATGTCTGATGGAAAAGTTTTCACCTCAGTGTAACCCTGCAATTAATTGACCATGTTCTACCTTTGTTGGCTAGTTAATACACTATAATGGCAAAGGCATATTCACAGTCGACCTAAATCAAAGTAGTTAATACACTATCATGGCAAAGGCATATTCACAGTCGACCTAAATCAAACCAGGGTCGTGTGCAGTCACTGTAGTGAAGGATCTTCCCATAGACACCACAAGTTGAGCTTTGAATAGTTTATCCCTGCTTTCCTATAAAACATCATGTTTGTTTATCTGTACAAGTAACACAAATCTGAAAACGTCGCTATTTCAAACACAATGGGTAACAGTCTTTGTCGGAGCCTAAAAAAGGTCCAAGGACAATAAGCAGCCAATTTCAGAAAGTCCGTCTAGAACTCACGGAAGTTGGAACTGATAAGGAACGAGACATGATTCATCTTTAGCACTAAAAAATATTGCTGTTTCATTCCCCATTTCATTTATTTCTATATATTTTGATTAATTACAAGGCGCTGAAGACGATTAACATATCCTACTCTTATCAGAATGTAATTCTCCTTCGCATGTGCTGGAATAACCACATTCCTCAATACTATGCATGTTCCTTGACTGCATTCTTTCTCCCACACTAGGCTTTGTATGCACCCAGTCATATCCACTGGAGTAAAAAGCAAACGCATTGTAAGAATATCCGTCAAACAACAATCCAATCATGCGAAGTCAGTGCGAAATTCATTCATTTCAAATTCAATTTTGCACCCAGTGGACCGTTACAATATCGCCTACTATATCACGTCAGGTCATCAATGATTCAATTTCAACCTCGGTTCTTTCTTTAGTGTCGTTCACTCTTTCCTACAGATGTCCTCTCTTAATTTGACCAGTTTCTCACAGCAGGAAAATAATCCTGCAGCAACAGGACATGTGAATTATTATGTGGATTACAATTAAGGGATATTTTTGTATTGGGTTGATGCTATTTTCGTTCGGGAAAATCCAGTCTGAAATGTTATAGTGGAAATTATAATCTTTAGAAGAATTTTTAAACCTCGGAGCCACTACACGTTTGAATTTCCAGCAGCGCAGGAAAATTCTCTGCAAGAAAAGAGTGATCAAATTAAGAGAACGCAAACATCTCTTTCCCATCTCATTCTGTTATTATAGATGTTTCTTCTAGACAGGAACTTGTGTTTCTATAGACAGCTCCCTCCTAGGTCTAATGCAGATGCCTCAGAAGCCACATTTCTCCTGAGCGAAGCAAAGGGAATGCCATGCATGACACCTGAATAAATAAAGGAACTTGGCCAACTTCTTACCTGAAACTAATCTCTCCCTCTCCATATGTAGTGTTTGTGGACACATACATGACATTTAGAAAATGCTAACTGACTCCGTGCCAAATTAGGTGGACGCCAGAAAGATGAACATTTAATGTTGATGCACATACATAGCTGGCACGGGAGCTGGACAAAAAGAGAACAATGTCAATAAAATAATAAAAAGGTACTGATTTCAGCTCCCCTAAACTTCAATCTCATATTTCTTATCTGCAGTCTCCCTCGTACGTTTTCTCTATTCATAGCTAGGGACATTGTTGCAGTAGCGGTCACCTCTCTGGTATAGCCTTGTATCTATTTGTGACTCACCTACTTCTGACAATCCTTTCTACTATCTTTGAGCTCACCTTTCCCCCCATCCAGATTCCCTCATCTCCCTGAGGGAGAGCTCACCTTTCCCCCCATCCAGATTCCCTCATCTCCCTGAGGGAGAGCTCTCCATTATACTCAGGAGGTCTTTGTCTCAGATCAATAGTCCCTTTAAAATTCCTCTCCACCCTTAGGCAGTCACGACTCCACACTCACCACCGACTGACTGCACACACCAGCATCTCTTAAATGAGCATCTGTAGGATAAGGATCTCTCTCTCCTTTACACACACACACACACACACACACACACACACACTTGCTACCTGAGCCTCTAAAATAACGAGGAAATGCAACCACTCCAAAGAAGGCGACATAAACACAGTGGTGTTCTACTGTAAACTTTCTACAGATGCTTGTCTGAATACAGCCCTTTGGGTTGTGTCTAGTCTGCGGTTTATTTGTTATGACTTAAGAGACCAGTGGGACTAGTAACAACAGAACCGCACTTCCTTCAACCTGGTCTCCTCCCATAGGGACCCGCTCCAAAGTAAAACACAGCATATGACTTTGTTTGCCAAGACTAGCTAAATGTCTATGCCACGGTCCAAGATGCAAGACTTCACAGCCAAATTTAAAAGCTGGGAAGAGCAGCAGTAAAGATGGAGAAAGCAGAGAGGTATGGTACTGAACCCCTCAGCAAAAAAACTATTCCCAGCGCATTTCAGGGACTGCGTGAGCTACCTGTGAGCATCAGAATACAAAGTGAGTGAGGCAGTGGAGGAGCAGATGTCTACAACAGACTTTAATGAACAGAACCCCACTGCCTGTGAGAAGGTCACCATGAGGAGGAGTGACGAATGAGAGCGGCAGGTAGAAGCAGCTCTCGGCCTTGCCTCTGCAGAGGGCAGGACTGGAGGATTGTATTTGCATTTTGCCTTGTAATGTTATTACTAAATTCCCTTCCAGACCAGACACTCCTCAGTCACCACAAGCCAACTGTTACATTCTACTCTGATAGTACTGAGGAGTCAAAAATATTCCTAAAGAGAAAAGTCCTAAAGTTAACCAGCAAAAGGAAAAGTAGCTGGTACAAACATACTCAAAGTTTGCAGCTTATTTTCAGGTATTTTTCTATACTCCGTGTAGGCTAATAGTTTAATTCATGTTCATAGTGATCAATCAACTGCTCCTTACATCCTCCCTCAAAAACAGCTCAGATCTAGACCATAGTTGGGCCCAGAAATAAAGCGAAGCCAGTTCAGACCGGAAACCTGAGTGTTTGATATCATCAGCTGATATTGGGGCGGCAGGTAGCCTAGAGGTTAGAGCGTCGGGCCACTGCCCAAAAGGTTGCTAGATCGAATCCCCAAGCTGACAAAGTAAAAAAAAAAATCTGTCGTTCTGCCCCCGAACAATGCAGTTAACCCACTGTTCCTAGGCCGTCATTGTAAATAAGAATTTGTTCTTAACTGACTAGTTAAATAAAGGTTAAATAAAAAATATGTAGCTATGATGTGCTCACTCCCTGAAGTTTATGGTAATGATTTAGGTTTGATATGGCAGTGAGCTACCCTGAAGCTGCAGAGCCTAAAGTCAAGACTTAATGTATTGTCATGTAAAAAATGGTTCAACTGTTGTGTTTTCTGTGTTTTTGAAAATCCAGAACATAAAAAAAAAAAATTGTACCCATTTGTATGAATTATTTAATAAACTCATACTTTATGATTAGGCCAAGAATAATGGATTGCTGCTGTGAACTTAACTCTCTGAAACCATAGCGGCCACATGGCTCTCTTGATTTCATTTTAATCAAATCAGTATATTAATGTTACTTAGAAAATACAATTATTTGGGGAGAGAGATACTTTTACTAGAAATGTTCATATAATTTCCAGTTTCCCCATGGCACCTACTAAAGGTAGACTTCTTTCAGGGGACCGGAGCCCTAGGACCATGCCTCAGGACTACCTGGCATGATGACTCCTTGCTGTCCCCAGTCCACCTGGCCGTGCTTTTGCTCCAGTTTCAACTGTTCTGCCTGCGGCTATGGAACCCTGACCTGTTCACCGGACGTGCTACCTGTCCCAGACCTGCTGTTTTCAACTCTCTAGAGACAGCAGGAGCGGTAGAGATTCTCAATGATCGGCTATGAAAAGCCAACTGACATTTACTCCCGAGGTGCTGACCTGTTGCACCCTCGACAACTCCTGTGATAATAATTATTTGACCATGCTGGTCATTTATGAACATTTGAACATCTTGGCCATGTTCTGTTATAATCTCCACCAGGCACAGCCAGAAGAGGACTGGCCACCCCTCATAGCCTGGTTCCTCTCTAGGTTTCTTCCTAGGTTTTTGCCTTTCTAGGGAGTTTCTCCTAGCCACTGTGCTTCTACACCTGTATTGCTTGCTGTTTGGGGTTTTAGACTGGGTTTCTATACAGCACTTTGAGATATCAGCTGATGTACGAAGGGCAATATAAATACATTTGATTTAAATTGAATCAGTGTTTGTAGTGGTGGCAACAATACCTTACATAAATATTCTTCTTCTTACATTCTACAAGACATAGGGGAGTATAAATCAGATGCATAATTAAGATCACGAATCTGAGAGGGCCTCCCGAGTGGCGCGGTGGTCTAAGGCATATACAGTGGGGCAAAAAAGTATTTAGTCAGCCACCAATTGTGCAAGTTCTCCCACTTAAAAAGATGAGAGAGGCCTGTCATTTTCATCATAGGCACTTCAACTATGACAGACAAAAATGAGGGGGGAATTTTTTTTTTTAAATCACATTGTAGGATTTGTAATGAATTTATTTGCAAATTATGGTGGAAAATAAGTATTTGGTCACCTACAAAGAAGCAAGATTTCTGGCTCTCACAGACCTGTAACTACTTCTTTAAGAGGCTCCTCTGTCCCCCACTCGTTACCTGTATTAATGGCACCTGTTTGAACTTGTTATCAGTATAAAAGACACCTGTCCACAACCTCAAACAGTCACACTCCAAACTCCACTATGGCCAAGAACAAAGAGTTGTCAAAAGACACCAGAAACAAAATTGTAGACCTGAACCGGGCTGGGAAGACTGAATCTGCAATAGGTAAGCAGCTTGGTTTGAGGAAAGGGAGAATGTCATATGGAACCAAAATATAACTTTTTGGTAAAAACTCAACTCATCATGTTTGGAGGACAAAGAATGCTGAGTTGCATCCAAAGAACACCATACCTACTGTGAAGCATGGGGGTGGAAACATCATGCTTTGGGGCTGTTTTTCTGCAAAGGGACCAGGACAACTGATCCGTTTAAAGGAAAGAATGAATGGGGCCATGTATCGTGAGATTTTGAGTGAAAACCTCCTTCCATCAGCAAGGGCATTGAAGATGAAACGTGGCTGGGTCTTTCAGCATGACAATGATCCCAAACACACCGCCCGGGCAACGAAGGAGTGGCTTCGTAAGAAGCATTTCAAGGTCCTGGAGTGGCCTAGCCAGTCTCCAGATTTCAACCCCATAGAAAATCATTGGAGGGAGTTGAAAGTCCGTGTTGCCCAGCAACAGCCCCAAAACATCACTGCTCTAGAGGAGATCTTCCATGGAGGAATGGGCCAAAATACCAGCAACAGTGTATGAAAACCTTGTGAAGACTTACAAAAAACATTTGACCTCTGTTATATACCCTTTGTTGGCAATGACAAAGTATTGAGATAACTTTTGTTAGACCAAAAACTTATTTTTCCACCATAATTTAAAAATAAATTCATTAAAAATCCTACAATGTGATTTTCTGGATTTTTTTTCCTCATTTTGTCTGTCATAGTTGAAGTGTACCTATGATGAAAATTACAGGCCACTCATCTTTTTAAGTGGGAGAACTTGCACAATTGGTGGCTGACTAAATACTTTTTTGCCCCACTGTAACAACCGGCCAAGATCAGGAGTCCCATAGTGCAGCGCACAATTGTCCCAGTATCGTCAGGGTTAGAGTAGGATTTGGCAGGGGGGCTTTACTTTGCTCATCGTGCTCTAGCGACTCCTTGTGGCGGGCCGGGCGCCTGCAGGCTGACCTCAGTCGTCAATTGAACAGTGTTTCCTCCAACACATCGGTGCGGCTGTCTTCCGTGTTAAGCGGGTTGGGTATTAAGAAGCGTGGTTTGACGGGTCATGTTTCGGAGGACGCAGGACTCAACCATCGCCTCGCGAGCACGTTGGGGAGTTGCAGCTGTAGAGCAAGGGGAACTACTACTTCAAGGTCTAAGAGCAAGTGACGTCACTGATTGAAACGCTATTTAGCGCGCACCGCTAACTAAGCTAGCCGTTTCACATCCGTTACACAGCGATGAGACAAATACAACAAACAAAAAATTGCGAATCAGATACCTAACTGTAAGGGAGGCAACGTGTCTGCCAAACTATCCCAGAAAGATAAGACTTCTTCTTATAAGGCAGTAGGCAATACCTTCGGAAAAGTCTCACCCTTCCTTTAGCTTTGAGGATCTTCAAGAAATGTTTGGAAAACAAAGAACGGAGTCTACCAAAACAACTCAAAAGGCTGTCACATCTGACATCTGCTCGTACTCATGTGTTGACAGATAGCAGAGAAACCCTGGGCTTGGAAAAAAAGAAAGAACAGGTGTGTGTATGTGTGTTCAAAAACATATTTTCTTACCCCAGCAGCAAAGCCCAGACTTCCATCCAATATCCGCTTCTGAAGAGGAGGGCAGAGAGAAAGGAGGAGTGAAGTCAAACCAAGGGCATCAACAATCCAATGTGATGTTTAGTTCAGAGCAATTCCATGGTAACGGAATTACACTGAGACACTGATTTTCCACTTTAAAATGTAAACCAAACAAAAACCATGTGATTTCAAAGTTTAACAAACCATATGACGTTATGCTCAATGACTACTTTTAAGAATTTTAACTAAAAATGTTACTAATACACATTTACAGGAAGAACTGTGCATATATAAAGTTTGGTAACAGAATAAAACTGAGGGATATTTTACTGTAATTCTTTACCAAACTTTTCATCTGCAGTCTTTCCAGTAAATGTTTTATAATTGTTTGACTGTGTAAATTGTTCAAAGTAGCCATTGTACTACCATATGGTTTGTTCAACTTTAAAATCAATGTTTTTTTGTTTAACATACATTTTAAATAGAAAAAAATCTGAGTCTGTGTAATTCCATTGCCATGGAAATGCCCTTCACAAGGACAAAAAAAAATGTCTTCAAAGATAGAACTTTCCATTTCTATGGAACTTTAACTTCTGAAGCCATTCAAATATACTGCAATTGATTTAGTGAAACTAAGGTACATATTAAGAGTTCACACCAGGGACATAAACTGTATTTGTCTGCATATAGCAGTGTCACAATACAGTAAAACATCATACAGCGGCAACACACAGAGAAACGTTGTACCAGTTCCTTACCTGTCGGCTGGAGAAGATGAAGACCAGGGCAGCCCCAGCAGCAGTCAGGCCCCAGGTGAACAGAGTTCCCAGCAGGGCCTGGGTCACAGGACTGTAGCCTGGAAGCATGGTGCCAATCTTGGGGACAGAGAGATGCACACAGTGGAGTGGAGCCGCACAGGATACTTTAGGTTGTTTTTACGACACAGTCACAGTAGCTAGCTAACTTGACGAATGTAAGGGACATTGTCAGGAAATCCTTGTAATATGAGTGCTCCAAATAACAGATCAGTTTGTAGAACAAAGGCGTGTGTGCTAAATCCTGTTGGTTCAGGAATGTGACAGGGTGGCATGTTTGCAAATTACTGCCCAACCCCACAAGCGTCCTGCTTAGCTGTCTACATAGCTAAATAAACTTGCTTGGCAAGCAAGAAGAGAAACATTTGCTAATGCCTTTCATTGCATTGTTACATCTTTATTTGTGTCCAAAATAGCTGTCTCTTTTGGCTCTCTATCTGAAATCAATGTGCGTTGCTAGTATCATCCAAAGAGTTGGCCTAGCAGTATCAAACGACACTGTCAGATAACTTTGCTTTTGTTCGCTGCGCTGGTTGTGTTGCAGCGAAACACGTGCTTTACGGCATTACCAAGACACATGCGTTATCCGGGGACAGATTAATATATTCTCATCTTGTATTAAATCATGTAAAAATACTTACTGTCACTTCTGACACCGCAAGTCGAATGTATTTACTTCCTACTTCCCTGTATACGTATCTGTGACAGGTTGAGGACTGCCCCTCGCAAGATGCCATTGGCTATTCCAGCATTTGGAGGCGTGTATTCTAATTTGATAAACCAATAAGCCTTCGTTCACAAAGTCACAGCCAGCCACTAACTTTTGACATCAATATTACAAATGGTGTTTTATGAATGTCATGTTAGATTTTTTCAAACGGATCATTTCCTGCATAGTATTATTTTGATTATTTTGTATTGATTTTGCATATCACACTATATAGCTTTTGTCAGGAGGTCATTTTTTATTTACAATCTCTCATGTCTTGCCCAGCGGATGAGGTGAAGCAGTTTAGCAATGTAGCAGAAAATAGGTTGAAGTACCACTGCATGGGACAGTTCAGGTAAGGTGACGTAGTTACAACCCATGAAATGCCTCTGTGAATGTAAGCTGTAAGCTATTTTTGAATGTCAATAGACCACTGACAATTTGCTAGGGTCTGTTATTTGCAATGGTCTGTTATTAATAGTCTGTTATTGTGCTTGAGGATTAGTAAGTAACCATTGTGATTATTTTCCTATATCAGCTTCAATATGTAAGCTGTACCTGTTGTTGGCAGTGGGGCCTTAAGCAGATCAATTCCAAATGTTCCTCTCAATGAATGTACTCTCCCCACTGGGCACACACTGGTTTTCATTTTCAACTAACTAACTTTGAACCAACGTGGAATATAAGTTGAATTGACGTCTGTGCCTATTGGTTTACTCTAAGGCTTTAAACGTTCTCTTGCTGATCTGTTGTTCTGGCTCTGCTTAGCTTAGTCTAATATTAACTGTAGGTACATTATGATCCTTACCATGCATGACATAGCCAAAGCTGTCAGAGCTACCACCCTCTTATGTGACACGTCATTGTGCAGACCAGCTCTCAAATGCACAAAGAGTGAGAATAATGCATGGTTCAGGATTTTTAAGCCCTTAACCTCAAGACAGGCAGTGAGTTTTCCTTATTGTCAATCAATAGTGCTATAGTCCAGTTAAAGGCCCAGTGCAGTCAAAAATGTGATTTGCCTGTGTTTTATATGCATTTCCCCACTATGAGGTTGGAACTACACTGTGAAATCAGAAAAAATATGATAAGGCCCTTTTAGAGCTGTTTAAAAATTGTTGCTGAAATGTCAACCTGTTTTGGTGGGATGGAGTTTTGACCTGCCTGGTGATATCACCAGGTGATAAATTACTTACTAGACCAATAAGAAAGAGATTTCGAAACCTCTCTGCCAATAACAGCTAGTTTTCTGTTTTCCCCTCGCCACTCAGACCACTCCCAGAATTATTGTTTGAGAAATTGCTCTTTGCTAAGAAGCTATTTTTGTTTATTTTATTTTTGAAAACAATCACAGTAAGGAAGTTCATTGTTATGCAGAAATGATTTGATATTGAGATAAAAGTGGCTGCATTGGACTTTTAACCAACATTATTTGGTTTGTAATCAGTTGGTTCCATTTAACAAGTAGCCCTGAATGGTCAGGCTGTGTGGGTCGCATCGCAACGCCCTAGATTCCATTCTGTGAAAATCTTCTGACAATACACAGCAAAGAGGATGGAGGTAAGCTCAGTTCTCTAGTCATCCAGCTAAAAGCATTAAGTATATTGTGTGTGTGTTGTTGAAAGTGCTTCACAGCTCTGCTTGAGTGGTCCATGCTGTGTTTTGATAAAGATGGGAGTAGAGTAAACGTAGTGGCACACTGGAATGTTTTTTCCACAAAGACACAGTTGAAATGACCTCATTAAATCTTTGGCCTGTAAATACTCATGGTTCTTTAGTTTTTGCCTCACCCGGTCCAGTGATCATACGTCATTTATACAACTTCACAGCTCAACACAGCTCGACACTCTGACATACAGTACTTTTTGGTTGTTTATTTACAAACGGCACATAGATTTCCTACTGTAAATGTTCAGGAGATTTAGTTGATCATAAACCAACAGCTTTGCACTTCCTTTTCTAAAGACAGCTAGAAAAAATTATATGTGAAATCCAAGGCCTCTGAGAAACTGAACATTTAGCTCAATGAAACCGAATGCCTCTAGAGTAGTTTTATGAGAGGAAAACCAGCACCACTCTATGAAGTACTAACAACCTAAGCAGGTACTGAGACTACAAAGGCATTTCTCACTTTAAAGGACAAAGGCATTTGTCACTTTAAAGGGGCCTGTAAAAGGCCAGGCTCCAGGAGTTGATGGGTGTGGGTAATGGAAAGTGAGAATTTAGGGAACATTTAGAATTTGAGATCTTCTCAGATACAGGAGACAGTGGATCAGACAGGTACACTACCTTCAGAAACTATTCACAACTCTTGACTTTTTCCACATTTTGTTGTGTTACAAAGTCGGATTAAAATGGATTTAATTGTACTTTTTTTTGTCGACGATCTACATGAAATACTTTAATGTCAAGGTGGCGGAGAAATTCTAACATTTGTCAAATAAAAATCATAAGCAATAACAACCTCATATATCTTGATTATTTAAGTATTCAACCCCCTGAGTCAATACATGTTAGAATCACCTTTGGCTGCGATTACAGCTGTGAATGTTCCTGGGTGAGTCTCTGGATTGTACAATATTTGCACATTATTCTTTTTTAAATGTTTCATGCTAAGTCAAGTTGGTTGTTGATCATTGCTAGACAGCCATTTTCAAGCCTTAACATAGATTTTTAAGTCAAAACTGCCACTCAAGAACATTCAGTGTTGTTGTGCAACTCCAGTGTATATTTTGCCTTGTGTTTTAGGTTATTGTCCTGCTGATATTTGAATTTGTCTCCCATTATCTGTTGGAAAGCAGACTTAACCAGGTTTTCCTCTGGGATTTTGCCTGTGTTTAGCTCTATTCTAGTTTATTTTTATCATAAACTCCCTAGTCCTTTCAAATTACAAACATAGCCATATTTTATTTTACTAGGCAAGTCAGTTAAGAACAAATTCTTATTTTCAATGACAGCCTAGGGATAGTGGGTTAACTGCCTTGTTCAAGGGCAGAACGACAGATTTTTACCTTGTCAGCTCGGTGATTCAATCTAGCAACCTTTCGGTTACTAGTCCAACGCTCTAATCACTAGGCTACCTGCTGCCCCATAACATGATGCAGCCACCACCTTGCTTGAAAACATGACAAGTGGTACTCTGTGTAGTGTTTTGTGATTTGCCTCAAACGTAACGCTTTGTATTCAAGAGATAAAGTTAATTTCTTTGCCACATTTTTTTTCAGTTTTACTTTAGTGCCTTATTGTATGTTTTGGAATATGTTTATTCTATACAGGCTTCCTTCTTTCCATCTTCAGTTCTCTCCTAATCACAGCAATTAAACCTTGTAACTGTTTTAAAGTCACCTTTGGCCTCATGATGAAATCCCTGAGAGGTTTCCTACCTCTCTTGCAACTGAGTTAGGAAGGGATATCAGTCTGCTTTTTTATTTTTACCCATCTACCAATAGGTGCCTTTCCTTGCAAGGCTTTGCAAAACCTCCCAGGTCTCTGTGGTTGAATCTGTGTTTGAAACATTAATGCAACTTATTCAGCACATGTTTACTCGTGAACCTATTTAGGGTTGCCATAACAAAGGGGTTGAATACTAATTGACACAAGACCTTTCAGCTTTTCATTTTTCATTCACTTGTAAACATTTCGAAAACCATAATTGCACGTTGACATTATGGGGTATTGTGTGAAGACCAGAGACCAGTCTTCTAAATTGAATCAATTTTAAATTCAGGCACAACAAAATGTAGAAAAAGTCAAGGGGTGTGAATACTTTCTACAGGCACGGTGCTGTAATTATGATGGTACTGAACGTTCCACCCGCCTGTACCACTTTAGCACCTGGACATGTTTGAAGTGTTGATGATTTCGTTCAAGTGTTGAACTCCAAGGTAACCTGCCTAAATGACTATAGCCCCGTAGCCCTCACATCTGTAATCACGGGCACATTTGGAAAAGAGACCTCAATATGTCTTCCCTGTCAAAATAAAGGTTGAATAATGAAGTGCTTTCAAAGGCTGGTCATGACACGCATCAACACCATCATCCCAGACACCCTGGACACACTCTAATTCGCACACCGCCACAACAGATCCACCGATGACGCAATCTCAATTGTGCTTTAGAATGCTGTTTCCCATCTGGACAAGAGGGGAAATGACTATGTGAGAATGCTGTTCATAGACTACAGATCAGTGTTCAACACTATAGTCCCCTCCAAGCTCATTGCCAAGCTGGGGACTCTGGGACTGAACACCTCCCTCTGCAACTGTATCCGAAGCCACCTGACATTTACATATGTATTCAGACCCTTTACTCAGTACTTTAAGCACCTTTGTCATCGATTACAGCCTTGAGTCATCTTGGCCTGTATTTGGGGAGTTTCTCCCATTCTTCTCTGCAGATCCTCTCAAGCTCTGTCAGGTTGGATGGGGAGCATCGCTGCACAGCTATTTTCAGGTGTCTCCAGAGATGTTCGATCAGGTTCAAGTTCCTGCTCTGGCTGGGCCACTCAAGGACATTCAGACACTTGTCACGAAGCCACTTCAGCGTTGTCTTGGCTGTGTGCTTAGGGTCGTTGTCCTGTTGGAAGGTGAACATTTGCCCCCAGGCTGAGTTCCTGAGCACTCTGGAGCAAGTTTTCATCAAGGATCTCTCTGTATTTTGCTCAATTCAACTTTCCTTCAATCCTGACTAGTCTTCCAGTCCCTGCGTCTGAAAAACATACCCACAGCATGATGCTGCCACCACCATGCTTCACCGTAGGGATGGTGCCAGGTTTCCTCCAGACGTGATGCTTGTTATTCAGGCCCAAGAGTTCAATCTTGGTTTCATCAGACCAGAAAATCTTGTTTCTCATGATCAGTCCTTTAGGTGCCTTTTGGCAACACCAAGCAGGCTGTCATGTGCCTTTTATTGAGGAGTGGCTTCCATCTGACCACTCTACCATAAAGGCGTGATTGGTGGTGTGCTGCAGAGATGGTTGTCCTTCTAGAAGGTTCTCCCATCTCCACAAATGAACCCTGGAGCTCTGTCAGAGTGACCATCGAGTTCTTGGTCACCTCCCTGACCAAGGCCTTTCTCCCTGGATTGTTCAGTATGGCCGTGTGGCCAGCTCTAGGAATGTTGGTGGTTCCAAACTTCTGCCATTTAACAATGATGGAAGCCACTGTGTTCTTGGGGACCTTCAATGCTGCAGACATTTTTGGTACCCTTCCCCAGATTTGTGCCTCGACACAGAGCTCTATGGACAATTCCTTTTACCTCATGGCTTGATTTTTGCTCTGACATGCACCGTCAACTCTGGGACTTTATATAGACAGGTGTGTGCCTTTCCAAATCATGCCCAATCAATTCAATTTAGCACAGGTGGACTCCAATCAAGTTGTAGAAACATCTCAAGGATGATCAATGGAAACAGGATACACCTGAGCTCATTTTAGAGTCTCATAGCAAATGGTCTGAATATTTATGTAGATAAGCTATTTCTGTTTTTTATTTTGAATTCATTTGCAAAAATGTCAAAAAATCTGGTTTCGCTTTGTCATTGTGGGATATTGTGTGTAGATTGATGAGGATTTTTTTATTTATTTAATCCATTTTAGAATAAGGCTGTAACGTAACAAAATGTGGAAAAAAGGGAAGAGGTCTGAATACTTTCCAAATGCACTGTTACATATCTACCTCTAATCCCTCGTACCCCTGCACATTACCATACCCTATAGCTACCTTCATTCTTGTGCATTTTATTCCTCTTATTTTTTGTTGGGAAGGGCTCACAAGTAAGCATTTCACGGTAAGGTCTACACCTGTTGTATTTGACGTATGTGACGAAAAAAAATGATTTGTTGGATGTGTTGATGTGTTTGTTTAGTGCCAGGTGGCTCCTGGGTCTGTGGGCTGTTGCAGTATTCTAGCTATCCATGTCTGACGGAAAACAGGACCCGAGACAATCACTCACCCTGCATTTTATCTGCCTGCCTACCGGCCATCTCTTTCTTTTTCTCTCTCTCTCGCACTCACTCTCTCGCTCTCCCCATGATGAATGAACTGCCACGGAATAAAGCCAATCAGAGAAAGAAGCAAAAGACAAAAGATGAAAAACAACTGCGAGAAAAAACAAAACAAGCCTCAATAACCAACAGGGGCTTCATTCCTGTCCACAGCTCATCCGTTCTAGCCAGTTTAGAAGGTGGGTGGCCCTAGCGGGAAGTGGTGGGGTATGTGGCAGTGGGGGCTAGTTCAGCTCTGAGTGACCCCCAAACTGTGAGGGGAGTATAGGAGAGCAGAGGGGTGGGTTGGGTGAGACAGAAGGATGGGGTGAGGGTGAAGAGGAGAGAGGAAGAAAAAAAAGAAGCTGGATTGCACTTTGTGGAGAATGTTTAGTTTAGTTATCAAAACAAAAGTATTGTAACAGATGGGGCTGGTTACACCTTGGAAACGGCATAACAGCGGGGCTGGGAGTGCCAAGGGAGCTTATTAGGCTTATAGGAGAGCCAGAGGGAGACTGATGGGGCTCGCAGCCGTAGACACACACTTCAATGCTGCAGGGGAGATATAAAAGCCCTCTCACACACAGCGTCCAGCTTCACTGAAGTGCTCCATGTGACATGGGTGTGAGTTTCTTACCACAGAGAATGCTTCCTCCAGGACACCAAAGGACTCAGCTTGAAAGGTTTTAAAGAAAAAAGAAACAGTTGGTTTGGACAGCATGTGACCACAGAAATTGCCTGTCTTTGAGGATGGATGTTTTCTTGGGCTAAGTAACAGACAAGTTTTTGGACTTATTTTTGTCATGCTAATGGTGGACAGGTGCTGTCAAGCTGTTTGCAGAGGAAAAGACAGACATGTTTTTGAACTCTAACTGTTATTGTGACTTTTTTTGCTGCTAAGTTGTTCACATATTTTTTTTAATTATCCACAATTTATCCAAACCAAACTTTGAAAAACGGAAGTATTGAGCGAAGATGGACTCCTCATTCACCTCAGAGACGTTTTACAATGTGGGGTCGATAGCTGACCCCACCACCAGTTACCTGGACGAGGACATGTATCTGCAGGAGGATCTGGATGTGTTCAGTGTGACAATGGCTGTTCTCTACCTGGCTGTGTGCATCGTAGGGCTGGCCGGGAACACCCTGGTCATCGTGGCCATCTTAAAGCTGGACAAGATGGCTTCTGCCACCACGGTGTACATCTTCAACCTGGCCCTGGCCGACGGCCTCTTTATGGTGGGCCTCCCCTTCATCGCCATCCAGAATTTCCAGAACCACTGGGCATTCGGGGACCTGGCCTGCAAGCTGGTCATGGTCCTGGATGGCATCAACCAGTTCACCAGCGTCTTCTGCCTGACCGTGATGAGCATTGACCGTTACATGGCGCTGGTTGACCCGCTGCGGTTCGCCCGCTGGCGCACGCCCAGGCGGGCCAAGATAGTCAGCGGCTTCCTGTGGCTGTTCTCTCTGTTGCCTGTCCTCCCCATAACCATCCATTTCTCGGCTAGGGACGGCCTGTGTAACCTGGACCCCCAGGTGGCTTCCGACTCCTGGTGGCTGGCCTTCATCACCTACACATTTGTCCTGGGCTTTGCTCTGCCCTTCCTGGTTATGATTGTCTCCTACACCGCCTTGGTGGTCACACTGAGGACCCACCGCCACCAGGCCAGCTCCCCAGGCCAGGAGAGCCCTCGCCTGGAAACCCAGGTCACCAAGATGGTGGTGGCGGTGGTGCTGGCATTCGCTGTGTGCTGGCTGCCGTTCTACGCCTTCAACTTCTGCTCGCTGTACCATACGGACCTGGTGCTGACCTTCGCCAGGTGCTTTGAGTTTGTGGTGCTGTTGTCCTATTCCTGGAGCTGTGCCAACCCCATCCTGTACGCCTGCCTCTCAGAAACCTTCGGACGCCACTTCCTCACCCTCCTCTGCCCCACCAAGAGGTTTCCCAGTGTGCAATGCAACCCTGACACGGAGCGCTATGACCTCAATGATACAAGCGGGATGGGCAACAGTGCGGTGGCATAGAGATTCCTGAAAAACATTGGAAAATGTTTCATGTTCGCCAACTTTCCCTTTAAATGATGACATTTTATTCTGTCTTTGGACATGTCCTTTGTATATAAAGGAGGTTGGTAAAGATTAGTGTGTTTTTCTATATAAGTGTTTCTACATACATTTCTGTACAGCTGTTTTTCTACTGGATAATAGGTTTTCTATTTCTGCACCGCTCTGACTTGTTCTCTAATTTCATTTCTAATAAGGCTGCGGTGAGGCCCCGCTGCTCTATCACACCACTGTAATTCGATTTTCCATAACTAATTAAATGAGGAATAAATTCTGTGACAACCGGGAGACAACAACAGGTGGCATGTAAACAAGATGGTAGCAACAGTATGTGCCGCTGGCCAAGACAAAGAGCTCCCAGAAGACCCACAAAAGACGTTGACTTAACACTTTCACATCAACTTTGTGTGGACATTTTCAGTGATGTCATGGAAGTCAGCTCAAAGACATTTACTTTATGGGAAATTCTTCCTACAGAACTGTTTGGGGTGAGATACAAAAGACAAGTAGAAAAGGTGTTTGGTTCATCCCA
Source organism: Oncorhynchus tshawytscha (assembly GCF_018296145.1). NCBI lineage: Eukaryota > Metazoa > Chordata > Actinopteri > Salmoniformes > Salmonidae > Oncorhynchus > Oncorhynchus tshawytscha. The sequence goes on along the minus strand of NC_056452.1, from coordinate 17,968,786 downwards.
AGATTAGTCCTATATCGAATGGTCATTGAGTAAGAATGTTTATACTGTAACTATGGATGGTTTATACTTATTAAAATGGAATAGAGTGAGGGTTTTTCACGATAAAGGCAGATGGATGAAACATGAATTACTTTATGGGAACTTCATGATCAAGCAACTGATTCTTTATCAAGACGATGGACAAAGAAAATACAAGACAGAGATTGATGGCATAATCATCTTTATCATCATTATTAAAATCATAATCATCACTGCCATCGTCATCAACTATTTTTGTTGTAGTTGTTTTCATGTTGCATTTAACGCCCAACCTATTGTCGTGTTAAATTAGTTTCACAATTTACAAATATTGTTTATGGATACATATTACATATTGCTGATTTGAATCTCGCTTACTCACTACAGTATCATCACCTTTCTGTTTTAAATATTAAATCACACGAGAGAAAAGTAATTGATGGAAATTTGCATTGAAAACATACAAATCACAATTATGTGTTTTGTCTCCTTATGTTCATAACAAAAAGTATTAATCTGTGAGGCTCAAGTTAAACTGCTTAGTAGCATGCGTGTCTGACTGTAGCCTACCTGGTATATAAACAGTTGACTTGTGGTGGATTGATTGTGTGGTGAAGTCACATTATGAGAGAGGCTCTGACTAGGGTTGCAAAGGGAGGGTATATTACTGGAAACTTTTCATGTTTACCAGTAAACTACCAGAATGTTGGTACATTTTTCAAGGATTTTATGCCGTCTATCACAAGACATCTAGTGACCCTTTTTGGTACTTCAGATTATCACAGGTGTCTGTAATTATCTCTTGCCCTCTGTGTGGCCTTATCACATGTCAAATTGATGAAATCATTGAATAAGTTGATTTTAAAATAAAAAATCACATTTCAAAGCTGTAAAACATGATCCTAAATATAAACCTTAAATTTAGTGAATACCACTGATGTGGTATATGAGGGTTTCAGCATAAAATATCCTACATTTTAATTTATTTTACGATGTCATTATGTATTGGTTGTCAATATTTTAGCATCAAACTGGTGGCAGTTGTGAAAAAAGTCAATAGTTGGAAGAGTTGCAGAGTTAATTGAAAATAATGGCGTTGTTGATTAGAGACTTTTAAATTAATTAGGTTATTTTCTCTTGAACCATACCCTGTAGACTATTAGAAACTCGTGGACAATATGGACTCAGATGAAATACTATATATGAATGCCTTTTTTAAAAGTTATTCAAGAATAAATTACCAAAGTTACGATAGATTGTCATAGATTATCTGTTTAATTACTGAAGATTCGAGTAACTTTTGTAAATTATCAGTAGCTTTGCAACCCTAATTCTGACCAATTCTCTGTTACAATTAGTGGTTCTCTGTGAAGCGTAGTCTGGAGCTGCTTTGAGTCTAAAGTGTAAGACCTGCTAACTACCCACTGGTTGAATCAATGTTGTTTCCACATCATTTCAATGAAGTTATGTTGACCCAGTGTGGAATAGATGATGAATTGACATCTGTGCCCAGTGGGTAGCGACTTGGGCTAGAGGTGTCTGGCAAGTGGACTATGTTTATGAGGCAATAATATGTGGAGCCGTTTACAGAAAGGTTTCAGAGGAGTTGACGTTCCACTGGCTATAAAATTGCTCCTTTTCAAGGGTTCACTGACAGATTTCAGATGAGTGTAAATTGTCGCTTATTTTTGTATATATTTTTTTTAACAACCTCTTATTGCAAAGGGAAGATATTAAAAAAGATTTGGAAGCTTTCTGCCTGGCCATATTTGAGGGACAATGAGGAAGAAATAAAGTGAACCCACACAACTGGACTCCATAGCGATCTGTGTGTATACGTGGGCCCCCAGCCCTCGGAGCTCGAGGTAAAGGGTTGACGGTCAATGACACATAGCCACGCTTGATCAATATCGAGGGCCATTGGGGGCATGTTTGCTTAATGCGTCACCATTCTGGGTTTGAACAACATGAAAGGGAGATAAAATTCTTGACTGTGACTCCAAGGTCGTATATGTGCAATTCTATGATGTGCAAGTCCATAGGAATTATGGGTATCTGAAATTGGGTCATTAGGGGTCACAACGTGTAAAAGATAATCCTACACCAGGGTTATTTCTGCTAGATGCGATCCAACCCTGTTCAGTAATAGGAGCAGCTGCTAACTGTCTGTGAGACGGCAGTAAAGAAAAGTAATGGCCGCCATGGGAGTGTAGGTGGGAAACGAATCAATAAAGTTAAATTACACAATTTATGTCTGATAGCTGTCAGCACGTCTTTATCAATAACTCTCTCAATCCCTCTCTCTCACACACAGACACACACATCCCATTGGGCACACACTGATTGAATCAACGTTGTTTCAACGTAAATTGTCAACATATTGTGACGTGGAATCAACATGGGAAATACATTGGATTTTTTTTTAAAGTTATAAATCAGGTCTGTTTTCATATCATTTCAACTAGCATTGAAACAAGGCACCAGTAAACATGTCGTCCCCCATGAATGATGCAGCACTCACCCTTGGGCCAATTGAAACATTGCGTATGACTAACACATTTCAGTTAATTACTATAGCTCCCGCCATGGGCCAATCAGTGTAAATGTCGTATTTCTATGACAAGATGCATCATTCACCCCAGTTTAGTCAAAATCGGGCCAGTGCTGTCTGAGATATAGCGTGGGACAAACGGACAAATATATGAACGTACGAACATACTACCGTACTAACGGACAGAGACAGATCCACAGTCCCCTCTTTTATATACGTTATTAATTATATACAGAATACAGTATATACTATCCAAGCGGAAGCTCCTTCAAATATTGATTATTTGGTTGCGTTCTCAATTCAACAACCAGTTTGTCTACAAATTAATGATTTGATATGTTGGAATCACGTCTCCATCTCAACCAAAAAGTTAAAGAATAGCACCAAATCAAACGTTACATGTTGTTAGGTTCTAATTCTCAGAGTAAATAACTCAACGGACACTATGAAAGCTTAACCAAGTTGAATTCTTTCCAGAGGATCAATACAGGTGCGTTAGACAAAATATGTTTCCACCACTGTGTGTGTGTGCGCGTGTGTGTCAATCCTTACATCTTTTATGGGTCGACAGGAGGACGAAGTGATAGGGTAATAAAGTTTCAGATGGATATCTTGAAGTATGAGCAGACTACACAACATTTAGTGGAAAGTCACCCAGGTACATTTGGGCAAATCGTGAAGGAGACATTTACATTCACTTTACAATTTTCTACGAGAATATCGTCATCTGTATACTTGGACTTTTTATTTAGTTTTTCCAGTATTAGTAGCCATATTGTAAGTTCAACATTTGCAAAACAACCAGTTTTCATAACTTCATAACTCTCCATATTCTTCTATAATTTGTCACGGCCATTGAAAGAACTGGACCAGGGTGCAGCGTGGGGAGCGTACATATTACACTTTCATATGACGCCGACAAAAACAATAAACCATCCAAAACAACCGTGAAGCTAAAGGCTATAGTGCCAACAAACAAAGACAACTACCCACCAAGACATGTGGGAAAAAGGGCTGCCTAAGTACAGCTGTCCCTGATTGAGAACCATACCCAGCCAAAACAATGAAATACAAAAACATAGAAAAATGAACATAGAATGCCCACCCAAATCACACCCTGACCACACCAAAATAGAGACATAAAAAGCTCTCTAAGGTCAGGGCGTGACATAATTTTTGTCCAAAACGAAAAGCCTTGCTGTCGCACAAGGTTAGCAGCTACATACGGGAGTATCCGGGAACCCCCCAGATACGGGGTTTCCGGATACTCCCGTAAAGCCCAGCTCACTGGCTATCTAGCTAGTGAAGACCGCCCGCGTCATTCGCGTGCCATGAAGGCGTCACTCTCTAACCAAATTTGGTGTCCTATAGGATATACTATACCCCTAATGATATAGTGAAGTCTGGTTACGTTCTAGGATCTCTGAGGAATAAATACGAACGTGATTTGACTGATTGAAACAACATCTAGGGTTATATTTTCACAGATTCCTTTCTTTGCAAATTGAATGAGTGGAAATACAAAATCAATCGTGCATGCTATATGGACTTTTTTAGGATATGAGAAATTATTTCTCTAACAAAACAACACTTCATGATATCTCTGGGAGCCTTTGGATGATAAATCAGAGCAAGATTTCAGAATGTAAGTACACATTTCACCTTCAGAGGTGAATTTATCAAACCTATCGCGGTGAAAAAAAGTGTTTTGTTGTTAGGAGCTCTCCTCAAACAATAGCATGGCATTTTTTTCGCAGTAATAGCTACTGTAAATTGGACTATATTAACAAGAGTTTAAGCTTTCAGCCGATATAAGACACTTATATGTACCGACATTTGTTGTTTCTCTAAAATCTGCGATCGTGACACAAGGCGCTGCATGATTTACAACTGACGCCTTTCCCTATTAACTTCTGATGTTAAAACCAATCTCTATCACTCCTCGGATACTATACTTCTGAGTATAACAATGTCCCAAGTTTAACCCAGAATCCAACAGTGTGTTATAAATAAATTTGATTTGATTCAGTCCTATTCTTCAACTTAGATTTTTGGTTGAGATGGAGATGTAAATCCAACGTATTTCTAACTTGTCGACTACATTTGATATCAAACAACCATCCTTCATGTACAATACAATATCCAAAGGTTAAAGTCTATTATTAACATCATGCATTTGGCATCATATTGATAGGGCTAAGGGTGACTACTTCTAAACTTTCTAAGAGCCAATCAAACCATGGATGAATGACAGTGTGCCGAGCTACACGTTGAAATGATGGTGTCCTTTGGGCAAATCAAATGTCAATGTAGCCTACATAAGTCCAACCTCACTCCGAATGTACTTTCACGTACAGTTTATGTAAAGAAAAGTTAGTTACCCAATGTGATTTCGGCAGTCTGCGCAAAGAAGTATGAAAGTGATCAATGTCTAAATGTGTTGACGTGATGGCTCAGCTAAGACAAACACAGGTTATTTCTTAAGCTAAGCACTGTACATAGCAGGAGGCATCTGGATGGTGGACTCACTGAAGTGCATCACCTGTCCTATAACGGTAGGAGTCACTATTCAGGAAGAAATCATTCGACTGTGGCCTCATTTTATTTTTATTTCAATATGCCTCTGTTTGTATTGATATCGTGACGTCAAAAACAATCCCTCTGGGCACAGAAGTCAATTCAACGTTTATTCCACGTTGGTTTGACGTAATTGCATTGAAATGACATGGGAACCACATTGATTCAATCAGTGTGTGCCCAGTGAGATGATATTGATTCAAACATACCATTGATTCAAGCATACCAAATAACCATTGATTCAAACATACCAAATAACCATTGATTCAAACATACCACATAAAATATGTCTAATCAAATCTAAAATTCAACATATCTACCACCCAATCAATATAGGATAAATGTTTTTTTATTTTTTTATTTTGTGGAATTGTCAACGCAATTTCAATATATACATAGTTCTGATGATTATGTTGAAATTAGATTGACATAACCTGACTAATAGGTTGTTACATCAATATATTTAAGTTGACATCTTAACCTAATTACATTTTTTCACAATGCTGGTTGAAATGAGATGAAAGCAGTACTGGTTGAAGAATTTTTTTCAAATCATATAAATTGTCCACGTTGATTCCACATCACAACACATTGACAAATGATGTTGTAACAACATTGATTCAACCAGTGTGTTCCCAGTGGGATAGCATCTAATTTTTCATCCTCAGACAGATTTTTTTTAAATGTCAGGCTTTTAAAAATAATTTACCAAAGACCCACTCTAAATATCATATCCCAACATAGTCCGAAGAAGATAAACATTCTTTCATTTTCCAGTCACAACAAAACTCCAGAACTGGGCTTATCACTAAGCCTTGTGGTACTGGGTTCCCTGAGTGAGGCTGACTCTCACACTGATAACAACATTTCTCCCAGGCAGGCTATGTAATCCCTGGGTTTGTTGTTCTCATGGAGAGCCTGGGGGGGTCCTGGTAGTTTATTCCATGTTTTTTTCCGGCAGCAGGGAGAGAAAATCCCTCCTCATTACAAACAGATATGACAGCTTTAAACGTCCAGGAAGCTATAGAATAAACAAGGAAATCAATTAAATGTTCAGCCATACTCCTATGCTACCACTAGCTTTAAAACCAAGAATGGAGGTATGACATCGCAACTGCTACTTTTTGATTCATTGAGATTTGGTCTGCATATTCCTGGAAAACATCTATCAAACTATCTCCTGTTTGGAGAGTCAGTGGATATCATGGTCATGATGATATCGGAATCCTTGTGTGTGCAGGTCCAGAGGTCCAGAGGACGTGTCACACTCTGCGACGTGCTGCGAGGGCAGACAGAGCGGAGAGAATCAATGTCATGGACGTGGGGAATGAAAAAGCACAACAAAATAACATGGCTGCAGATTACCTGAGATGGGAAGATGTGATGTGTCCACTACAGCACAGCGGGTTGTTCTTCAGAGGTAAAGGAGTCTCCCACTCAGACTGACCCTGGGGACTCTTCTGGAACAAACAGCCATCAATTCTGGTTCTAGCCCCCACACATCCACTCAAGCATCCTTACAAACAACTGTCAGTGGTTATGCGATAGGTCATGGGGGAAGATGACAAAAACAAGTAATTCATGTCATAGCCTGCGCAAGATCTGGAACTGAAATGGCACATTAAAATACTTTAATTTTAAAGTTGGCAAGGTCACCCATGAAGGATACTGATCTCAAAGCCTTGAAATGTTTTAAATACCCACGTTTCGTGGAATATCTGTGATATATAATGGTGGTAGTCTGTGGTCAGGCAGTGACAGGTTTGACATGTTTATTAAAGTCATTTTTGGAGGTTTTGGAAATCAGCTAAAATAATAAAGATAAGAGCATTCCCAGCAAACCAAAACTGGTTCTGTTAATGTTTCCTGAACATTTCATTACGTTGTGGGAAAGGTGTAAGAACATTCCCCGGAACACTTTACTTGGACAGTCCATCTGTAGATGCCCTAACCCGAAACTAAACCCTAATTCTAAACCTAACCCTAACCTTAGTAAGCAGTTGCTTATCAACAGATAGTTTGTTGATAATATGACCATCTGTAGAACATCTACAGATGGACTATCCGCCCTGTCCAAATCAAATGTGAACCATCCCGCCCAAAAAGTTAGAATTAACACCAAATCTGTCCAGTTTTGTTGATGATTATAAACTGGGTGGTTCGAACCCTGAATGCTGATTGGCTGACAGCCGTGGTTTTTCAGACCTAATACCACGGGTATGACAAAACATTTATTTTACTGCTCTAATTACATTGGTAACCACTTTTTATAATAGCGATAAGGCACCTTGGGGGTTTGTGGTAAGTGGTCAATATAACATGGTTAAGGGCTGTGTCCAGGCACTCCGCTTTGCATTATGCGCACGAACAGCCCTTAGCTGTGGTATATTGGCCATATACCACACCCCCTCGGGCCTTATTGCTTAATTATACAATGTTGGCATTGTGTAATCACCAAGAATGTTAACAGATCATATTTGGCCTTGCTGCTATTAACGCCCTGAACAACTGATTCATACATAGGAAAACAGACAGACAGTCAAAAAATAAATGAAATAAGTTTGTTTTAACATATCTGAGCATTGTAAGAAAGATCAGGAAATGATTTATATTTTGCACTAAACTACTTCCATGTGCACTGAGTGTACAAAACATTAGGAATACCTGTTCTTTCCATGACATAGACTGACCAAGTGAATCCAGGTGAAAGCCATGATCCCTTATTAATGTCACTTGTTAAACATTGAGACAATTGAGACATGGATTTTGTATGTGTGCCTTTCAGAGGGTGAATGGGCAAGACAATAGATTTAAGTGCCTTTTAAGGGGGTATTGTAGTAGGTGCCAGGCGCACCAGTTTGAGTGTGTCAAGAACTGCAACGCTACTGGTTTTTTCATGCTCAACAGTTTCCCGTGTGTATCAAGAATGGTTCACCACCCTAAAGACTTCCAGCTTACTTGACACAACTGTGGGAAGTGGAGTCAACATTGGCCAGCATCCCTGTGGAATACCTTGACACCTTTGTAGAGTCTATGCCCTGAAAAAATAAGCCTGTTCTGAGGGCAAAAGGAGGGGGTGCAACTCAATATAACAAAGGTGTTCTTAATGTTTTGTAGACTCAGTGTACTGAATGTTCAGGTGATGGGGTTAAAGATCGTACTTTTTGGAGAAATGTCCTCTGGTCTGATGAAACAAAAATAGAACTGTTTGGCCATAATGACCATTGTTATGTTTGGAGGAAAAAGGTGGAGGTTTGCAAGCTGAAGAACACCATGCCAACCGTGAAGCACTGGGAGTGGCAGCATCATGTTGTGGGGGTGCTTTGCTGCAGGAGGGACTGGTGCACTTCACAAAATAAATGGCATCATGAGGTAGGAAAAGTATGTGGATATATTAAAGCATCATCTCAAGACATCAGTCAGGGAGTTAAAGCTTGGTCGCAAACGGGTCTTCCAAATTGACAATGACCCCAAGCATACTTCCAAAGTTGTGGCAAAGTGGCTTAAGGACAACAAAGTCAAGGTATTGAAGTGGCCATCGCAAAGCTCTGACCTCAGTCCCATAGAAAAATTGTGGGCAGAACTGAAAAAGCTTGTGTGAGCAAGGAGGCCTACAAACCTGACTCGGTTACACCAGCTCTGTCAGGAGGAATGGGCCAAAATTCACCCAACTTATTGTGAGAAGCTTGTGGAAGGTTACCCGAAATGTTTGACCCAAGTTAAACAATTTCAAGGCAATTCTACCAAATACTAATTGAGTGTTTGTAAACTTCTGACCCACTGGGAATGTGATTAAAGAAATAAAAGCTGAAATAAATAATTCTCTCTACTATTATTGACATTTCACATTCTTAAAACAAAGTGGTGATCCTAACTGACCTAAGACAGGGAATTTGTACTCGGATAAAATGTCATGGAATTGTGAAAAACTGAGTTTAAATGTATTTGGCTAAACTGTATGTAAACTTCTGACTTCAACTGAATATACTGAACTAAAATATAAACACAACATGTACAGTGCCTTGCGAAAGTATTCGGCCCCCTTGAACTTTGCGACCTTTTGCCACATTTCAGGCTTCAAACATAAAGATATAAAACTGTATTTTTTTGTGAAGAATCAACGACAAGTGGGACACAATCATGAAGTGGAACGACATTTATTGGATATTTCAAACTTTTTAACAAATCAAAAACGGAAAAATTGGGCGTGCAAAATTATTCAGCCCCCTTAAGTTAATACTTTGTAGCGCCACCTTTTGCTGCGATTACAGCTGTAAGTCGCTTGGGGTATGTCTCTATCAGTTTTGCACATCGAGAGACTGAAATTTATTCCCATTCCTCCTTGCAAAACAGCTCGAGCTCAGTGAGGTTGGATGGAGAGCATTTGTGAACAGCAGTTTTCAGTTCTTTCCACAGATTCTCGATTGGATTCAGGTCTGGACTTTGACTTGGCCATTCTAACACCTGGATATGTTTATTTTTGAACCATTCCATTGTAGATTTTGCTTTATGTTTTGGATCATTGTCTTGTTGGAAGACAAATCTCCGTCCCAGTCTCAGGTCTTTTGCAGACTCCATCAGGTTTTCTTCCAGAATGGTCCTGTATTTGGCTCCATCCATCTTCCCATCAATTTTAACCATCTTCCCTGTCTCTGCTGAAGAAAAGCAGGCCCAAACCATGATGCTGCCACCACCATGTTTGACAGTGGGGATGGTGTGTTCAGGGTGATGAGCTGTGTTGCTTTTACGCCAAACATAACGTTTTGCATTGTTGCCAAAAAGTTCCATTTTGGTTTCATCTGACCAGAGCACCTTCTTCCACATGTTTGGTGTGTCTCCCAGGTGGCTTGGGGCAAACTTTAAACAACACTTTTTATGGATATCTTTAAGAAATGGCTTTCTTCTTGCCACTCTTCCATAAAGGCCAGATTTGTGCAATATACGACTGATTGTTGTCCTATGGACAGAGTCTCCCACCTCAGCTGTAGATCTCTGCATTTCATCCAGAGTGATCATAGGCCTCTTGGCTGCATCTCTGATCAGTCTTCTCCTTGTATGAGCTGAAAGTTTAGAGGGACGGCCAGGTCTTGGTAGATTTGCAGTGGTCTGATACTCCTTCCATTTCAATATTATCGCTTGCACAGTGCTCCTTGGGATGTTTAAAGCTTGGGAAATCTTTTTGTATCCAAATCCGGCTTTAAACTTCTTCACAACAGTATCTCGGACCTGCCTGGTGTGTTCCTTGTTCTTCATGATGCTCTCTGCGCTTTTAACGGACCTCTGAGACTATCACAGTGCAGGTGCATTTATACAGAGACTTGATTACACACAGGTGGATTGTATTTATCATCATTAGTCATCATTAGTCATTTAGGTCAACATTGGATCAAGTTTGAAATATCCAATAAATGTCGTTCCACTTCATGATTGTGTCCCACTTGTTGTTGATTCTTCACAAAAAAACAGTTTTATATCTTTATGTTTGAAGCCTGAAATGTGGCAAAAGGTTGCAAAGTTCAAGGGGGCCGAATACTTTCGCAAGGCACTGTAAAATATAGGTCCCAATTTTCATGAGCTTAAATAAAATATCCCAGAAATGTTCCATACGGACAAAAAGCTTATTTCTCAAAATTGTTTTGCACGAATGTATTTACATCCCTGTTATTGAGCATTTCTCCTTTGCCAAGATTATCCATCCACCTGACAGGCGTGGGATATCAAGAAGCTCATTAAACAGCATGATCATTACACAGGTGCACAGAGATACAGTGACGAGATCCTGAGGCCCATTGTCGTGCCATTCATCTGTCGCCATCACCTCATGTTTCAGGATGATAATGCACGGCCCCATGTCGCAAGGATTTGTACACAATTCCTGGAAGCTGAAAATGTGCCAGTTCTTCCATGGCCTGCATACTCACCAGTCATGTCTCCCATTTGAGCATGTTTGGGATGCTCTGGATCGACGTGTATGACAGTGTTCCAGTTCCCACCAATATCCAGCAACTTCACACAGCCATTGAAGAGGAGTGGGACAACATTTCACAGGCCACAATCAACTGCCTGATAAACTCTAATCGAAGGAGATGTGTCGTGCTGCATGGTGCAAATGGTGGTCCCACCAAATACCGACAAATGTTTTAAGGTATCTGTGACTAACAGATGCATATCTGAATTCCCAGTCATGTGAAATCTGTAGATTAGGGCCTAATGAATGTATTTCAATTGACTGATTTCCTAATATGAACTGTAACTCAGTAAAATCTTTGAAATTGTTGCATGTTGCATTTATAATTTGAATCATTGTATATAGCCTATATGAAGGATGAGAAGGTTAGGCCTAACCCCAGAGAGATAGATGTAGAGTATGCCAGTGGCATGCTACGAGACAAACATGTATTTCTTTATGTCAGATGGCTACTGCATCTGCTATACAGATATAAACGTATATTCAATCCGACTATTTTGTACAAAAAGGAGCATTATATTGTTAGATTATAGGAGTAAATTTGATAGGCCTGAAACAGTCTTCCTCACCTCAAGTTCAACTGTTGGAGTCAGTTGGAGCGCCATGGCGCACTGCAGTAGCTAAAGCTTAATAATAGCCACACCATACCAAACCTTTACAAAGGTTTCTAAACTGTATTAGGTTAATACCAATAGTAAGTCAAGCCATTGTTTATAGGGAAAATAAGAGCCGAGGGGCGAAAATAAACCTTAGAAAAACGTACTACCCTTCCCTGTGCCAAATAAAAAAACACTGCTATTTTGGACCACCCCTCCCCCTCAGTAAATGTCGATCTGTCCCTAATTGAGTGACTGTCAGTGACTGACATACAGTCGTGGCCAAATGTTTTGAGAATGACACAAATTAGAATTTTCACAAAGTTTGCTGCCTCAGTGTCTTCAGATATTTGTCAGATGTTACTATGGAATACTAAAGTATAATTACAAGCATTTCCTAAGTGTCAAAGGCTTTTACTGACAATTACATGAAGTTGATGCAAAGAGTCAATATTTGCAGTGTTGACCCTTCTTTTTCAAGTCCTCTGCAATCCACCCTGGCATGCTGTCAATTAACTTCTGGGCCACATAGTAAGAATGGCAGCCCATTCTTGCATAATCAATGCTTGGAGTTTGTCAGAATTTGTGGGGTTTTGTTTGGCCACCCGCCTCTTGAGGATTGACCACAAGTTCTCAATGGGATTTAGGTCTGGGGAGTTTCCTGGCCATGGACCCAAAATATCGATGTTTAGTGATCACTTTTGCCTTATGACAAGGTGCTCCATCGTGCTGGAAAAGGCATTGTTCGTCACCAAACTGTTCCTGTATGGTTGGGAGAAGTTGCTCTCGGAGGATGTCTTGGTACCATTTTTTATTCATGGCTGTGTTCTTAGGCAAAATTGTGAGTGAGCCCACTCCCTTGGCTGAGAAGCAACCCCATACTTGAATGGTCTCAGGATGCCTTACTGTTGGCATGACACAGGACTGATGGTAGCGCTCACCTTGTCTTCTCTGGACAAGCTTTTTCCGGATGCCCCAAACAATTGGAAAGGGGATTCATCAGAGAAATTGACTTTACCCCAGTCCTCAACAGTCCAATTGCTGTATCTTTTGCAGAATATCAGTCTGTCCCTGATGTTTTTCCTGGAGAGAAGTGGCTTCTTTGCTGCCCTTCTTGACACCAGGCCATCCTCCAAAAGTCTTCGCCTCACTGTGCGTGCAGATGCACTCACACCTGCCTGCTGCCATTCCTGAGCAAGCTCTGTACTGGTGTTGCCCCGATCCCACAGCTGAATCAACTTTAGGAGACGGTCCTGGCGGTTGCTGGACTTTCTTGGGCACCCTGAAGCCTTCTTCACAACAATTGAACCGCTCTCCTTGAAGTTCTTGATGATCTGATAAATGGTTGATTTAGGTGCAATCTTACTGGCAGCAATATCCTTGCCTGTGAAGCCCTTTTTGTGCAAAGCAATGATGACGGTACTTGTTTCCTTGCAGGTAACCATGGTTGACAGAGGAAGAACAATGATTCCAAGCACCACCCTTCTTTTGAAGCTTCCAGTCTGTTATTCAAACTCAATCAGCATGACAGAATGATCTCCAGCCTTGTCCTCGTCAACACTCACACCAGTGTTAGCAAGAGAATCACTGACATGATGTCAGCTGGTCCTTTTGTGGCAGGGCTGAAATGCAGTGGAAATGTTTTGGTGGGATTCAGTTCATTTGCATGGCAAAGAGGGACATTGCAATTCATTGTATCACTCTTCATAACATTCTGAAGTATATGCAAATTGCCATCATACCAACTGAGCCAGCAGACTTTGTGAAAATGTATATTTGTGTCATTCTCAAAACTTTTGGCCAGGACTGTACAAGACAAAAACTGCTGATACACAACAATATGTCGAATTGCACCTGGTTGTATTCTACTTTTCTTACTCTCAATTCTTACTCTCAATTGAGACCCCGGCTGAATTCCTTCTTTTTTTTTGGAACCAAGTTAACCTAGTGTGCAATACATGCCTCATGCGGAAGAAGGTGCTTGAACAAGGGAAACTTTCTCAGACGCTTTTGACAGAGATCGTTCAGAAGATGCTTATCCTCCAGTGTTCACTATAAACTCTGGTTGCGCAGTCTGTCGCGCTCGTGTAAACAGATAAAATGCTCCGTTTGGTGACTGACCCAACCGTTTCCATTTAATACATTAGTACGAGCACATATCCTCCCTAGAAAATATAAGAGCGAGGAACTCTCAATGGCAGTTTCCTTCACGCAGGCGGATGAACACTGACGCACATTGGGGGAGTTTGGTGAGGAGGGAGGAGGGGCGAGAGCATAGCGGATCGGCAGCTCCATCTGCATGCAGAGATGAAACCTGCAGCAAACGCGCACTCACCCATTCAATTCCACCGAACGCAGCAGTGAGTGCAACGCTCATCAGCGCGCTGACAGGCTGCGCTCTCCTTTGCGCTTCAGTCGTCCTGCTAGAACAGATTTCGCATTTGCTCTGGTCGTTGATTCAGCGCCAGTAGGCTACTTTTGGATACATCAGTTGCTCAAAACGATCTACAAATTATTTACACAATTGTAATTGCTATCTGAGGTATTTAAAAAAAAAATATATATATATATATACATACATACTGTAGCCTATTGGACATATTACACATAACTGTTAGATATGTGGTGATGACCGTCACCACTTTGGTGCACAAGATACCACTGTGCGTAATGGGAGGACAGGTGTATCATACTTTAAGAGGAAGCCACGGGGCCGAATGCTGCCTTCCCATGGACTTTCACTGATGCCCAGAAGTGGAAGTCGGAATACTCTTGGCTGAAATAACACCTTGTCAAAATGGAGCTAATGTGGCGTACACTTTTCACAATAAAAGGTAAGTTTAACCTACATGAATCTTGAAATTGTACGTGCTATTACCAAACAATAAGTAAATTAATTGTGATAACCAGTCGTCAAAGGTTAATAGGCCTACCAAACGTGTAACCAATTTTTAATCGGACATGGATATTTCTTTATTTCAATTGTCACCTGTTCAATTTTGTTATCTGTATTAATTTATAACAGCGCACCTGTTATTTTATATTCTGATCAAGATTAAGCAATTTCTCGTGCACAAGTGTGCGCCATTGTGCACGCTGTTGAATTTTAATGCTCCAAATGTATCAGTAATTGTCCATTGTTGAAATTCCAAACGCCATGTAGTACTTGACATATGACATTAATTGAATGTTAGTGTCTACATTTGGAGGCCAAACAGAGAAAGCAATAAATGATAACACAAAATAACCTCTGCACCAGCAATATTGACAAAAATATCATAGATTGAAGGCTTGTTTGGCGTGAGAAATATTTTAGAATGATAGAAGACAGAATAATCATAACCATCTTGCATTTTAGAAGGCCAATATTTCTGCATAAAATATGCACATAATCGATACTGAACCAAAGAGTTGCCTAATAATATCATAGTAAATACTTTCTAACATTTGTCTATTGGCTACGATTTAAATATATATAGAATATTACAAAAAATCCAACTCCAAAGAGAATTGCTGCCACAATTTTTTTCGAATTGTGAAAAAAAACAATCTAGTCAAGTAAAAAATATATGTACGTGTAAGCTATATACAATGTCATGAATAGTATTTCTCCCTTTCTAATGTTCTCTATTTTTGCATATTTTTTATACTGAATGTTATCAGATCTTCAACCAAAACCCAATATTTTATAAAGGGAACCTGTGTTTGCAAATAACCCAAAAAAGATTATACTTATCTTATTAATTAAAGTAATGCAACACCCAATTCCCTTGTGTGAAAAAGTAATTGTCCTCTTACAATAACTGGTTGTGCCACCTTTCACTGCAAAGACTGCAACCAAACACTTCCTGTAGTTGTTGATCAGTCTCCCACATCACTGTGAATGAATTTTGGCCCACTCTTACATGCAGAACTGCATTAACTCAGTGATATTTGTGAGTTTTCAAGCATGAACTGCTCATTTCACATCCTGCCACGACATCTTAATTGGGATTAGATCTGGACTTTGACTAGGCCATTCCAAAACTTCAAATGTGTTGCTTTATAACCATTTTCTTGTAGACCTGATTGTGTGTTTTGGATCATTTTCTTGCTGCATGACCCAGCTAAGCTTCAGTTCACAGACGGATGGTCTGACATTCCCCTGTAGAATTCTCTGATACAGAGCAGAAATCATTGTTCCTTCTATTAAGGCAAGTCTTCCAGGTCCTGAGGCAGCAAAGCATCTCCAAACCATCCCACTGCCGCCATGATGCTTGACTGTTGGTATGAGGTTATTACTGTGGAATGCAGTGTTTGGTTTTCGTCAGACATAATGGGACCCATCTCATCCAAAAAGTTGACTCAACTTTGCCAAATAAATAAATAAATAAACATCTGGATGATGATCAAGGTTCTTTGGAAGAATGTTCTATGGACAGATGAGTCAAAAGTATAACTTTTTGGACAACATGGGTCCCATTATTCCTCTGCATTCCACAGTAAGAAAGGTATACCAACAGTCAATCATGGTAGTGGTGGTGTGATGGTTTGGGGATGCTTTGCTGCCTCGGGACCTGGAATAAGTATGGAATTGCTGTTATTTGTTCATTCAGGTTCCCTTTATCTAATATTAGGTTTTGGTTGAAGATCTGATAACATTCAATATCAAAAATATGCAAAAGTAGATCACATTTGAAAGGGGGCAAATACCTTTTCACAGCACTGTATACACGGAGTATAAAAACATGAAGAACTCCTGCTCTTTCCATGACAGACTGACCAGTTGAATCCAGGTGAAAAGTATGATCCCTTATTGATGTCACCTGTTAAATCCACTTTAATCAGTATAGATAAAGGGGAGGAGACAGGTTAAAGAAGAATTTCTAAGCCTTGAGACATGGATTGTGTGTGTGCCATTTAGAGGGTGAATGGGAAAGACACAAATGTAAGTGTATTTGAACGGGGTATGGTAGTAGGTGCCAGGCGCACCGGTTTGTGTCAAGAACTGCAACGCTGCTGGGTTTTTCACGCTCAACAGTTTCCCGTGTGTATCAAGAATGGTCCACCACCCACTGGACATCCAGCCAACTTGACCCAATTGTGGAAAGCATTGGAGTCAACGTTGACCAGCATCCCTGTGGAACACTTTCGACGCCTTGTAGAGTCCTTGCCCCTATGAATTGAGGTTGTTCTGAGTGTTAGAATAGTAGAATACACAAAGTGAAGTTTTGAAACTTGGTTGTGCATCAGCAGTTTAACTCTTGTTTTAGGTCAGTCACTGACAGTCACTCAAATAGCCCATGTCAGTTATTAAAATGTTATAGATTTGTAAATTAATCTAGTTAGACTATCTAAACTAGTAATCATGGCCAAATTACTGACCGGGCATGCAGGGCACGTGCCCAGGGGCCCCCATTGATTGTTTTTGTAATTTGCATATTAATATATCATATTAACATGGCATCAGTCATGGCAAAATGTGTAGAATTACAGGAAATTAGCTGTTAAACTGCAACCAAACAAATTCTTTAAAGCAAATATACTTGTTTATCTTTCGTTAATAAAATCGTTTTTCTGCTAACAGATTCCTTTGTACATATTCAATGACAGTTTTTAATCCCGGTTTTGAGCTAATGTGAGTGTAGCGGCTAATTGTATAGCTAATAGGCTATGTCTTAGTAGATCGACGGAGGTGAATGAATCTACATCAACCAATGTGATAATGGCTGAGGGTCATTGATGCTTGATTTTGCTGTTGTCCAAATAGCATTTTTGAGTTTTTAAACTGTATAGAAATGCAGTAAATGAGCTTCAACTGTCTTAACAGACCTCTAAAACTCAGACCCTGGCTACGGCCCTGCTGCCACTGTCTCTGACCAGAGCGCTACATGTTTCCCATGCAGTGCGAGCTTCTCATCACCACCAATCCAATAGAGGACCTGTGTTTGCACAATAAACCCAGATCCACAGATAGCTTTATGCCCAACAGAAATAACAGCATGAAATCCTGACCTTTTCCCTGCGCATGGATTTTGGTTTTCCATTTTAAATCAATTCTCAACAAACATTATTTTGGCATGGTCTGGTCCTTTATCATAAAACAAACACCTTTGCATTGGAGAATAGTTTCATTACTGGACACTTGAGAATCCACGGGTGTTTTTCAAGGGGTTTCACATCAGCTTGGTGCTGTTTGTTCAACACAGGGGTTTGAAGTCCCAACCATTCAACACATTCAAATGAAAACACAAAAAGCCCTACTGGAGGACTGCGGAGTCCTGCAAGTCCTATATTGTGTGGGGACCTATAAATGAAGGGCCAGGCTTTATTATGTAACTTAATGTTGAGTGTAAACCATTATATAGCAGGCTCAGTTACCATGGTGCTTTGAAGGAATGTATTCTCCCTCGTCGTTGAGTTTCTCTGTTCTCACCCACTGTCTCCATTCTCTCTCTGTACTGTACACTCAGGTGGGATGTGAGATTAGTGTCTTCAACCCTGAAACAGAGCCAACCCAGCCCTCTGTCAGCATGGATCCCTGGCCTCTCCTTCCGTCGCCCCCCAACCTCTCCCTCCCCGAGCCCCTGTACTACGACAGCTACTTCCCAGGGAACGAGTCTGACCTGGGGTCCCGGAATGACACTCCGGACGAGACCCACCAGGCCTTCGACAAGACCAGCTCCGTAGTCATCACCTTCATCTACTTCACGGTGTGCGCCGTGGGGCTGACCGGCAACACCTTGGTGATCTATGTTATCCTGCGCTACGCCAAGATGAAGACTGTGACTAATATCTATATCCTGAACCTGGCCGTGGCCGACGTCCTCTGTATGCTGAGTCTACCTTTCATCGCCGTGCAGCTGGCCCTGGTCCACTGGCCCTTCGGCTCCGTGCTCTGCCGCCTGGTCATGACTGTGGACTCCCTCAACCAGTTCACCTCCATCTTCTGCCTCACAGTCATGAGTGTCGACCGCTACCTGGCCGTGGTCCACCCCATAAAGTCCACCAAGTGGCGGAAGCCACGCGTGGCTAAGATCATCAACCTGACCATGTGGGGAGTGTCCCTGCTGGTCAACCTGCCAATCATGATCTTCAGCGGTCTGATGCCCAATAATAACCAGGCTTGGGCGTGTACCATTGTGTGGCCGGAGCCTCAGGGGGCCTATCAGACGGCCTTCATGTTCTACACCTTCCTCCTAGGTTTCTTCCTGCCGCTCATCGTCATCTGCCTCTGTTACCTGCTCATCATCATCAAGGTGAGCCCCTCCTCCCTGTTCATGGTGTTTTTATTTTCAAATTCACTTTATTATTGCTGACGTCTTTGGTCAAGCTCTCCATTCTGACATGCTGGAACCTGTTATCTATCTACCTGTTGCCTGTAACCATAGCGATAGGCACAGTTGTGGCATCTAAGAAGGTAGTATCACCAATAACAATGGATGCATCCCCTCTCTCCCCGTCCAATAGGTGAAGTCGTCAGGCATGCGCGTGGGCTCCACTAAGCGTAAGCGTTCGGAGAGGAAGGTGACCAGGATGGTGTCCATCGTTGTGGCCATGTTCGTGCTCTGCTGGCTGCCCTTCTACGTGTTCAACGTCACCTCGGTGACCGGCACCATCGACACCACGCCCGTCCTCAAGAGCACCTTTGAGTTTGTGGTGGTGCTGGGCTACGCCAACAGCTGTGCCAACCCCATCCTGTACGCCTTCCTGTCAGACAACTTCAAGAAGAGCTTTCAGAATGTTCTGTGCTTGAAGAAGGTGGCGGGCCTGGATGAGGCGGAGCGCAGCGACAGCCGCATGGAGCGAACGCGCATGGTCAACGACGTCACCGCGGAAATGCACAACGCCGCGCTGCTCAATGGCGAGCTGCAGACCAGTATCTGAGTGTGTGTGCGTGTGTGTGTGTTGCTCGTGTGTCTCCTTGAGCAGATGGACAGTGTGGAGCAGTTAGAAGGACTACTCATATTAAAGGCACTCTTCTATAATCTCCTGTACAGCGGCCCTAACTCCAGGGGGTCCAAGCTTTCCCAAACCCCCCCCTCCCTCCCGGGTACATCTTTTGGATTTTGCCCCTAGGACTACACAGCTGACTCAAATAAACATACTCATCTTCAATTGTTTGAATCAGCTGTGTGGTGCTAGAGCAAAAAAAACAGAGCGTGCACCCAGACGGGACCCCGGAACCGAGATTGGGAAACCCTGCATTAGAACATCTGCCAAGATCCGTCTCAGAAAAACAAAGACAGAGATGGAATGGAAGAAGATGAAAAAGAGGTCTCTCAAGTTTCATTGACATGGATTGATTCGCACTGTCTTGATCAGGATATGAGAAAGCACACTTTTGATAACGCATCTTATTTATTGATCAGGAAAGATGATACTCACCAAGCCAGATGTCCTCTGACTGAAGCTGGAGACTTCTGAGTTTTGCATCCAGGATCATTGATCATTGATTCTCCGACTTCAAACGATCTTGATGCTGTACATAGACATGGTTTTTTGTGATGTGTTTTTGATCTCCTTGTAAACCCCAGTTTAGCTTAGATCACACCCCATGTTAACTTCCCCTTGTTACTACCATTCGTCTGTCGGCAGTTATCAAGATCAATACTCTGATTTATAGTTGGCTCAACCTTTAGATGCTAGCACGGCCAAGCACACACACACACACACACACACATTCACGGTCTCCGAGATGGGCTGTTCGTATACTGTGTACAGTTTATAATCTGGTATGACATTTTCTCTCCTGCTGTCAGCACTAGTTGGCTTAAAGGTGATATGCTCCTAGCATAACCAAGCTGTCGTGGTGCCAATCTTGTTGCTACTCAACAGGAGGAGTTGTGTTTCAACATCAGTTCTATGCTGTCAGAGTGACGCTGATGATTTCTGAATGGACAGTATTGCATCACTGAGGGAGCCACAGCTGCAGTGTTTTGGTTGGTAGAGAGATGGGTGCATTTCACCACCACAGTCCAAGGGCAATGTTGTTATCTCTCTAAATGTGTACAGATGGAGAATCCATGGTTCTGTGTGTGTGTCTGTGTACTTGCCTGCCTTCCTCTGTGTGTGTGTGTGTTTTCCCTGGAAGGCCTCACCATGTTAGGGTGTGTGTGCGTCACTATTTTCACAGCCCATTAAAGGAAAGATTCACCAGTTTTGAATGTTATATTGTTTTGATGCATCCCTGAGCGATGTTCTATCAATTCCCAGGGACATTTCATGTGTATCTGAGCTATTGCCGGTATGACGTAGCACTGCGATAAAGCCGTTCTTGCTACACTGGAAGTTAATAGGAATACGACTTTTAGATGGTGAAAACGTCTATCATACTTGTCAGATTTCAATACTGACCGATGCCATAACACAGGAGGTTGTCTTCTATCTAATGAGCCATTGATCATATTTTTGCGATATTCCTACCTCGAGAAATGTTTAATTTCACAGAGGGTCCACCACATTTCTCCTATTTGTCTGTCTCTTCAGTCCAGGGTGCATTGCATGATGCCGTTGCATGGCCATTGAGAATGTCAGACTCCACTCTGTGAGGCACATCGATCTGCAGGTTGAACATGGTAATATAGTGAACTTTTTTTTTTTTTTTTTTTTTGAGGGGGGTGATTTTACAGCTAACTAGCTACTTTACATGCTGATATTGACTTTGGCATTACTGTGTGTAAATACATTTGCTAGCTAGCAGCCTACCAAGCTAGCCAGCAGCCTACCAAGCTAGCCAGCAGCCTACCAAGCTAGCCAGCCAGCCCATAGAGAGCATTGCATTGTGGGTGTTGTAGTTGACTTGAGCTGCAACATATTTCCACAACGATTTCCACAACGATTTCCACATGTTGCTACCAACCTTAACACGACAAAATGAAACATTTGTTCACAAAAAAATGGTCCTCGTGTATTTGTGTTATTTAACAGAGTAAAGTATAGGAATTAATGATTATCTTTAACATAGTGACATCAGGCATTGTAATTAGCATCATTATGCCAGAGGCAGTTGAACTCTCTCTCGCTCTGTACAGTAGATTAGGTAGACCGTACATGGATTTAACCCAAGAGGACGAGGGCGTAGGATAAAGACATATAGGATCAGGAGGATGGAACCTCAGCCTTCTCTCAATGTGTCGTTCATTTGTGAAGGGCTAGAAGCTGCTATCACTACCTTGTTCCTGCACACAAACACACAGATACAGACTGACACAGACAAAGTCCCAGACACCTTGAGGAGAACAGGTGGTGTTTGTATGGAGGAACTATCTACACTCTGCCTCACCCGAAATGTACTTACAGGAGAGCAAAGATGGCAGATATTAGATATAAGGTCATACATTCTTCTACAGTAAGCACCTATTGTCCTCTGTGTGTGAGCAATGTCTCTAAGTCGCTTGTTTTCCTTCAGTTCGCAAACCGTATGCACAGTGTAAAATATTGTAAATGACATGTCATAATTAGTTTGTTACATGTGAGTTCTCAGATGGATGACATTTTATACTGGTCTTTCATAATACAGGGCAGTGTGTGTGTGTGTGTGTGTGTATTGGTTGGCTCTTCTATCCTTGTGGGGACCTAAAATCCCCCAAAGTACAACAAGGATAGTAAAACAAGGAAAATACTCCCTCGTGGGGACATTTCCCACATCCCCATGAGGACAAAGGCCCTTAGAGGTTAGGATTACAATTAGTGTTAGAATAAGGATTTGGATTAGGTTTAGGGAAAATAGGATTTTGAATGGAAATACATTTTAGGTCCCCACAAGGATAGAACAAAATGTGTGTGTGTGTTGAGTCCAATCTCGATTGGCAGGGAGTCAGGGACTGCCGCTTGATGGCACTCATCATTTGTGTCGCCATGACTCACTGCGGTCACTAGGGTATGTACTGAACACTGAGTCAATGTGCACACATCTATCTATCTAGCCCATTCATTACGGCGTATCAGCTGTGGCAGTGTTCCAATAAAATCTACTTCATTAGTGAATAAATGAACGCTCCTGAACCTTAAAGGAAACATGATCATATAGATGGTCATCTGGAGAGATGGCATAAGTACAGAACACTGTGTGTGTAATGATTAAACAAACTAACTAAACGAACTACCCACAGAGAGCGAGAGGATGGGGTCGAACACGGTCGTACACTGTCCTCAAACGCAGTCTTTTCCGTCGGAGTAAAAAGAGGTCAGCCCACACCATCCCTTTCATCATGTCAAGCGTCTGTCTCTCAGGTTTGAGCGTCACAAGTGGTTCACCTCGAAATGACTCAGGGGCCGTACACTACTGACTGGCAGTCAAAGGAAGGAGCAGTTCTCATAATCAGATAGTTTTTCTCAATATCAGCTCCTCTTCTTGCTCTACAAGGTGAAATACAGTAACCTGATCCCAGATCTGCTTGTGCTCTTGCCAACTCCATTGCTATCATTGTTTGGCCTGACAAACATGTTTGGCCTGACAATGAGTTTTCATGATAGCACAAACAGACTGGCAAACGCAGTTGATGCTAGATACTCGAGTACATGCAGTATCCTCACTGAAAGAGGAGAGTGAGTGTGGAGTGACTCGCACATCATTTAATTTTAGCTGCAGGTGATGGGCAGGACTCGCAGGAGGTATGTTTGTAAATGAATTTTGATCAAGCTATGTAGCCTATTGATTCCTTCTTGATGAATAAATAAAAAATGTTTTGTTGTTTCTCTGTAATGCTAGCCCTCTTGAAGTTTTATGAGGTTGGCTTTAGGGAACATATCTCCCAACCTCATAACTACCCACTGGGCACACTGGTTGAAGCATCATTGTTTCTAAGTCATTTCAATGAAATTACGTTGAACCAACATGGAATAAAAGTTGAATTGACAACTGTGCCCAGTGGGTAGCTACCAAGCTATTGAGACTATCAACAGTAGTGTACAGTAACTAAGTAAAGATACTTTGAAGTACTACTTAAGTCATTTTTGGAGGTATCTGTACTTTACTATTTATATTTACTTTACTTTTACTCCACTACATTCTTAAAAGAAAATATGTACTTTTTACTGCATACGTTTTCCCTGACACCCAAAAGTACTCGTTACATTTTGAGTGCTTAGCAAGACAGGAAAATTATCAAATTCACACACTTATCAAGAGCACATTCCTGGTCATCCCTACGGCCTCTGACCTGGCGGACTTATTAAACACAAATGCTTCTTTTGTAAATTATGTCAGTGTTGGAGTGTACCCCTGGTTATCCGTAAATAAATAAAATATATACGTCTCTGTATAAATTTCCTTAATATAAGGATTTTAAGTATTTACTTTTGATACTTAAGTATATTTTAGCAATTATATTTACTTTTGATACTTAAGTATATTTTAGCAATTATATTTACTTTTGATACTTAAGTATAATTCTAAACAAATAGACTTTTACTCACGTAGTATTTTACTGGGTGACCTTCACTTTTACTTGAGTCATTTTCTATTAAAAAGGTATCTTTACTTTTACTGAAGTATAGCAATTGGGTACTTTTTTCCACCACGGTCTATAAATCAAGTTAGATCAGCTTGTCTAACATTCCTGCTGGCAAGGTTGCTAGAGTTTAGAAAAGCAAGCAATCACTAAATGTACTGAATAAGACTCACATTCCTTTCAATATTTTACCCAGATATTAGCAGAGATGGGGGGGAAGCATATTTAGTCAAAAGAAAAAAACACACCAGTTAGGAGGATAAAGACAGCTTGACATATGCTTAGATATGCAGAAAAAAAGACTTGCTTTAAATGTAATCTGGCACCTTATGATAATATCATGATATTTGTGTATTAATTATGAAATGATATGTGCCTGTATTGATTGTGTGTTATCATCCCATGTACTGTGTTGTAATTTGAATGTAATATCCGAGGCATGTTTGTGCAGTACGTTAAGATGTGGGATTGAAAACAGTCAGAATGACACCCTCTGGAATGTGTAGAATAGAATTAGGCATAATGATTATGGTTATAGATTGCAAGGGGAAAAAGCTGTTTCAGGTGTTTGAAACCCGCTCTATCCTCACATCGTGCCACCTCGAACATAATGGCCGCCAGATGCCACTGGGTGTTCCAATTGGTTTGATAGAGAGTATTCAATGTTATATGAGGTAGTCTACTGGGGCTGGAAATAGTTTTTACTGGGGTGGTAATTTACCAGGAGTACAGTGTACATAACACTGCAATGTATCTCCTCTGACACTTTGTTCTCTTGTAGAGATAGAGGTAGCAGAAGAGACACCCTGTTAGCAAATTATTAGAACAATGTTTAGAGGTTCTTTTACTCTCAATGGCCATAGAAATGGGAGGGATATGTATATTCTATAAAATCGTTGAAAAACCGAATGTGTTTTATGGCTAATACTGTAATACAGCAAATCTGGTTGGGATATCCCCACAAATGTTGCTAAATGTCTCCCTCAGCTGGTTAGTTTCTGAAATTGTGTAATGTGATTGCCCCAAGGATGTTGGGCGGCTATAGAGATTAAAACTACTCTGCAATGGTAGGCCACTATGGATACACTATATCTACAGACTGGTCCATAATTATTGGCACCCTTGATAAAGATGAGCAAAAAATACTATAAAATAAACAATATAAATAGCTATTGTGGTATGCAAAAAAAAATAGGGGAATTATTTTATACTAATACAACTGTTTAGAGAAAGATTTGGTTTAACAAACAAAATAGGGGTTAAAATGATTGACACCCCTGTTTTCAGTACTCCAGCACCCTCCCTTTACGAGGAAAAAGACACAGCCACAATCCACAAAGAAATGGCTCAACATTTTGCAATGGCCATCTCAGTCAACAGACATGAACCCCATTGAAAACCTGGGGTTTGAATTGAAGAGGGCAATTCATAAGAGCAGACGAAGGATATCAAGGATCTGGAAAGAGTCTGTACGGAGGAATGGTCAAAAAACACAAAAAAAGTGTTGTTATCTTTGCAAGGGGACAGTCAGTACTGAAAACAGGGGTGCCAATAACTGACCCCTGTTTTTTTGTATTACTTGTTAAACTGAATCTTTCGATAAACAATTGTATTAGTATAAAATAATACAATTTCCAATTTTTGTTGCAGACAATATAGCTCAGTGTTTGTATTATTTATTTTATACAGTCTTTTTGGCACATCTGTATCTAGGGTTCCAATAATTATGGACCTGGATGTACATACTCTGATAGGATTAAAGAAGGCTCTTTGTCCATACAGCTGCACAACCAAACAAACAGACATTGTGAGATCCTGAATGGTTTTTGTAAATATGTCATATTGTTGCTTCTGCTACTGCTGTTACTACGACTACTACATGCAATTAAAAGCAGTTACATTTGAAAATGGATGGCTATACTCATTTGGTTTGACTAATCGGTTAGCTTTTGAGATGAGTGTGTTGACTTGTGTGGTCTTCCTTTCTCCTCCTATTTGACTGAACATCTGTTTCTTGTGGGTCTATTCTGAGGATTAGTAGGTTTCTGTAGGTGAACTGTTTGCCTGTTTCTACATGAAATCTACTTCAGGCTGGCAGAGAACTTGTCCACCGGGTGCAGAGGAGGGTGTAATTATGCGTCGCCAATTTTAGTTTCACAGTGACTCAACACCCATGCATATTTACTTTGCTGTGAAGTCATTGCAAATTCCTTCCTTTGCAAAAGTGTTATTATGATTATTAAATTAAGTAAGTGGCCTTGTACGAGCCAGAATGCTCATAGGCATTTCTGTAGCATGAAGCAGCTTGACGTACAATTACACCACCGATCTATCTCCTTAATACCAAGCAGAGAGTCCCATCAAGTCCCATTTTGACCGTTTTTAGTGTGACTCGGCCGTGGTTTAAACTCCCAACGTTCCCATCTAAAAACGTCTCGCATGCACGTGAAAACAAAACATTGATTTGCAGTATATGTAACGTCTGTATTCATCAACAGTCACCTATGAAACAAAACATGGTACCGCAGGACAGATGCGTCCACGCTCCTTCAAATAGCATAGTGAGATGGCCATGTAAGTCTATTGCAAATTATAAACTGGGTGGTTCGAGCCCTGACTGCTGATTGGCCGACAGCTGTGGTATATCAGACCGTGTACCATAGGTATAACAAAACATTTATTTGTACTGCTCTAATTACATTGGTAACCAGTTTATAACAGCGACAAGGCACCTCGGGGGTTTGTGGTATACGGCTGTCACTGGCTCATGGTACATTGGTTAAATGTAATGTAACGTAGACTGCAGACTCACAGCAGCCTTGTAGCATGATGAGGATTCGGAGAGCAATATAAAGCTCTTATTTATTTTATTTCACCTTTATTTAACCAGGTAGGCTAGTTCAGAACACCTTTATTTAACCAGGTAGGCTAGTTGAGAACACCTTTATTTAACCAGGTAGGCTAGTTGAGAACACCTTTATTTAACCAGGTAGGCTAGTTCAGAACACCTTTATTTAACCAGGTAGGCTAGTTGAGAACACCTTTATTTAACCAGGTAGGCTAGTTGAGAACACCTTTATTTAACCAGGTAGGCTAGTTCAGAACACCTTTATTTAACCAGGTAGGCTAGTTCAGAACACCTTTATTTAACCAGGTAGGCTAGTTGAGAACACCTTTATTTAACCAGGTAGGCTAGTTCAGAACACCTTTATTTAACCAGGTAGGCTAGTTCAGAACACCTTTATTTAACCAGGTAGGCTAGTTCAGAACACCTTTATTTAACCAGGTAGGCTAGTTCAGAACACCTTTATTTAACCAGGTAGGCTAGTTCAGAACAAGTTCTCATTTCCAACTGCAACCTGTTCAAGAAAAAGCAGAGCAGTGTGACACAGACAACACAGAGTTACCATGTTGTCTGTAGCTTGTGAGGTATGGAAACACTTGTTGCTTTTATGGATTTTGTCTTGTTGCTTTTTGTTCTATGTTGCTCTGCGTGTGCTCATTGCTCAATGATTGTCTATATTGTAATTGTTTTTAATAACCTGCCCAGGGACTGCGGTTGAAAATTAGCCACCTGGCTAAAAATTCCAAAAAGTTCTGGGACACTGTAAAGTCCATGGAGAATAAGAGCACCTCCTCCCAGCTGCCCACCGCTCTGAGGCTAGGAAAAATTGTCACCACCGATAAATCCACTATAATTGAGAATTTCAATAAGCATTTCTCTACAGCTGGCCATGCTTTCCACATGGCTACCCCTACCCCGGTCAACTGCCCGGCACCTTCCACAGCAACCCGCCAAAGCCCCCACCATTTCTCCTTTACCCAAATCCAGATAGCCGATGTTCTGAAAGAGCTGCAAAATCTGGACACCTACAAATCAGCCGGGCTAGACAATCTGGGCCCTCTCTTTCTAAAATTATCTGCCGAAATTGTTGCAACCCCTATTACTAGCCTGTTCAACCTCTCTTTCGTCTGAGATTCCCAAAGATTGGAAAGCTGCCGCGGTCATCCCCCTCTTCAAGGGGGGTGACACTCTAGACCCAAACTGCTACAGACCTATATCTATCCTACTCTGTCTTTCTAAGGTCTTCGAAAGCCAAGTTAAACAGATAACTGACCATTTCGAATCCCACCATACCTTCTCCGCTATGCAATCTGGTTTCAGAGCTGGTCATGGGTGCACCTCAGCCACGCTCAAGGTTCTAAACGACATCATAACCACCATCGATAAGAGACATTACTGTGCAGCCGTATTCATCGACCTGGCCAAGGCTTTCGACTCTGTCAATCACAACATTCTTATTGGCAGACTCGACAGCCTTGGTTTCTCAAATGATTGCCTCGCCTGGTTTACCAACTACTTCTCTGATAGAGTTCAGTGTGTCAAATCGGAGGGCCTGTTGTCTGGACCTTTGACAGTCTCTATGGGTGTGCCACAGGGTTCAATTCTCAGGCAGACTCTCTTTTCTGTATACATCAATGATGTCGCTCTTGCTGCTGGTGATTCTCTGATCCGTCTCTACGCAGACGACACCATTCTGTATACTTCTGGCCCTTCTTCGGACACTGTGTTAACTAACCTCCAGACGAGCTTCAATGCCATACAACTCTCCTTCCGTGGCCTCAAACTGCTCTTAAACGAAAGTAAAACTAAATGCATGCTATTCAAACGATCACTGCCCGCACCTGCTCGCCTGTCCAGCATCACTACTCTGGACGGCTCGGACTTAGAATACGTGGACAACTACAAATACCTGGGTGTCTGGTTAGACTGTAAACTCTCCTTCCAGACTCAGATTAAGCATCTCCAATCCAAAATTAAATCTAGAATCGGCTTCCTATAATCGCAACAAAGCATCCTTCACTCATGCTGCCAAACATACCCTCGTAAAACTGACCATCCTACCGGTCCTCGACTTCGGTGATGTCATCTATAAAATAGCCTCCAACACTCTACTCAACAAACTGGATGCAGTCTATCACAGTGCCATCCGTTTTGTCACCAAAGCCCATACACTACCCACTATTGCGACCTGTACGCTCTCGTTGGTTGACCCTCGCTTCATACTTGTCGCCAAACCCACTGGCTACAGGTTATCTACAAGTCTCTGCTAGGTAAAGCCCTGCCTTATCTCAGCTCACTGGTCACCATAGCAGCACACACTCGTAGCACGCGCTCCAGCAGGTATATCTCACTGGTCACCCCCAAAGCCAATTCCTCCTTTGGTCGTCTTTCCTTCCAGTTCTCTGCTGCCCATGACTGGAACGAATTGCAAAAATCTCTGAAGCTGGACTCACATCTCCCTCATCAGCTTTAAGCACCAGCTGTCAGAGCAGCTTACAGATCACTGCACCTGTACTTAGATGGGCTGTTTACAGATAGGCTATCTACCTACCTCATCCCCATACTGGGATTTATTTATTTATTTTGCTCCTTTGCACCCCAGTATCTCTACCTGCACATTCATCTTCTGCCGATCTACCATTCCAGTGTTTAATTGCTATATTGTAATTACTTCACCACCATGGCCTATTTATTTCCTTATCTTGCCTCATTTGCACTCACTGTATATAGACTTTGTTTTCTTTTGTTCTACTATATTATTGACTATGTTTTGTTTATTCCATGTGTAACTCTGTGTTGTTGTATGTGTCGAATTGCTACACTTTATCTTGGCCAGGTCGCAGTTGTAAATGAGAACTTGTTCTCAACTAGCCTACCTGGTTAAATAAAGGTGAAATAAAAAAAATTAAAAATAAAACCGACACTTTTACTGAAACGTTGATTAATGTGCACTGTCCCTGTAAAAATAAAATAAACTCAACACATGGAATAAACAAGCGTACAGTCAATAACAACAGAAAAAAGTAAAGTCTATATACAGTGTGTGCAAATGGCGTGAGGAGTTAAGGCAATAAATAGGCCATAGTAGCAAAGTAATTACAATTTAGCAGATTAACACTGGAGTGATAAATGAGCAGATTTATTTATTTTATTTTTATTTCACCTTTTATTTAACCAGGTAGGCAAGTTGAGAACAAATTCTCATTTACAATTGCGACCTGGCCAAGATAACGCAAAGCAGTTCGACACATACAACAACAGAGTTACACATGGAGTAAAACAAACATACAGTCAATAATACAGTAGAAAAATAAGTCTATATACAATGTGAGCAAATGAGGTGAGATGGAGGGAGGTAAAAGGCAAAAAAAGGCCATGGTGGCGAAGTAAATACAATATAGCAAGTAAAACACTGGAATGGTAGATTTGCAGTGGAAGAAAGTGCAAAGTAAATATAGAAATAATGGGGTGCAAAGGAGCTAAATAAATAAATACAGTAGTGGGGAGTGGTGGTTGTTAGGGCTAAATTATAGATGGGCTATGTACAGGTGCAGTAATCTGTGAGCTGCTCTGACAGCTGGTGCTTAAAGCTAGTGAGGGAGATAAGTGTTTCCAGTTTCAGAGATTTTTGCAGTTCGTTCCAGTCATTGGCAGCAGAGAACTGGAAGGAGATGCGGCCAAAGAAAGAATTGGTTTTGGGGATGACCAGAGAGGATGTTTTTAGCATAAAATCTTCAATAATGTTCCAACCGGAGAATTCCTGTCTTCAGAAATGCAAGCTAACTCTCACGTGAACACACGTAGGTCAGCTCATGCCACTCTGCCAGACCACTGACTCATTCAGCTCCCATTCCCCCCTCCTTCACAGTAGAAGCATAAAAACAAGGTTCTAAAGACTGTTGACATTAGTGGAAGCCTTAGGAAGTGCAATGTGACCCCATAGACACTGTATATTCGATTGGCAAAGAAAAAGATCAAACTTAGATTTCCCACTTCCTCGTTTTTTTCTCAGGTTTTTGCCTGCCATATGAGTTCTGTTATACTCACAGACATCATTCAAACAGTTTTAGAAATTTCAGAGTTTATTCTATCCAAATCTACTAATAATATGCATATATTAGCAGCTGGGCCTGAGTAGCAGGCA
Source organism: Oncorhynchus tshawytscha (assembly GCF_018296145.1). NCBI lineage: Eukaryota > Metazoa > Chordata > Actinopteri > Salmoniformes > Salmonidae > Oncorhynchus > Oncorhynchus tshawytscha. Next base: position 17,937,653 of record NC_056452.1, on the reverse strand, counting down.
GTTTACTCTGGGCACCTTATTTATCCAAGCTACTCAATACTGCCCCCAGCCATAAGAAGTTTAACACAGTGTCCAAAGAAGGGCCAGATGTATACAGAATGGTGTTGTCTGCGTAGAGGTGGATCAGGGAATCACCCACAGCAAGAGTGACATCATTGATATGTACAGAGAAATGAGTCTGCCCAAGAATTTAACCCTGTGGTACCCCCATAGAGACTGCCAGAGGTTCGGACAACAGGCCCTCCGATTTGACACACTGAACTCTGTCTGTGAAGTAGTTGGTGAACCAGGCGAGGCAGTCATTTGAGAAACCAAGGTATTGAGTCTGCCGATAAGAATACGGTGATTGACAGAGTTGAAAGCCTTGGCCAGGTCGATGAAGATGGCTGCACAGAACTGTCTTTTATCGATGACGGTTATGATATTGTTTAGTACCTTGAGCGTGGCTGATGTGCACCCGTGACCAGCTCGGAAATCGGATTGCACAGCCTGAGAAGGTATGGTGGGATTCTAAATGTTCAGTGATCGGTTTATTAACTTGGCTTTAGAAGACTTTAGAAAGGGGTGGTGTGGTATATGGCCAATAAACCACAGCTAAGGGCTGTGTCCAGGCACTCCACGTTGCTTCGTGCTTAAGAACAGCCTTTAGCAGTGGTATGTTGGCCATATAACCACACCTCCTCGGGACTTGCTTAAATAAGAGCTTTATATTGTGCTCCAAATCCTCATCATACTACAAGGCTGCTGTGAGTCTGCAGTCTACGTTACATGCAATTTTTACCAATGTAACAGACCACTGTAAATAACATACTGTCTGTCTCATTCAATATTTGGGAAAGGTAGGCAAGTTCACATTGCTTAGTAAAAGTATATGAATAGACATGACAGAATTCTAACTCTTAGTCACAATTCACACCTATCAAGCATATGACTCACCATAACAAGAGAGTAGCTCACCTTCTGTGCAAGGGGGAAGTCCCAGAAAAGACATTGTGGTTGCACCCAAATCAGCCCCCAACTCAAATACATGTAGCCCAACGTCACTGCATGAGAGGCACATTTCAAACAAAGGTCCATACATGTCTTTCATCTCTCTGTAGGTAAGTCATATGATATCTGTTTTGTTACATTATGTCACAAGATGCATTTTTTAAATTGACATGTGAGTCGGTTAATGGTTATGCTGTTCATGGTTTATAACTTTTTAAAAGAAGTAGTCTTTAATAATTAATTGACCACCTGGGAATGGTAATGAAGGGGGGGAATGTTTACTAAATCGGATATCCAGACATAAAGATCAACGTCATGCCTTGAATACTTACTGGTGTATGCAATGAGCCATTGTTTATGCTATAGAGTGTTACACCAACAAAAACATCATGATAACATCACGTGTGGTGAAAGGAACCAAATCAGTAGTAAAAGGCCTTACATGACACTGTTGGAGAATTGTTTAAGCAAATGCACAGATAAGAACAAACGTATGAGTCAATTTTATGAAGTTCAAGAATAAGGCGAGGCGCAGCTTCATGTGTACTTTCTCCGGCTCAGTGATTCTGTGCCCAGTAGAGCACAGCGCAGTATTCCTCTGTCAAGAAAAGTTCATTTAAATCTTTGAAGTTGTACTGAGTTGTTTTTGGAGCCTTGCCCTCTCTTCTGATATATTCTGGAGCTAGTTGGACAGGATAAATGTGTAAAACTAAAGAGGTTTGAATCCATCCAAACCAAGTGATCCAAGACTGATTACTATGCGTTATGAAATGTAATGTAATATTTTTTGTATACAACTGCCTTATTGTTGCTGGACCCCAGGAAGAGTAGCTGCTGACTTAAATGGAGATCCTTAATAAATACAAAATACACAAGGATCCCCATGAACTGACCCTGATTTCCCCATCTGTCATTCAGTGAGTCAGAGTGTGAGTTGACACCCGAACTGAGCCATGGGATTAGGCTGTTCTGAGGGTTACTTCTGGGACCGCCTGGTCAGGAAGTGTCTGACCTGTCAGATGGTCTGCCAGCAGCCCAATCGCCACCTCAGATGCATCGAGTACTGTGGTAAGTTCACATACACACAAACGCTCACCGGGGGCAATAACACATACACTGACTTGAGAAGTCAGTGAGAGGCCAATACACCATATGATTGTCCTTATGACTCAATCAGTGGAAGCTGCTGAGTGGAGGACGGGTCATAATAATAGCTGGAACGGAGTAAATGGAATGGAATCAAACATATGGAAATCATGTGTTTGACATATCAGATACCATTCCACCTATTTCCCTTCAACCATTACCACAAGCCCACCCTCCCCAATTAAGGTGTCGCCAACCTCCTGTGGACTCAATCTTCAAAGTTATACATAGAGATAAAGTGCGTATCACGAGTATTCACCCCCTTGTGTTGCATTACAAAGTGGGATTCAAATTGATTTCATTGGGATGTGTCGTCACTGATCTATACAAAGTACTCCATATTGTCAAAATGATATTTTTGTTTGACAAATTAATAAAAAAATTTATTACTAAAATGTTTTGGTTGCAGAAGTATTCCCCCCCTTTGTTATGGCAAGACTAAATAGTAAGTTCAGGAGTAAAAATGTGCTCAACAAGCTACATAATAAGTTGCATGGATTCTGTGTGTGTTAAGTTTTTTTTTTAAATGACTAACCCATCTCTGTACCACACACATACAATTAGCTGCAAGGTCCATCAGTTGAGTAGTGAATTTCAAGCACAGATTCAACAAAAAAGACCAGGGAGCTTTTCCAATGCCTTGTTAAGAAGGGCACCAATTGGTAGATGGGCTAAAATGTAAAAAACGATGATGAATATCCTTTTGAGCATGGTGAAGCTATTGATTAGGCTTTGGATGGTGTATCAATACACCCAGTCACTACAAAGATACAGGCGTCCTTGCTAACTGAGTTGCCAGTGAGAAAGGAAATCTCTGGGATTTCATTATAAGGTCCTTGGTGATTTGAAAACAGTTAAGAGTTTAACGGCTGTGATAGTTCTCCTGAGTCTGGATCAACAGTGTAGTTACTATACAATAATAACCTAAATGACAGAAAAAAAAGCGTGTACAGAATATAAATATTCTAAAACATGCATCCTGTTTGCAACAAGGCACTAAAGTAATACTGCAAATAAATCTGGCAAAGGAATAAACTTTTTGTCCTGAATACAAAGCGTTATGTTTGGGGCAAATCCAACAACACACCTCTGAGTACCACTCTCCACATTTTAAGAATGGTGGTGGCTGCGTGATGTATGGACATGCTTGTCATCGGCAAGGACCGTGGAGTTTTTCAGGATAAAATGAAAGAGAAGGGAGTTAAGCAAAATCCTGGTTCGGTCTGCTTTCTACCAGACACTGGGAGACTAATTCCCCTTTCAGCAGGACAATAACTTAAAACACAAGGCCAAATCTACACTAGAGTTGCTTACCAAGAAAATAGTGAATGTTCCTAGATGGCTGAGTTACAGTTTTGACTTAATCTACATGAAAATCTATGGGAAGAGTATTTTGAAGAGTAAATGGGCAAATATTGCACAATCAAGGTGTGCATAGCTCTTAGAGTTACCCAAAAAGACTAAAGGTGTTTTAACATGTATGGACTCAGGGGGTGAATACTTATCTAGTCAATATCCACTGAGTGTACAAAACTTTAAAAATACCTACCCTTTCCATGACAGGCTGACCAGCTGAATTGACGTGAACTCTATAGTATGATCCCTTATTGATGCAACCGGTTAAAGCCACTTCAATTAGTGTAGATGAAGGGAAGGAGACGGCTTAAAAATCTTTATTTAACCTTTGAGACAATTGAGACATTGAATGGCACACATACACAATCCGAGGGTGAATGGACAAGACAAGATATGGAAGTGCCTTTGAACAAGGTATGGTAGTAGGTACCAGGCGCACTGGTTGGAGTGTTTCAAGAACTGCAATGCTGCTGGGTTTTTCACTCAACAGTTTCCTGTGTGTATCAAGAATGGTCCACCACCCAAAAGACATCCAGACAACTTAGCACAACTGTGGGAAGCATTGGAGTCAACATGGGCCAGCATCCCTGTGGAATACATTTGACACCTTGTAGAGTCCATATCCTGACGAATTGAGGCTGTTCTGATGCAAAAAGGGGTGCAATTCAATATTAGGAAGGTGTTCCTAACGTGTTGTGAACTCAGTGGATATTAGTGTTATATTTTTCAATCATAAAAAATAAAATGTTTCATCCAGTTTGACATTAGAGTATAATTTATCCAGTTTGACATTAGAGTATAATGTGTAGCTCATTGACATTTTTTAATTAAATCCATTTTAATCCCACTTTGTAACACAATAAAATGTGAAGAAATCCAAGGGGGTTGAATTATTGATAGGCACTGTATTTAATTATATATACATGTTGTATTTAATTATATGGTGTTGTATCAGTGGTAAAAGGATCATACAAAAGGTTAATGAATCTCAATACCATTTTTGTCGGGTTAAGTAACATGTATAGCCTACTGGAATCATGGCTGATATGGAACATAGTAGCCATTTTGTGTCAAAACACAGGAAGAATATACCATGCATGTTATAATACTCAGACCATCCCTGTGCCATTGTGTGTCTGTCTGTGCCAGTGTCTCTGGGGTGTAAGGCGGTCCCAGGGCAGTACTATGACAGGCTGTTGAAGATGTGTCTGAGGTGTGCTGCGGTGTGTGGCAGCCATCCCTCAGAGTGTTCCCACCAGTGTCAGAGTGAGTGAACAGCATTCTAAAGTACATCCGCACAGTATGTTGTAGCTATTACAAAACACATAGGACACTCACTTAGCAAACCCTTTTTCATCAGAATTTTAGGTGCTAAATGTTCTCTTTTTGTCTCTCGTTCTCTCTAACACACTCAAACCGTCATAATAGTTTGTACACTATTAAGTAATTAATTGAGCATACAGCCATCTCCAAAAGAGCTTCTGGCAGTCGAGCCAATATGTATAACTGACATACAAGCGACCCCTTCACAAATGCAGCAGCCTGTCATACATTTTTTAAAGGAAAAATCCACATTCACTGGAATATTCCTTACGTTTGAATGCCCTTTTAAAAAAATAATTATTGTAGAAGCAGAGGTCAGAGCAAGCGGACAAGTTTCAGCCACAGTCTTCGTCAGCGTTTGCTCTGACCTCTGTTGCTAAAAAAATTAAAAGACATTAAAAGAATATTCCAGAGTGTAGGTTTTTCCTTTCTTAAAATATATGCCTTTTGAACTCAGCAACCAAATACTTTTTTCTTCTACAAACATTTGAGTTGAGTACACCAATTCCTTCAAATGCCCTTTACCCAGCCAGGTGCTTCATTACCTCAGGATTACACGGCTGGACTAGCTGAAATGTAATGGCTATGTCCCAAACGGTACCCTCCCATAAGGTGACATTTGGTGTTCTCTCTAATTCAGTCAAATTTAAATAAAATAACTTTGGGATTAAATGCATTTGGCTTTGATGATGTTCAGAACTGAGAACCGTCTGGAAGTAGAGCGTTGACATTTGGAAATGGTGCATACGCTACGTTACGACTCACTTAACATTACATGGACGTTATTGCAGAGCACATAAGGATTTAATTTAGGTCATTTAATTCCCTCAAGCCCAACAGTCTGCCTTGAATGGAATCTTGAGGCCTGTGGATGGGAATGCCTTCCAGAACCATACCATCAGGGGGGGCTACCTACCCAGAGGCCTGCCCTACTCAACCATCCTGGTGTACTCTCTGCTAAGCCTGTGTCTGACTCTGCTGCTGTTGACCCTGTCTGTGGCTCTGCTGGTGCTGCTGAGGAGGCCCCCCCGACCAGGGGCCACACAGAACAGTCACACCCAGGGTCATGAAGGTCAGAAGGGCCAAGAGCCTAACCAGAACACCCAGTCCTCCAAAGGTGTTTGGGCACACATCTAGTGTAAAAAAGGTAGCACAGGTCACAGCTTCATAAAGCCACTCAGAATAGAAGTGCTGAGCTAGGATCAGCCCCCCCGCCCATTTATGAATATTCATTAAGATCTACAAAGGTAAAAAACAAACAATCAAATGTATTTATAAAGCCCTTCTTACATCAGCTGATGCCACAAAGTACTGTACAGAAACCCAGCCTAAAACCCCAAACAGCAAGCAATGCAGGTGTAGAAGCACGGTGGCTAGGAAAACCTCCCTAGACAGGCAGGAACCTAGGAAGAAACCTAGAGAGGAACCAGGCTATGAGGGGTGGCCAGTCCTCTTCTGGCTGTGCCGGCTGGAGATTATAACAGAACATGTCCAAGATGTTCATAAACGACCAGCAGAGTCAAATAATATTAATCACAGTGGTGATCCAAAATCACAATCTTGTAACTCAACATGGCTCCTTTTAGATCGAGATAACCTGTGTGTGTGTGTGTGTGTGTGTACGTACCATCTTTAGATTGCCCGATGGATCCATCCCTGCTCCAGATAAACAGTGTGACACGGAGCCGTTCGTCCAGTCCCACAGAGACTTGTGTGTGTGTCCACTGCTTCCCTGACCTCGGAGTGCCTGGCAAGGGAGAGAAGCAGCAGAGACCCCCACTCACCCTCTACCAGCAGGCTGTCCCCCAGGACCTCCACTCTCCGACCAGAGCCCCTCAGTGTGGATCATCACAGAGAATCATTTGCTCCCCCAGTCAGCCCAGCTTCTGATTGCAGAACTGAACCAGACTGGACACTAAATAAATAAACAACTCAGGACAGATCTGATACCGCCCACTCCAGGGTGAAGGTTCCCCTAAGTACAGATCTAGGATCAACTTCTCCTCCCCAATCCTAACCTGAACAATTAGTGGGGGGGGGAGAGAAGAAAAACTGTCTCAAGATCAGATGTATGAGCAGTCTGGAGTGCAGAAATGAATAGGTGGTGAAGGATACAGGAGAAACTGGAGTGAGACAGAAGCGAGTGACATAGAACATTATATACAGTGGGGAGAACAAGTATTTGATACACTGCCGATTTGGTAGGTTTTCCTACTTACAAAGCATGTAGAGGTCTGTATTTTTTTTTATCATAGGTAAAAATTACAGACCTCTACATGCTTTGTAAGTAGGAAAACCTGCAAAATCGGTAGTGTATCAAATACTTGTTCTCCCCACTTGTATGCCTGTACAGATGTTGGATATTCATTTGAGCCAGTTTTCTACAGCAGGAAACTAATCCTGCAGCAACAAGAAATGGGAATTATGTGGATTATAATTAATGGACATTTTTGTAGTGGTTGATACATTTTTCAAATCACGTCGGACATTTTAAAGTGGAGATTTTAAAAGCCTTTTAAAAACCTTGAATACACAAGTTTGCATTTCCTGTTGTGCAAGAAAATTCTCAGCAACAAAAATGATCAAATTAGGACACCCTCTCCATCTCTCGGGAGACATTACAACTACCTCTCAGTCAGAATTAGACGTTTATCCATGTTTCTCAAATGTCAAATTACGAAGTTCATGTTTAAGGTTAGGCATTAACTCAGAATATTTAAGGTAAGGGTTACGGTTTGGGGTCGACTTAAAACAGAACTCTCAAAAGCATATTTTTATTGCTAGATTTGAACATGCAACCTTTGGCACCAGAGGGTGTGCGTACGCATTCACTGTTGTCCCTAGTGGCCGGTTTCCACGTCATCATCCGACGGGCTCAGACATGGACGGACATCAAATACTGACTATCACAGGTGACCTGGCTGGACATTCACAGGCAGGTGGCCTCCACGTGCCATGAAAGGCCTCCAGTAAATCTTCAACAAGCTAATAAAATCCTGCAGCACACAGGGAGTAAAGATATAGGTTTTTATTTTGGGTCTCACCATCAGTGTCCAGTTCTTGCAGCAGATAAAGTGTTGGGGGTGTAGTCTTGACTAGACCATAATGATCCTTGGCCGATAAAGTAACTCAGTTTATACCTTGGTTTCCTATTTTAGCATACATACATACATACATACATACATACATACATACATACATACATGATGTGAAAAAAAAACGGAAAAAAAAAAAAAACTCTGACACCTACTTTATATCCATCGTAGACAGCATGCTGAATTGAAAGTACTGATTCAGTACACAAACATATGCATAACACACGTGCGCTCGCGCATACACGGAATTCGAGAAACACGTGGACAAGTTTTAACACTGTCAGATCGAGCCATCGTCTCCGGCAGGATGCACAATGTGCCAGTCTTTTTCTTATCCACAACAGCGCATCACCTGAAACAAATTCCCCACGATATGTCAGCAACACAAGAATTATACCATCAGCGCAAGAAAGGAACAAATGTGAAACGGTGTCTTTTTGAAAAGGACACTGACTGCACAACATAAGGTTGTTCGAGGCAGAGGGGAGGATGGGAAACCATAAACAAGGACTAAAATTAATTATAAAAATATACTTATGTATTTTCGCTGCCATCGCGAATAGTAAAACACAAAAGAGGATAGCTTTTTCACAGAACAACACTCCGCTTATTCAACTCAAGTCTTTTTCCGTGGTTACAAAATAGATGTGTTGGATTAATCATACAGTATTTTTTAACTAAAAAGTCACAAACAACGATTATAGTAACCACTTTTGTCTTTGCAATATTGTAAATACCATTTGTCAGCTTGTTTTGCAGTCAGCGCAACAATAATGCATAAAGAAATTAGACAACCAAATATATTTCCGCCTTTGAAAATGCTTGGTCACTTGTAGATGGGTGTATGTGTGGGTGGAATGATGGATTTCAGAAATGATAAAATAACTGAATGTGAAGTTTTTATGAGATGTGCCCACGGTCAGTCTGTCCCTCCATCTGCCCGTCTGTCTGAACCCCCCTCCCCCTCTCCATCCTGCAATCTTCCCTCCCCGTCTCCTCTATTCCTCCTTATCAAGTAGATCCGAGTAGCTTCAGTGCAGATTGGTTTTGGAGTGTCCTTTACGCAGACAGGATGCATGATTCATTTTCCTTTCCCTCCATTCCCCCAGCTTCAATCTTCACTGACGTAGAGTTTCAGGTAGACGTGAGTCATGTCGCCACCTTGTTGTTGCAAGTCTCTTGGTGGCTGTTGACATCAGTGCTGAAGGAAGGTGGCTATTCGTACTCCAGAAACTGTTTATGGTAGAACAAGAGGTACCTGAGAACAGAGAGAGATTCATCGATAAGATTTCACACTGATACATACAAGTAATTATTCATGATAATGAAAAAAATATGAACAACAGAAGGTAGAGGCTACTGCATCGTGATGGAGACGGAGTTGTGGATTACATTTGGAGAGGACCTAGCTGGACTAGGTCAAAGCTGCAGGTAGCCTAGTGGTTAGAGCGTTGGGCCAACCAAAAGGTTGCTGGATCGAATCCCAGAGCTGACAAGGTAAAACATCTGTCGTTCTGCCCCTGAACAAGGCAGTTCTCTGGTAGGCAGTCATTGTCAAATAAAAATGTGTTCTTAATTTACTTGCTGAGTTAAATAAAGGTTCAATGAAATGTTTAAAAAGCCTCGGGGGTGGGGCAAATGCAGAAAGAAAAGAATTGGCCATGCTGAAGATGTCTATATAGGTACACAGGACGAGTAGGACACTACCTTGGTGAAGAAATGTAAACCAGTATTATCTGTACAGTTCATGTGACTACTTGTGGAATATAAAAATACTTTATTGATATATTTGATCAAGAAAACTATTTCATTTGATGTGGATGTTTTGAGTCTTCGCACCTTTTGATGTACATGTTTTGTTCTTTCTGGATTCCAGTCAACTCTTACATTTCCAAGTATTGAATCCTGCAGGATACCGTTCTTAATTACACAGCTACCTTTTCTGCCAAAGGGGAGATGCAGCAAAACAAACAGTCTGCCCGTGCTACAGACGTCTCCATATCAGTCTGCTAATACTAGTAAAGGCCCAGTGTACTACTTTTGTGAACAAATATTACTCGTTATGACCACAGTTCAAACTCAGGATATTTTCAGAGCTTTACCCTTCGCTGTCCAGTACGTCCTTGATGCTGGCCTTGGTGATGACGGCGTCGTCGCACTTGAACCACTGGTCCTTGTGCTGCCGGATGAACGTGGTGTAGTGACCGCTCTCCAGAGTACCCTGGTGGTTGACCACCGCAAACAGAGAATACCTGGAGGGAGAGAACAGGGGAGATAAGAAGCGAGGCAGAAAATGGATGAGAATTGGTTCGAGTCAAAGCGAGAGAGAACATGAGAGCCAATTCACTGTCATTATGGTGTTCTTCATATGCAACCTAGTACCATTGGTTTGCGGGACAGCGCACATACTTATTGTCGTTGTTGAACACGTCTACTGACTGCTGGTACTGTCCGTTCATCCTGCTCTCTTTACTGAAAGACACACAGACAACATGTCAGCAACGATGAACAAAGGCCGTCATACTAAGCCATCCTTAGGCTTCACTCCAGGGATAGTTCACCAAAATGAGAATCACATATTGGTTTTCCTTAACCTGTCTATGGACAAGATGAGACGGCAATCTATGCTTTGATTTAGTTTCCCTGTCACTGCTTCCACATGCTACCGCTAACAGTACCAGGGAAACTAAACCAAAGCATGGTTTAACCGTCTCACCTTGTCCATAGACTGCTTACAGGGTGAGGAAACGAATGTGATTTTGTAAGTTGGGTGAACGATCCCTTTAATACCACACGTGTAGATTACAATGAATCCTATAGCACCCCTATTAAGCCGTGTTAGCTATGACATTAACATCTCACCCTGCCAGGCACGGTTTCCAATGAGGCCCCTGACTGACTGCCTGGTGTGACACTAACCCTACAGATTACATTCCCACCTCCACACCATTATAACGCATCTCTTTCATACACACCCACACATTCATTCAGTCAATTAACTGATGCAGTTCCAGGCATCGCTCTTCCTCTCTGGAGGAGAGCGATCTGAATCCATTTGAGTCCCCCTCAGCAGCAGGTGTTGTTTTGACATGCTGTGCATCAGGGGTGTCATGACTGTCCTGATCAGGTCAGGTTACAGGAGACTACAACCCTACAGATTATCTCTCAACCCCAAAAGAGGAGGAGAGATCTAGGGGTCTGAAGATGTGGGGGTTTTATGACCCCTCATGCCCCTGGTAAATCTCAGGCCACAGACAAATTTGTTTGTCTTGTTACTATGGAGAACCAGCCTCAGAACATTAAACATGAAATAAAGGGACTTTGGAACAATGGTTTGCGTCAGCCACAATGGTGGTCATGACGATAGATTGAATATGAAAATGTATGTCAATTTTGTTTTGTTATTAAAGGTTAATAGATGACGTTATTTACGAAAACATTGTAACGTGAAGAGTTTTCCTAGCATATGTTTGATGTTTATACATTGTACGTTGTGTGGAAAATGTCGAAATCAAAGGGAATGTTTTAGTAAAGATGAAATGTTAAGTTAGTTGTATAAAATTGGATTTGAATACAATCTAGACCTGGCCTCATTAACTTGGTACGCCCAGAGAATTGCCCTAAAGGCGGTTACGCCCACTTCTGACCCAAGGGTATAAAACCTGTGAGTAAAGGATTCACAGAGAAGACTACCCAAGCTGCAGCCACGGTCTAAAAAGTCAACGAACCCAGAACGCAACACAAGTTTGAAGACAAAGAAATCCTTTTCTACCCAAGCTACAGATGAGTAGCTGTGTCTAAGCGGGTGAATTCAAGCCGGACCCCCTAAAGGGTTTAATTCCTATGCTGTGAGCTCTGAGCTACAGAGCTGTCTGTCCTCAGAAGACCCCTTCCATAGCAAGGGTGAGGGAACAGACTCCTAAGCCAAAAGGACACTGACATCGGGAGGACGATCAGAGAGGTGCGCAGGAGAAGTGCGTCATCGAGCAGCTGAACGGTCCACTGAACGGTCCACACAGAGAATCCTCGGAGGTCTACCCCACGTAATTACATCATTATATTCTGACCCATAAGAGCGGCAATTTGGGGCAAGGCTAGGGTTAGAATAAGCATAGCTGACAAATTCACCCAAATGTATATTTCTCTCGTGTACTTTCTCTTTTCCTCTCTCTTTGAAATCCCCATTTTGGGTAACACGCGCCATAGTGTGTTGGCCTGTTATACTAAGTTGTAATCAATAGCCTATAATGTGTATCTTTTATCATCATTTTAGCTTTTTAGTACATAAATATTCAACTAAGATTGGTGTGGTATGAACTCATTGGCGAGACCCGGGTCCGTGCGATTCACGGGCTATGCGACGTTCAGAACGAGATTGGTAGAGGCAACTGGTTAATTAGCGGCTGTTGTAAAATCGATATTCTGATATTCTTTGAGTTAATTTGGGAAATAGAAACTCAATAAAAACTAGTTTTCCCATGGTGCCACAGGTTAATGAGTTAATAATTGCTTGATTCAGTTAATCACGCAATTAGAAACTTGTAATCATTCAATGAGCAACAGTCGTCACATTAACTAATACAACGTCACGACAGGGGATACGCATAGGGAGTTCTGCATTAATGTGTACACACACACACACACACACCTGTGTCTGGCTAATTAAGTTAACACACCAATTAAAACACACAGAAAATGGACGTGGTTGGTCAGACAGCTCTTACACCTATTTAATTCAATGACAGAAAAGGGCTGCATCTCAGTCGACTCCAGGGGCTTTCTTTCCTTGTCTCCTTTCCTTCGTTAGCACGGAGCATTGCCTCGTGAACGCTACATAGCAAGGAGACCATCAGAGGGCTGACTTTCACTTGGTGACTTCACCTGGCGATCCGACTACTGAGATGCAGCCCTCATCTCTTCCACGGTGGGCCTGGCTCATTGTTCAGACTGACCTGGAGGCCATGAAGGGAGTCATGTCCAGCTCTAAGGGGAACGAGACATAGGTAGGGATCTTCCTCCGCAGCTTCGCTGAGTGTTCAAACCGCTGGAGAGAAGGAGGAGAGACAACAGAGGTAGGACATGAGTTTGAAGTGGAAAAGGGAACTAAAACTGGAGCGCTCACTACCTTTTACACAAATACAGAGAAAACACACACACACTGACTTTGAGGTGGAAACACGCCACAATGGGGAGCTTCTTCATGGTCAGCTGTTTGGTGGACTCCTGGTAACTATGGCAACCGCTACATTTGATCTTGGCGCTACTCCCCAAGTGTTCTGGTCGGGTAAACCTGCAGAAGAAGGGACCATGGTCAGAACACACTCCGGGTGTTTGTGTGTGTGTGTAAGAGATTGATGGGGTCTCCATTGATGTGGAGAGAGCTGGACAGCAGACTAGAGAGACAAACAGGAAGTGATATGGAAGTGAAGAATAGTAATGAGATACCAGAGTAGACAGTCAGAGTGGTAGCCTTTGATAGATGGAGGGAGGGATAGAGAAAGAGGGAGAAAGAAATCGAGATAAAAGGGGTGAGTAGTACCTGCGAAGACAGTCTGTGAGCGTGGTGGCCCCGGAGAGGTGGCTCTCTCCGTTCAGTGTGCTGCCGTCCCCCCCGGGGCTGAGGGGCCAGAAGGGCGTGGACGACCCTGGCAGGTCCAGACTGATGTCCCAGAACGGGTCAATCGTCGTGGAAACACCACTACAGGACGAGAGGGGAGGAGTCTGAGGGAATGGCACTGTAAGGTTTGGGCTTCGACAGACCTGAAGCTTATGGAACCATAAATATGACCCCCAACAGTAGTCACAACACTGTGACAATATTTGTTTGCATGTAAACTCAGCAAAAAGAAGAAACGTCCCTTTTTCAGGACCCTGTCTTTTAAAGAGAATTCGTAAAAATCCAAATAACTTTACAGATCTTCATTGTAAAGGGTTTAAACACTGTTTCCCATGCTTGTTCAATGAACCATAAACAATTAATGAACATGCACCTGTGAAACGGTCGTTAAGACACTGTCAGCTTACAGACGGAAGGCAGTTAAGGTCACAGTTATGAAAACTTAGTACACTAAAGAGGCCTTTCTACTGACTCTGAAAAACACCAAAAAGAAAGATGCCCAGGGTCCCTGCTCATCTGTGTGAACGTGCCTTAGGAATGCTGCAAGGAGGCATGAGGACTGCAGATGAGGCCAGGGCAATATATTGCAATGTCTGTACTGTGAGACGCCTAAGACAGCGCTTCAGGGAGACAGGACGGACAGCTGATCATCCTCGCAGTGGCAGACCACGTGTAACAACACCTGCATAGGATCGGTACATCGGTCTAGGGCGGTGTGTCACAGCATCATCGGACTGAGCTTGTTGTCATTGCAGGCAATCTCAGCGTTGTGCGTTACAGGGAAGACATCCTCCCCCCTCATGTGGTACCCTTCCTGCAGGCTCATCCTGACATGACCCTCCAGCATGACAATACCAGCAGCTATACTGCTCGTTCTGTGCGTGATTCCCTGCAAGACAGGAATGTCAGTGTTCTGCCATGGCCAGCGAAGAGCCTGGATCTTAATCCTATTGAGCATGTCTGGGACCTGTTGGATTGGAGGGTGAGGGCTAGGGCCATTTCCCCTAAAAATGTCTGGGAACTTGCAGGTGCCTTGGTGGAAGAGTGGGGTAACATATCACAGCAAGAACTGGCAAATCTGGTGCAGTCCATGAGGAGGAGATTTACTTAATGCAATACTTAATGCAGCTGGTGGCCACACCAGATACTGACTGTTACTTTTTATTTTGACCCCCCTTTTGTTCAGGGACACATTATTCCATTTCTGTTAGTCACATGTCTGTGGAACTTGTTCAGTTATTGTCTCAGTTGTTGAATCTTGTTATGGTCACAAGTTAACTTCTTTGGGATAGGGGGCAGTATTTTGACACCCGGATGAAAAGTGTACCCAAAGTAAACTGCCTGCTACTCAGGCCCAGAAGCTAGGATATGCATATAATTAGATTTGGATAGAAAACTCTAAAGTTTCTAAAACGGTTAAAATAATGTATGTGAGTATAACAGAATTGAAATGGCAGGCGAAACCCCGAGGACAAACCATCCCCCCCAAAAAGCAATTAATCCTACCACTGATTTCAATGGCTGGCACTTTCAAAATAGGGCGAAATTGTGCCCGATTGCAGTTCCTAGGGCTTCCACTAGATGTCAGTCTTTAGAAAGAGTTTCAGGCTGTTTTTTTTTTAATTAGACAGAAATTGTAGTTTTTCTACGTGGCTCCCATTTTGGCTGTAGTGTTTCCAAGCGCTTGGGTGAGAGCGTGTTCTTTGGTATTTTTCTCCGGTAAAGACAATAACGATTCTCCATCTTAAATGTTATCGTTTATTTGCTTATTAGGGTACCTAAGGTTTGATTATAAACGTTGATTGACTTGTTTGGATAAGTTTATTGGTAACGTTTGGAATTAATTTTGTATGCATTTTGAAGGAGGAAACCCGAGTGGATTATTGACTGACTGCAATGCTCCATGTGTCCACCAGGTGGGGATAGAACACTGTCGGTCTACACTGTCCAGTAGGGGGCCTGCTACAGCAGAGGGAGTGAAACAGTGGGTGGTGTGTGTCTGTTCAAATCAGTCCCACTCTCCCTGACTCACTGCAGAGGAGAGGGGGTCAGAACAGGGCTGACACTGAGTGATGTAAAACATGATGCAACAAGAGCACAGACAGAGAGACAGAGACACAGAGACAAAGTAAGGATGAAGCATAAATGTCGCATAGAAGGAAAAAAAACAATGACACACACACACACGGGCGCTTACTGGCAGACTTGACATGTGACGTCAGACTGCAGGCCTCCAGTGAAGATTTGGTCGATGATGCAGTTGCAGTTATTGGGGTTGTTAGCCTTCTTCCCGTTGTCATCTCCTTGGTGAGCACAGGGACACGGACACACGATTGAGAATCAAAGCATGTCGAACTACCACATCAACCCTCCCCCTGACCGCAATATCAGAGGGGGAATGAGACAGAGAGGGATGGTGGAGGACGACACAGAGCCAAGCAAACACAATCAGCGCTTTTATGTAAAGAGTGTCTGTGTCAATTAGTAACCTCTCAGCTCATCTCATCCAGGCCGTCAGCTATCTGGCTCTCATCTCATCCAGGCAGTCAGTTATCTGCCTCTCAATTCATCTCATCCAGGCAGTCAGTTATCTGCCTCTCAATTCATCTCATCCAGGCAGTCAGTTATCTGCCTCTCAATTCATCTCATCCAGGCAGTCAGTTATCTGCCTCTCAATTCATCTCATCCAGGCAGTCAGTTATCTGCCTCTCAATTCATCTCATCCAGGCAGTCAGTTATCTGCCTCTCAATTCATCTCATCCAGGCAGTCAGTTATCTGCCTCTCAATTCATCTCATCCAGGCAGTCAGTCATCTGCCTCATCTCATCCAGGCAGTCAGTCATCTGCCTCATCTCATCCAGGCAGTCAGTCATCTGCCTCATCTCATCCAGGCAGTCAGTCATCTGCATCTCTCATCTCATCTCCAGGCAGTCAGTCATCTGCCTCATCTCATCCAGGCAGTCAGTCATCTGCCTCATCTCATCCAGGCAGTCAGTCATCTGCCTCATCCAGGCAGTCAGTCATCTGCCTCTCATCTCATCCAAGCAGTCAGTTATCTGCCTCACCCGGGCAGTTAGTCATCTGCCTCTCATCTCATCCCATCCAGGCAGTCAGTTATCCGCCTCTCATCTCATCCAGGCAGTCAGTTATCTGCCTCATCCGGGCAGTTAGTCATCTGCCTCTCATCTCATCCAGGCAGTCAGTTATCTGCCTCATCCGGGCAGTTAGTCATCTGCCTCTCATCTCATCCAGGCAGTCAGTTATCTGCCTCATCCGGGCAGTTAGTCATCTGCCTCTCATCTCATCCAGGCAGTCAGTTATCTGCCTCATCCAGGCAGTCAGTCATCTGCCTCTCATCTCATTAGTCATCTGCCTCTCATCTCATCCAGGCAGTCAGTTATCTGCCTCTCATCTCATCCAGGCAGTCAGTTCCAGGCAGTCAGTCATCTGCCTCTCATCTCCAGCAGTCAGTTATCTGCCTCACCCGGGCAGTTAGTCATCTGCCTCAGTCAGTTATCTGCCTCTCATCTGGCAGTTAGTTAGCAGACCAGCACAGCTATTTCCCACACTCTCATCTCTCCTCTGCCTCAGATTCATCTGCCTCTTCTCATCAGTCCCCTCACTCATATTCCTGCTTTTCTCTCCCATCTGCCTCCCAGGAGTTAGTTGACTGTGATTCTTCTCTCCCCCTCACTCATATTCCTGCTTTTCCTCCCACCCGTTGACTGTGGAGAGTGTGGGTGCCATTTGAGTAGAGCAGTCTGCTTTCTACAATCTGCGTGTAAGTCTGTGTAATATATGCGTCTCTGTATATACAGTGTATTCAGACCTCTTCCCTTTCCGTTTTTTACATTTTGTTACATAACAGCCTTAATCTAAAATGGATTAGTTTTCCTCATCAATCAACACAGTATACCCCATAATGACAAAGTCAAAACAGATTTAGACATTCTTTTGCAAATCTATTACAAATATAAAACAGAAATACCTTATTTACATAAGTATTCAGACCCTTTGCTACGAGACTCAAACTTGAGCTCAGGTGCATCCTGTTTCCATTGATCGTTGATGTTTCTACAACTTGATTGGAGTCCACCTGTGGTAAATTCAATTGATTGGACATGATTTGGAAAGGCACACACCTGTCTATATAAAGGTCCCACAGTTGACAGTGCATGTCAGAGCAAAAACCAAGCCATGAGGTCGAAGGAGTTGTCCGTAGAGCTCCGAGACAGGATTGTAGGGAGGCACAGATCTGGGGAAGGGTACAAAAAAAAAAATGTCCACAGCATTGAATGTCCCCAAGAACACAGTGGCCTCCATTATTCTTAAATGGAAGAAGGTTGGAACCACCAAGACCAAGCACCCGATGGTCACTGACATAGTTCCTCTGTGGAAATGAGAGAACCTTCCAGAAGGACAACCATCTCGGCAGCACTCCACCAATCAGGCCTTTATGGTAGAGTGGCCAGACGGAAGCCACTCCTCAGTTAAAGGCACAAGGCAGCCCGCTTGGAGTTTGCCAAAAGGCACCTAAAGGACTCTGACCATGAGAAACAAGATTCTCTGGTCTGATGAAACCAAGATTGAACTCGTTGGCCTGAATGCCAACAATCACGTCTGGAGGAAACCTGGCACCATCCCTACGGTGAAGCATGGTGGTAGTAGCATCATGCAGTGGGGATGTTTTTTCAGAGGCAAGGACTGGGAGACCAGTCAGGATCGAGGGAAAGATGAATGGAGCAAAGTACAGAGGGATTCTTGATGAAAACCTGCTCCAGAGCACTCAGGACAACAGAGTGGGGTGAAGGTTTTTTAATTTTTTTTATTTCACCTTTATTTAACCAGGTAGGCCAGTTGAGAACAAGTTCTAATTTACAACTGCAACCTGGCCAAGATAAAGCAAATGCAGTGCGACAAAAAACAACAACACAGAGTTACACATAAACAAAGGTTCACCTTCCAACAGGACAACAACCCTAAGCACACAGCCAAGGCGACGCAGGAGTGGCGTCGGGACAAGTCTCTGAATGTCCTTGAGTGGCCCAGCCAGAGCCCGGACTTGAACCCAATCAAACATCTCTGAAGACACCTGAAAATAGCTGTGCAGTGACGCTCCCCATCCAACCTGACAGAGCTTGAGAGGATCTGCAGAGAAGAATGGGAGAAACTCCCCAAATACAGGAGTGCCAAGCTTGTAGCGTCATATCCAAGAAGACTCGAGGCTGTAATCGCTACCAAAGGTGCTTCAACAAAGTACTGAGTAAAGAGTCTGCATACTTATGTAAAATGTGAGTTTTTTTTATTTCTAATAAATTTGCAAAAATGTCTAAAAACCTGTTTTGGCTTTGGCATTATGGGGTACTGTGTGTAGATTGATGAGAAAAATAACATGCTATAAAATGTAACAATAAGGCTGTAAACGTAACAAAATGTGGAAAAGGTCAAGGGGCCTGAATACTTCCCATATGCACAAGGTAGTTCTAAGGCTTATAATGTAGTGTGTGTGCTATGATGCAGACCTTTGCAGTGGCGGTGCAGCACATCCAGGGCAGCGATGAGGAACTCGTGGGCATCCTGCTGCTCGTAGCCTGCAAGGTGGCGCGCGTGAGTCCACACCAGGTGCAGCAGCCGGAAGGGAATGTGGGGCGAGCGGTGGCCCGAGTAGAACTGAGAGAGAGAGAGAAGAAGAGAAAGAGAGAGAGGGAAGAAAAGGGAAACATTAGGAGGAGAGGCAGAGGATGTGGAAAAGAGGGACAGATACAAATGGGACAAGGAGAGAGGAGGATGAAGAGGGAAAGAAAGTAAAAGGTGAGGCAAGGGGAAATAAGAGGGATGAGAGAGAGAAAGAAGGTTGGAGAAAGGACGGGATGAAACAAGCACTTAAACCATACTACATTCTAAGTACGTCCACAATAATAGTTTTAGAAGGAGAGAAGAGTGAAGATAGTTGGGCTGAGACGGATGAAAGAGGTTAGACAGCTGTAGAGGTAGGCTGAGAGAGAATGAGGTGGAAGAAAGGAGGCGTGTGAGACTGAAAGAGAAATATATTTTTAAGCCCATACCTCCTGAAAGAGCTGTGACATCTCACACACCAGACAGGAGTTGGACTGCATCTCACACTTGTGTCTGTCGGACAGGAAGAAGTCCCGCAGCAGGGGGGTGTGGGTGAGGGCCTGGACGATGCAGTTCATAAAACACGTGTTTCCCAGGTTGATCAGACCTCGAAGACCTGAGGGAGGCAGAGAGACAGACAGCGAGAGAGACAGAGCCAGAGCGCGAGAGAGCCAGAGGGAGAGCGCGAGAGAGCCAGAGGGAGAGCGCGAGAGAGCCAGAGGGAGAGCGCGAGAGAGCCAGAGGGAGAGCGCGAGAGAGCCAGAGGGAGAGCGCGAGAGAGCCAGAGGGAGAGCGCGAGAGAGCCAGAGGGAGAGCGAGAGAGCCAGAGGGAGAGCGAGAGAGCCAGAGGGAGAGCGCGAGAGAGCCAGAGGGAGAGCGAGAGAGCCAGAGGGAGAGCCAGAGAGCCAGAGGGAGAGCGCGAGAGAGCCAGAGGGAGAGCGAGAGAGCCAGAGGGAGAGCGCGAGAGAGCCAGAGGGAGAGCGCGAGAGAGCCAGAGGGAGAGCGCGAGAGAGAGCCAGAGGGAGAGCGCGAGAGAGCCAGAGGGAGAGCGCGAGAGAGCCAGAGGGAGAGCGCGAGAGAGCCAGACAGAAACAGACAGCCAGACAGAAACAGACAGCCAGACAGAAAGAAACAGACAGACAGAAACAGACAGACGACAGAGAGAGAGAAAACGCATCTTGAATATAGTTTCCAGTGCCAAAAGTACCACAGTAATCAAGGACCCGTGGAGGCCACACTATCACAGATGGCCACAGTGGTCCCTAGAGGAAGGTTGGAGTGACAGCAGCAGCCCCAAACTGTCAGGACAACAGGGTAAGAGACCCAGAGAGATGGGCGTCCCTGACAGGTGAGACACACACGCAACACACGTTGGCCCTGACCAACTGCTCCCTCTAGAAGTTTACTTACAAGAAAAATAGAGATGGAGGAAAAAGGAGGAGGGATGGAGAGGGAGAGACAAGAGTGAGGAGGTCGCTCCTTTCCGGACACTAAACCCCCCCCACAGAGCACCCTTCTCTGTGTCTTTCCTAAGGGGGCAAGAGCGCATCTTGACAAAAGAAATGATCACATTTGATATTTCTCACGAGAGAGTGAGACCGAGAAAGAGAGAGGCAGAGAGAGAGAGAGAGCGCGAGGGCGCAGAGGGAACGCGAGTGGTTAGCGGCTAGCAGTAGCCTGCAGCGATGCCGTTTAACACCATTCATTCTCCATCTCTGAGCGGCTCCCTCGCTGTGTGGAGGAGGGGTGAGAAAGAGAGGGATGAGAAACGAAGGTCATTTCCCCCCACTGTACCGCACTTCATTAACAGCTGATCGATAATAACATACTACTGAATATTTGTCTCCCTCTTGCACAGACACACACAGGCGGAGGCTAAATGCCATGCTCTGAAGCCTGGACCTGCTCCAAAGCCCTTGTTCATGACCACCTGCTCACGTTACAACCCTTAGTTTAGTTAACAGAGAAAACAGGGACGAGGAGGGACGGAACGAGAGCGGGATTGAGGAGAAGACAAGCAGATCCAGTTGCGAGCACCTGTCAAGAGAGCGAGGAGGCTTCTGCCTTCTGGACATGAACACATTCCCCATCATGCACCATTCTCTGTGTCGCATAGGCTTCATTCAGGTTCAATGTACTTGGACTCGGCCACACACACATAGGCAGCTTGACAAAAACACATTTAGACTTGGTCTTTCTTCATCTCATCCAACCTCATTACGTTTAGCATAGAGCGAGAGGAGAGGGACAGCGAGCAGTAGCCTGCAGCGACGCCGTCTAACACCATTGATTCTCCATCTCAGTCTGAGCAGATCTGCTCCCTCGCTGTGTGCATGAGGGGTGAGAAAGGGAGGAGAGGAAGGTTTTATTTCCCCAATGGACAGCACTTCAGAAATCCCAGATCGATAACATAATATTGATGGGTTCTGAACTTGAAATATGAAATCTCCTTGTTCATGGTACTGAGGGACAGAGGAGAATACGGAACGCTCACGTTGTTAGACATCAGGTATCCTCTGGAAAGGAGAAGGGCCACAGTCTGGTTTCAGTTGTTGGGTTGTAACTGGAACTACTTGCTACACTAGAAGTGAATGGTTATCTGTAGGAGGAATGTATATGGTAGGGTCAATTAAGGTTGGATATGGATAGAGGCTTGGAATGTTACAGAGTAAGGGAAAGGGCAATCACATGGTTGTGGTCACTGATAAGGGTGGAGAGCTGTGGATTGGTGAGGAATGGGGGCAGAGGTCAGGTCAGGTCACATTAAGGAAGAAGGGACCATTTATTACCCACGTCACTTAACTTTGAGAAAAGGAGGAGACTTCACCTAAAGTGGGGTATATATATATACACACACTTGTACTGGCGGGAACATGCCTTTGCCTGTTCAGCTGTCTGACCCATTGGGTGAATAAACTTGGTTTGAGATTTTCCTTGTTGTCCGGTACTTAGTACCTAACACAACTGTGTATATTTCGCACTTGCGCACACCTTTTCAGACACACCCAACTGGAGTCCCTGCAATGAGATTCAGGAGAGACGGAGTTATATCCACCCATGTGTTCCAGACACCCAGTCTGCACTGCAGCTGCTGTCATCACACTGAACCTCATAGGGAATGAACTACACCCAGAAAGAGAGATGCAGACCAGGTTTGTGTTAGTCCCGGCCTCCTTCCTCTAGCCCTTATGTGTTTGCAGGTCTGGTGTGTTGAATATGGCAATGACTCCACCAAGCCTTAGAACTTCCTTCTGCCATATTGCTTATCCCATAATTGGGTTTCTTCAGATTTGGAAACACAGAAAGGGGAAAGCCCAGGTTGAGGAGCTAGGATTAAAAGGGACCAGGTTGAGGAGCTAGGATTAAAAGGGACCAGGTTGAGGAGCTAGGATTAAAAGGGACCAGGTTGAGGAGCTAGGATTAAAAAGGGACCAGGTTGAGGAGCTAGGATTAAAAGGGACCAGGTTGAGGAGCTAGGATTAAAAGGGACCAGGTTTGAGGAGCTAGGATTAAAAGGGACCAGGTTGAGGAGCTAGGATTAAAAGGGACCAGGTTGAGGAGCTAGGATTAAAAAGGACCAGGTTGAGGAGCTAGGATTAAAAAGGACCAGGTTGAGGAGCTAGGATTAAAAAGGGACCAGGTTGAGGAGCTAGGATTAAAAGGGACCAGGTTGAGGAGCTAGGATTAAAAAAAGGGACCAGGTTAAGGAGCAGGTTAAGGAGCTAGGATTAAAAGGGAAGGTTAAGGACCAGGTTAAAAAGGAGCTAGATTAAAAAGGGACCAGGTTAAAAAGGGACCAGGTTAAGGCGCTAGGAAAAAGGGACCAGGGTAAGGCGCTAGGATTAAAGGGACCAGGGTAAGGAGCCCATAATTAAAGGGACCAGGGTAAGGAGCTAGGATTAAAAGGGAACAGGGTAAGGAGCTAGGATAAAAGGGACCAGGGTAAGGAGCTAGGATTAAAAAGGGACCAGGGTAAGGAGCCCATAATTAAAGGGACCTGGGTAAGGAGCTAGGATTAAAGAAACCAGAGTAAGGAGCTAGGATTAAAAGGGACCAGGGTAAGGAGCTAGGATTAAAAGGGACTAGGGTAAGGAGCTAGGATTAAAGAAACCAGGGTAAGGAGCTAGGATTAAAGAAACCAGGGTAAGGAGCTAGGATAAAAGCGACCAGAGTAAGGAGCTAGGATTAAAAGGGACCAGGGTAAGGAGCTAGGATTAAAAGGGACCAGGGTAAGGAGCTAGGATTAAAGGGACCAGGGTAAGGAGCTAGGATTAAAGGGACCAGGGTAAGGAGCTAGGATTAAAAGGGACCAGGGTAAGGAGCTAGGATTAAAGGGACCTGGGTAAGGAGCTAGGATTAAAGGGACCTGGGTAAGGAGCTAGGATTAAAGGGACCAGGGTAAGGAGCCCATAATTAAAAGGGACCAGGGTAAGGAGCTAGGATAAAAGGGACCTGGGTAAGGAGCTAGGATACAAGGGACCAGGGTATGGCGCTAGGATAAAAGGGACCATGGTAAGGAGCCCATAATTAAAGGGACCAGGGTAAGGAGCTAGGATTAAAGGGAACAGGGTAAGGAGCTAGGATAAAAGGGACCTGGGTAAGGAGCTAGGATTAAAGGGACCAGGGTAAGGAGCCCATAATTAAAAGGGACCAGGGTAAGGAGCTATGAGCTAGGATTAAAAGGGACCTGGGTAAGGAGCTATGAGCTAGGATTAAAGGGACCTGGGTAAGGAGCTAGGATTAAAGGGACCAGGGTAAGGAGCTAGGATAAAAGGGACCAGGGTAAGGAGCTAGGATAAAAGGGACCTGGGTAAGGGACCAGGGTAAGGAGCTAGGATTAAAGGGACCTGGGTATGGAGCTAGGATACAAGGGACCATGGTAAGGAGCCCATAATTAAAGGGACCAGGGTAAGGAGCTAGGATTAAAGGGAACAGGGTAAGGAGCTAGGATAAAAGGGAACAGGGTAAGGAGCTAGGATAAAAGGGACCTGGGTAAGGAGCTAGGATACAAGGGACCATGGTAAGGAGCCCATAATTAAAGGGACCAGGGTAAGGAGCTAGGATTAAAGGGAACAGGGTAAGGAGCTAGGATAAAAGGGAACAGGGTAAGGAGCTAGGATAAAAAGGGACCTGGGTAAGGAGCCCATAATTAAAGGGACCAGGGTAAGGAGCTATGAGCTAGGATTAAAGGGACCTGGGTAAGGAGCTATGAGCTAGGATTAAAGGGACCTGGGTAAGGAGCTAGGATAAAAGGGACCAGGGTAAGGAGCTAGGATAAAAAGGGACCAGGGTAAGGAGCTAGGATAAAAGGGTCCAGGGTAAGGAGCTATGAGCTAGGATTAAAGGGACCTGGGTAAGGAGCTATGAGCTAGGATTAAAGGGACCTGGGTAAGGAGCTAGGATAAAAGGGACCAGGGTAAGGAGCTAGGATAAAAGGGACCTGGGTAAGGAGCTAGGATTAAAAGGGACCAGGGTAAGGAGCCCATAATTAAAGGGACCAGGTTAAGGAGCTATGAGCTAGGGATTAAAGGGACCTGGGTAAGGAGCTAGGATTAAAGGGACCTGGGTAAGGAGCTAGGATTAAAGGGACCAGGGTAAGGAGCTAGGATAAAAGGGACCAGGGTAAGGAGCTAGGATAAAAGGGACCAGGGTAAGGAGCTAGGATAAAAGGGACCTGGGTAAGGAGCTAGGATAAAAGGGACCTGGGTAGGAGCTAGGATTAAAGGGACCTGGGTAAGGAGCTAGGATTAAAGGGACCAGGGTAAGGAGCCCATAATTAAAGGGACCAGGGTAAGGAGCTAGGATAAAAGGGACCTGGGTAAGGAGCTAGGATACAAGGGACCATGGTAAGGAGCCCATAATTAAAGGGACCAGGGTAAGGAGCTAGGATTAAAGGGAACAGGGTAAGGAGCTAGGATAAAAGGGAACAGGGTAAGGAGCTAGGATAAAAAGGGACCTGGGTAAGGAGCCCATAATTAAAGGGACCAGGGTAAGGAGCTATGAGCTAGGATTAAAGGGACCTGGGTAAGGAGCTATGAGCTAGGATTAAAGGGACCTGGGTAAGGAGCTAGGATAAAAGGGACCAGGGTAAGGAGCTAGGATAAAAGGGACCTGGGTAAGGAGCTAGGATTAAAGGGACCAGGGTAAGGAGCTAGGATTAAAAAGGACCAGGGTAAGGAGCTAGGATTAAAAAGGGACCAGGGTAAGGAGCTAGGATTAAAGGGAACAGGGTAAGGAGCTAGGATAAAAGGGAACAGGGTAAGGAGCTAGGATAAAAGGGAACAGGGTAAGGAGCTAGGATAAAAGGGACCAGGGTAAGGAGCTATGAGCTAGGATTAAAGGGACCTGGGTAAGGAGCTAGGATTAAAGGGACCTGGGTAAGGAGCTAGGATTAAAGGGACCAGGGTAAGGAGCTAGGATTAAAGGGACCTGGGTAAGGAGCCCATAATTAAAGGGACCAGGGTAAGGAGCTAGGATAAAAGGGACCTGGGTAAGGAGCTAGGATACAAGGGACCATGGTAAGGAGCCCATAATTAAAGGGACCAGGGTAAGGAGCTATGAGCTAGGATTAAAGGGACCTGGGTAAGGAGCTAGGATAAAAGGGAACAGGGTAAGGAGCTAGGATAAAAGGGACCTGGGTAAGGAGCCCATAATTAAAGGGACCAGGGTAAGGAGCTATGAGCTAGGATTAAAGGGACCTGGGTAAGGAGCTATGAGCTAGGATTAAAGGGACCTGGGTAAGGAGCTAGGATAAAAGGGACCTGGGTAAGGAGCTAGGATAAAGGACCTGGGTAAGGAGCTAGGATTAAAGGGAACAGGGTAAGGAGCTAGGATAAAAGGGACCTGGGTAAGGAGCTATGAGCTAGGATTAAAGGGACCAGGGAAGGAGCTAGGATTAAAAAGGACCAGGGTAAGGAGCTAGGATTAAAAAGGGACCAGGGTAAGGAGCTAGGATTAAAAAGAGACCAGGGTAAGGAGCTAGGATTAAAAAGGGACCAGAGTAAGGAGCTAGGATTAAAAAGGGACCAGGGTAAGGAGCTATGAGCTAGGATTAAAGGGACCAGGGTAAGGAGCTAGGATTAAAGGGACCAGGGTAAGGAGCTAGGATTAAAAAGAGACCAGGGTAAGGAGCTAGGATTAAAGGGACCAGAGTAAGGAGCTAGGATTAAAGGGACCAGGGTAAGGAGCTAGGATTAAAAAGGGACCAGGGTAAGGAGCTAGGATTAAAAAGGGACCAGGGTAAGGAGCTAGGATTAAAAAGGGACCAGGGTAAGGAGCTAGGATTAAAAAGGGACCAGGGTAAGGAGCTAGGATTAAAAAGGACCAGGGTAAGGAGCTAGGATTAAAAAGGGACCAGGGTAAGGAGCTAGGATTAAAAAGGGACCAGGGTAAGGAGCTAGGATTAAAAGGGACCAGGGTAAGGAGCTAGGATTAAAAAGGGACCAGGGTAAGGAGCTAGGATTAAAAAGGGACCAGGGTAAGGAGCTAGGATTAAAAAGGGACCAGGTTAAGGAGCTAGGATTAAAAGGGACCAGGTTAAGGAGCTAGGATTAAAAGGGACCAGGTTAAGGAGCTAGGATTAAAAGGGACCAGGTTAAGGAGCTAGGATTAAAAAGGGACCAGGGTAAGGAGCCAGGATTAAAAAGGGACCAGGGTAAGGAGCTAGGATTAAAAAGGGACCAGGGTAAGGAGCTAGGATTAAAAAGGGACCAGGGTAAGGAGCTAGGATTAAAAAGGGACCAGGGTAAGGAGCTAGGATTAAAAAGGGACCAGGGTAAGGAGCTAGGATTAAAAAGGGACCAGGGTAAGGAGCTAGGATTAAAAAGGGACCAGGGTAAGGAGCTAGGATTAAAAAGGGACCAGGGTAAGGAGCTAGGATTAAAAAGGGACCAGGGTAAGGAGCTAGGATTAAAAAGGGACCAGGGTAAGGAGCTAGGATTAAAAAGGGACCAGGGTAAGGAGCTAGGATTAAAAAGGGACCAGGGTAAGGAGCTAGGATTAAAAAGGGACCAGGGTAAGGAGCTAGGATTAAAAAGGGACCAGGGTAAGGAGCTAGGATTAAAAAGGGACCAGGGTAAGGAGCTAGGATTAAAAAGGGACCAGGGTAAGGAGCTAGGATTAAAAAGGGACCAGGGTAAGGAGCTAGGATTAAAAAGGGACCAGGGTAAGGAGCTAGGATTAAAAAGGGACCAGGGTAAGGAGCTAGGATTAAAAAGGGACCAGGGTAAGGAGCTAGGATTAAAAAGGGACCAGGGTAAGGAGCTAGGATTAAAAAGGGACCAGGGTAAGGAGCTAGGATTAAAAAGGGACCAGGGTAAGGAGCTAGGATTAAAAAGGGACCAGGGTAAGGAGCTAGGATTAAAAAGGGACCAGGGTAAGGAGCTAGGATTAAAAAGGGACCAGGGTAAGGAGCTAGGATTAAAAAGGGACCAGGGTAAGGAGCTAGGATTAAAAAGGGACCAGGGTAAGGAGCTAGGATTAAAAAGGGACCAGGTTAAGGAGCTAGGATTAAAAAGGGACCAGGTTAAGGAGCTAGGATTAAAAAGGGACCAGGTTAAGGAGCTAGGATTAAAAAGGGACCAGGGTAAGGAGCTAGGATAAAAAGGGACCAGGGTAAGGCGCTAGGATTAAAGGGACCAGGGTAAGGAGCCCATAATTAAAGGGACCAGGGTAAGGAGCTAGGATAAAAAGGGACTAGGGTAAGGAGCTAGGATAAAAGGGACCAGGGTAAGGAGCTAGGATAAAAGGGACCTGGGTAAGGAGCTAGGATAAAAGGGACCTGGGTAAGGAGCTAGGATTAAAGGGACCAGGGTAAGGAGCTAGGATAAAAGGGACCAGGGTAAGGAGCTAGGATTAAAGGGACCAGGGTAAGGAGCTAGGATTAAAGGGACCAGGGTAAGGAGCTAGGATAAAGGGGACCAGGGTAAGGAGCTAGGATAAAGGGGACCAGGGTAAGGAGCTAGGATAAAAGGGACCTGGGTAAGGAGCTAGGATTAAAGGGACCAGGGTAAGGAGCTAGGATTAAAGGGACCAGGGTAAGGAGCTAAGATAAAGGGATCAGGCGCAAGACAACTCTTGCTATAGCCAGCCTCTGCAGCGCTGGAGGTGCCCTCACCGATGGTGCAGTTTGTTGTTATTTTCCGGCGCTTTGGATTGTGCCGCAGCAGTTCCAGCTCTCGCTTTGTGGGCTCCCACGTCGAATACTTCTCCCCTACACCTGACATACAAATGACAGGAAAAAAAATAATAATGAAATATGCTATCATCAGATAATAGCTTCTTATGCTTTCGCCGAAAGGCCTTTTTAAAATCTGACATGTTGGATGGATTCACGAGTGTAGCTTTAATTTAGTATCTTACATGTGTGATTTAATGAAAGTTAGATTTTTATATCAATTTATTTGAATTTGCCGCGCTGCATTTCCCCTGGCTTTTGGCCATGTGGGACGCAAGTGTCCCCAATACAATTCCATAAGCCTTAGAGGAAGTGAATAAGAAAGATGGAAACATACGTGGCCCAAGGCAGTGGAATCTCTATTAGTGAATACAGGTATTTTACATAGTGCGTGTACAACAAGAGGTGCATCAATGTACTACACTGTGGATCCCTAAAGATGTACCTACAGCTGAGGTGTCAGTGTGCTATGGTGCAAGCCAGAGGGCCCTACTGAGGGATTAAATAGGGGAAAGAACCTACCTTGCAACTTCCACGCTTTCCTTTGTTCCTCTTTGGCAATCTGTTCCATGTCTTTGTCATATATGTAGTCTTGGCACACAAAGCAGTATATCCCGCCATACAGTAGATCTATAGCTGGAAGATAAAAAGAAAGACCGAGAGAGGAAGAAATTAGATGGGAGGAGGAAGAAGAAATGAATAAGCTCCAGGCTATGTTGGCTAATTTGCAGCCCCTGGGTTAGCTGTTGAGAAAGGTGGGTATGCAGCTAGCTTGCAGCTACACCACTATTGAACACATTCTATACCTCTGCAAGGCCAGCTTATGTGCTGACATCTTTACTGAGACACAGCCAGCGGGACAGAGACACAGCCAGCGGGACAGAGACACAGCCAGCGGGACAGAGACACAGACGGGACAGCACAGCCAGGGACAGAGACACAGCCAGCGGGACAGAGACACAGCCAGCGGGACAGAGACACAGCCAGCGGGACAGAGACACAGCCAGCGGGACAGAGACACAGCCAGCGGGACAGAGGACGGGAGACAGCCAGCGGGACAGAGACACAGCCAGCGGGACAGAGACACAGCCAGCGGGACAGAGACGGGACAGAGACCAGCGGGACAGAGACACAGCAAGCGGGACAGAGACACAGCCAGCGGGACAGAGACACAGCCAGCGGGACAGAGACACAAAAAAACAGCCAGCGGGACAGAGACACAGACCAAAAAAAAAAAAAAGTGAACGCTACCCCTCTATCCCGTTACCTATCATATCCTCCTCACCTTTTAAGCAACCGCAGCGTCAATACCTGTTTGCAGTTCCCATGACAACCTGCCTCTTTCAATTGTCTGCTTGAGGCAGAAGTTATGAGCACCAGGTGTACATCACGGACACGCGCCCGTGTGTGTGTAAATGGTTGGCCGCATGATTAATTACAGTATTAATGTGGATTAGATATGGTGTTGACTGGTGTGACTGAATGTATTGAAAATGTCAGGCTGGGCCCTGCAGGTATAGGTGAATTAGTACCAAGCTGTAGTTGATAGCAAATACAAGAACATCAAGTCTGCCTGTAGATTCAATTCACACCAAAACAAATAAAAACTTTGTTCTACAGATGCAATATGCCGTGGATATTGCACCTAAGCCTATAATGCCGATATTGCGGTGAAAAGAGAACTTCCCTGCAGATTGTCACATCAACGACGGAGGCAACTCCCTAATCGAGCACAACAGGACAGAGAGAGTGAAACACTAGCCTTGGGCCTCAGATTGAATGACAGCCACGCTGTCAATGGCACGACAAGAACAGGAGAGAGAGCGAACAGAGTTGTGTAACAAGGTGAGACCAGGCTTATTGCTGGAGAGAAGACCAAAACGAAAATAAACCAACAGACCTTCAGGTAACCATGGGAACGCAGAAAAGGGAGGGGAGAAAGAGAGAAGACAAACATAACATGAGGTAAATAGAAGAACAGATCAAATATCTGAAAGGAAGAACATTTAAGGAAAATGGAGTGAAAGGATCAAGAAGAGAAGGAATCATTTTAATTTAATTCTGTAGTGTTTACGAAGACGTTAATTACCCTGCACGCTAGTCTAGTGAGATCTGTCCTTTTCTTCTGCTGCTGCTCTAGCATAAATCTATCTGCACGCTGGCACATTTTTATTCAGTAGCTAACCTAATTAACACACCAATTAATCTCCAGTGGCTGGGAGGGAGGGCACGCACGGGCCTGGGCTAGGAGATAACACTGAACTGTGTGTGTTGCCAAGCACATAGGAAGCCTGCACTGCCGCAGCACTAACACTAGCCTATATCATCCCCCTAACAAGCATTACTACATCTAAACATGGCACAATAACTTTTGTCCATTATTCCCTATATTGGGAAGAGAAAAGCAATTGCTATACACACACACACTCAGTGGACAGTTTATTAGGAACACCACCCCGTTCACAAAAAAAAAAACTCTCCTACAGACAGTCACGTGGCCGTGGCTTGCTATATAAAGCAGGCAGACAGGCATTCAGTTCCCATTGACCGTTAGAATGGGCAAAACGAGTGCCCTAAGTGACTGGGCGTGGTATGATCATCGGTGCCAGCCATGCCAGATTCATTATCTCAGAAACAGCCGGCCGTCTGGGCTTTTCACGCACGACAGTGTCTAGCATTTACAGAGAATGGTGCGACAAACACACATCCAGTCAGCGGCAGTCCTGTGGGCGAAAACAGGGGTCGAAGGAGAACGGCAAGAATCGTGCAAGTCAACAGGCGCAGGACAACAATGGTGTGCAGAACAGCATCTCGGAACGCACAACTTGACGATCCTTGTCGCAGATGGGATATTGCAGCAGACGACCACACTGGGTCCCACTCCTAGCAGCTACAAACAAGAAGCGACTCCAGCGGGCACGCAGTCAACGCCGGACAATTGAGGAGTGGAAAAACATTGCCTGGTCCGACAAATCCCGGTTCCTGTTGCGTCTTGCTGATGGCAGAGTCAGGATTTGGCGTAGGCTGCATGAGTCCATGGACCATCTTTCCTGGTGTACAGGCTGGTGGTGTACTGCCGTCCAATCTGCAGAAACTGCATGATGTCATCACGTCAGCATGGACCAACATCCCTTGTAGAATCCATGCACTGAGAATTCAGGCTGTTCTGGAGGCAGGGGGGGTCCGAGCTGGCACTAGATTAGTGTACCTAATAAACTGAGTGTATATCCTATCCTAGCTCCGAGCCGGAGGCCCATTACTTTGTGTTGCAGTGCAGTCACACAGTATTGAAAAAAGGAAGAGGACAAGGCCAATTAGACCCTGGTCTGCAATGCACTGACCTAGCTGCAGAAAACAACTCATTGGTGCCTAGAGTCTAGGTGGGACCAAATACACAGGTGACATGCAATAGCTCCTGGGGAATAGTCCTGGGGTGTTGTATTGGGTTGTGATTAAGTTCCATAAGGATTTGGTGATTTGCCGGCAACAGCAGTAACAAAGTGTGTTGACACGGTCAGCTTGACACGGGGTCTCTGGGTGATCATTTGGGGTTTTGCCATCATAAAAAAAGCAGTGCTTTCTCTCATCTTCATGCTTTCCCTTGAGGAGAACAAAAGGCCACTGTGTTATATTACCGTCTCCCTGCTTCATGAAGCAGGCTGGGTGCTTTATTACCCTCCTCCACAACAGTAGAATTAGCTACTTGTGTGAATAGAGGCGGCAGAGGGGCGGCCAAGGCCTATCTCGTTAAGCGGAGGGGGTAATTAGTGGTCTTTGATGTTTCGGGGGGGGGAGACCTGGCAGTGGGCGGTGTGTTGTGGCGGTGCTAATGGTGCTGATCAGGTCCGATGTGTTGAATATGAATGTGTTAGGAGACTGAGGCAGTGGAGCAGAGCAGATGTTCTTTGGCCTCTCCTCTCAGAGGGCAGGGCTGAGACGGTGGGACTCAGGCTGTGGTCCATAGGGGAGGAGCGACACTACAGCCACACCGCTCTTTGCTGTGACGTTCTCATAAGCAGGGTTGTCGGTTGTCGTGCTTGTGATCATCTTACCTAGATTGTGTCGTTTGTTTTTGGCGTGCTCGTGAATGTGTTTCTTGGTGAAGCAGCCGAAGAAGACGCAGGAGAGGCAGGAGTGGAGCCGGTTCAGGTGGGCGCCGCACATGTGACAGATACACGACTTGGCCTGCAGGGGGCGAGAGAGGGCCACAGGTTGAGGATCACTAACAGAGAAACCAAAAGCATCGTTATCATCCTAAACTCACGAAGAAGCTGGTAAGTCAATTAGACTGGATATAGACAGTTTAGTGACTATGGGCAGCCATCAACAAAACGAGGAGAAAATTGACATTGTTCTTTACGATCTTTTCACCAAACAGGCTAAGTTGCACACTCTCTGAGACGCAAAGGGATTGAGGGCTAATGATGAAACAACATATGCCTTTTTCATAGAGAGAGAAAGCCAGCGTGCAATTTTCAGCTGACATGTTTAGTTTCACTGTCCTTGCCTAATCTCTGCACCTTTGGCAGGGTGGAGAAGTTTGACAACAGGGTTGCCAGATCAGCAGCTCCCACACCTGCCAAATCTCTCGTTTCCCATACCAATGACATCGTCAGTCTGGAGATCACGATTCCACTAGAGGAGTACCCATATGAGGAGTACCCATATGTGACACAGGAGTACCCATATGCGTGGTGGCTTCAATACAAGTGCCCCCTGTCAGTCAGCCAGGGTTTATACACATCATTGTCTTGAACCTGCTCTTGAAATAGACCTAGAATCAGAGGTCACCAAACTTTTCTGAGCCGAGATCACTTGGAGTCAAAATGCAGGCCTAGATCTACCGCTCATATTTTGTATTTAAAATATATATTTTTAAATGTAAACATGGGACTTTAAAAAAGTAAGCCTATGCAACAATCTATTTAAAAGCCGTTCTGGAGCAGTGAGATTTGTGTATTAGGCTATATGCCCAATAGATTATCACTGTCGGCTATGCTTGAATTGCCCTACCAACCTTAGGTATATAATCAGACTGGTAATAGATGTGTTGTATTACTTGTGAGGCCCAGCTTAAATGAGCATAAATTTAAATAATTTGTTTTCTTTATTTTACTGGACTGCTGGTGTCTGCATCTGACGGTCAGTCTCAGCAGAAGGAGAGCATCAGGGGTCCACCTCTCAAATTCAGACCGCACTTCAGCTCTCCCCCTCTGCTAATGCCCCGTACACATTGTGACATATTTCATTACGCCGTACACCATGTTCACGGAGGCTTTCCCCGCTACTAAAGGGATAAATGTAGCAAAGGTATTCACTAAACCAAGATAGTTCATCGGTGTCATTTACAGTAGGAGCAAATTAACCATAACGTGCAGAACAAGCAAGGCGGTAAACAAAGCCAAGCACAAGCTAGCGAGATCCTATTGGCGTGTTGTATCAAGTATTTGCATATTTTCTCTGTGAAGTGCACATACTCAATTCAACCTTGCAGTACTAAACAATGCAAATTTAAAAAAAACTTTGGCTCAGTGTTAACTCTATCAAATTTAGTGACTACACGTACAAGTCTACACGGACAAGTTCTGGCCTGGTTTAGATCTGATCTGTCGGAAAGATATCAGTTCGTCTCTGTGAATGGTTTGTCCTCTGACAAATCAACTGTAAATTTCGGTGTTCCTCAAGGTTCCGTTTTAGGACCACTATTGTTTTCACCATATATTTTACCTCTTGGGGATGTTATTCGAAAACATAATGTTAACTTTCACTGCTATGCGGATGACACACAGCTGTACATTTCAATGAAACATGGTGAAGCCCCAAGATTGCTCTTGCTAGAAGCATGTGTTTCAGACATAAGGAAGTGGATGGCTGCAAACTTTCTAATTTTAAACTCAGACAAAACAGAGATGCTTGTTCTAGGTCCCAAGAAACAAAAAGATCTTCTGTTGAATCTGACAATTAATCTTAATGGTTGTACAGTCGTCTCAAATAAAACTGTGAAGGACCTCGGTGTTACTCTGGACCCTGATCTTTCTTTTGAAGAACATAAAGACCATTTCAAGGACAGCTTTTTTCCATCTACGTAACATTGCAAAAATCAGAAACTTTCTGTCCAAAAATGATGCAGAAAAATTAATCCATGCTTTTGTCACTTCTAGGTTAGACTACTGCAATGCTCTACTTTCCGGCTACCCGGATAAAGCACTAAATAAACTTCAGTTAGTGCTAAATACGGCTGCTAGAATCCTGACTAGAACCAAAAAATTTGATCATATTACTCCAGTGTTAGCCTCTCTACACTGGCTTCCTGTCAAAGCAAGGGCTGATTTCAAGGTTTTACTGCTAAACTACAAAGCATTACATGGGCTTGCTCCTACCTATCTCTCTGATTTGGTCCTGCCGTACATACCTACACGTACGCTACGGTCACAAGACGCAGGCCTCCTAATTGTCCCTAGAATTTCTAAACAAACAGCTGGAGGCAGGGCTTTCTCCTATAGAGCTCCATTTTTATGGAATGGTCTGCCTACCCATGTGAGAGACACAGACTCGGTCTCAACCTTTAAGTCTTTACTGAAGACTCATCTCTTCAGTGGGTCATATGATTGAGTGTAGTCTGGCCCAGGAGTGGGAAGGTGAACGGAAAGGCTCTGGAGCAACGAACCGCCCTTGCTGTCTCTGCCTGGCCGGTTCCCCTCTTTCCACTGGGATTCTCTGCCTCTAACCCTATTACAGGGGCTGAGTCACTGGCTTACTGGGGCTCTCTCATGCCGTCCCTGGAAGGGGTGCGTCACCTGAGTGGGTTGATTCACGGATGTGGTCATCCTGTCTGGGTTGGCGCCCCCCCTTGGGTTGTGCCATGGCGGAGATCTTTGTGGGCTATACTCAGCCTTGTCTCAGGATGGTAAGTTGGTGGTTAAAGATATCCCTCTAGTGGTGTGGGGGCTGTGCTTTGGCAAAGTGGGTGGGGTTATATCCTTCCTGTTTGGCCCTGTCCGGGGGTGTCCTCGGATGGGGCCACAGTGTCTCCTGACCCCTCCTGTCTCAGCCTCCAGTATTTATGCTGCAGTAGTTTGTGTCGGGGGGCTGGGGTCAGTTTGTTATATCTGGAGTACTTCTCCTGTCCTATTCGGTGTCCTGTGTGAATCTAAGTGTGCGTTCTCTAATTCTCTCCTTCTCCCTTTCTTTCTCTCTCTCGGAGGACCTGAGCCCTAGGACCATGCCTCAGGACTACCTGACATGATGACTCCTTGCTGTCCCCAGTCCACCTGGCCGTGCTGCTGCTCCAGTTTCAACTGTTCTGCCTTATTATTATTCAACCATGCTGGTCATTTATGAACATTTGAACATCTTGGCCATGTTCTGTTATAATCTCCACCCTGCACAGCCAGAAGAGGACTGGCCACCCCACATAGCCTGGTTCCTCTCTAGGTTTCTTCCTAGGTTTTGGCCTTTCTAGGGAGTTTCTCCTAGCCACCGTGCTTCTACACCTGCATTGCTTGCTGTTTGGGGTTTTAGGCTGGGTTTCTGTAAAGCACTTTGAGATATCAGCTGATGTACGAAGGGCTATATAAATAAATTTGATTTGATTTAGTGCACTCGTAAACAAATTCTACACTGAACTATTTTATTTTATTTTAAACGCAACAATTTCAAAGACTTTACTGAGTTACAGCTCATAGAAGGAAATCAGTTAATTGAAATAAAGTAATTAGGCCATAATCTATGGATTTCACGACTGAGAATAGAGATGTGTGTCTGTTGGTCACAGATAAACAAAAAAATGTTTTAAGCTAGGAAAGTAGTGTGGATCAGAAAACCAGTCAGTGCCTGGTAAGACCACTACTTGCCTCATGCAGCGCGACACATCTCTTTCACATAGAGTTGATCAGGTTATTGATTGTGGCCTGTGGAATGTTGTCCCACTTTTCTTCAATGGCTGTGCAAAGTTGCTGGATATTGGTGGGAACTGGAACACGCTGTTGTACATGTTGATCCAGAGCATCCTAAACATGCTCAATGGGTGACATGCCTGGTGAGTATGCAGAACATGGAAGAACAGGACATTGTCAGCTTCCAGGAATTGTTTACAAATGCTTGCAACATGAGACTGTGCATTATCCTTCTGAAACGAGGTGATGGTGGCAATGGGCCTCAGGATCTCGTAAGGGTATCTCTGCGCCATCGATAAAATGCAATTGTGTTCGCTGTCCGTAGCTTATGCCTTCCCATAACAACTCCACCGCTACCATGGGGCACTCTGTTCACAACATAAACACGAACAAACCGCTCACCCACACAATGCTGTCAACCATCTGCCCGGTACAGTTGAAACTGGGATTCATTTGTGAAGATAATTTACCCACTGAAGTCAGTTACAACACCAAACTACAGTCAGGTCAAGACCCTGGTGAGGACAACAAACACGGAGATGAGCTTCCTAGAGGCGGGTTGTGACAGTTTGTGCAGAAATTCTTCGTTTTGTCAAACCCACAGCTTCATCAGTTGTCCGGGTGGCTACATGTTGTTTACAGTAGTGAGGTTGGTTGGATGTACTGCCAAAATTCGATAAAATCAACACTGGAGGCAGCTTATGGTAGAGAAATTAACATTCAATTCTCTGGCAATAGCTTTGGTGGACATTCCTGCAGTCAGCATGTCAATTGCACGCTCCCTCAACTTGAGACATCTGTGGCAGTGTGACAAAACTGCACATTTTAGAGTGGCCTTTTATTGTCCCCAGCACAAGATGCACCTGTCTAATGATCATTCTGTTTAATCAGCTTCTTGATATACCACACCTGTTAGGTGGGTGGATATTCTTGGCAATGGAGACATGCTCACTAACAGGGATGTAAACAAATTTGGCACAAAATTTTAGAAGCTTTTTGCGCACATTGAACATTTCTGGGATCTATTATTTTAGCTCATGAAAAATGAGACCAACACTACATTGTGTTTATTAACATTTATTTCAGTATCGTTTTGGGAACAGGAAAATGTATTGGGATCAATGTTTCTTCGATGACAAAATGATCAGAAGTTCCATCTTCTCCCACTACTGGACTTCCTCCCACTACCATATTTGGGGGTGAGAAAATGTTCTACAAACAGATGCTTCAGCTCGATAGCCCGTATGATGTGTCTGGATTTCCCCCCAGACACGTCACAGTGAAGTGTTTGTAACGCAAGATGGAGGAGAGTGTGTCTTTGGTCAGAGATCACATTTATTTTGGTAGATTGCAAAATATTCCTTTTCATTCAAGACAGAAATATATTGTTTCAAGTTATAAAACATGCTTTGATTATTACTTTTTCCTCAATTTGTTTCTAACTTTATAGCAAGTCAAGCTAGCTTGCAGAGCAGCTAGCTAGCTAAAAGCTAGGCTAGGTTGAAGATACCGCTGTAACTAGCGACCTCCACATAATAACTATCAACAACAAAAGTCATTACCATCCCAATAAACTTAAAGGGGAGACAGTCAATTTGCTTTACAGACAATGTTTAGCTTATTATTTAACATTAAAATAGCACTCACTTATAGGAATGGTTCATTGTTTACAAGTTGCTAGCTATCCCATAAAGTCATCACCGAAAACTTCAGTCATCTTCTGTGGTTTGGCCACTTCCTGTTCTTCGATGGACTGAAGACAACAAAGTTTGGAAACATTCAAAGTATTTGAATTACGTATCAACGTGGAAGCTGCAGACACGCTGACCTGAGCAATCCGACTGACTCACGGTAAGCCTATAGGTACACTTGATTTACTCTCCAGGCACGATGACTATGCAGAGTTTGTACGCATGAATCGGCTCGATATGGGAACACTTCACCAACCAGGCGCAGGGCAGCTGAAATAAGTGCACCTATTGCCAAAAGCAGTAGACAGAAAAGAATAGGAATGCAAGGCTTTATTTTTGTTTAGTTTTGAAATGTTTCGCAATCGACTCGGAATGCCTTGGAGATCAATGAGTCGACCGGCTGTTTAGTAACCACTAACCTAGATCTTTGGATCCCTTTTCTTTAGGCTGCCGTTAGGGTAACCTTACTGTCACGGTTTCTCTGCTGTACCATTTTGCACCCCATTTATGCAACGAGACCATGTCACCGTGTTAAAGCTGTCCTGCCAGGTTGTCCCTAGCGGCACGCCACCTGAGTGAGCCGAGAGATCACAGGGACATCTTCACACCTTTATTGCCTCAGCCTCAAAAAAAAAAAATTCACACAACGCAGTTGGTGAGCAGCAGTGAAAGCACAATCACAGTGTGTGTGTGAGAGAGAAAACAAGACTAGAGCAGGGTGGAAAGGAGCGAAGAGGAGTGATAGAGGGAAAGAGAGGGATGCCAAAGTCAATCCTGCCTGATCTAAGCAGAGCTTTGAGACTCAGCAGCTGATCTCCGCCAGACCAGAGAGGGATGTAGAACGAGAGGACGGGAGCAATGGGGAGCGGGGGACGTAGAACGAGAGGACGGGAGCGGGGGACGTAGAACGAGAGGACGGGAGCGGGGGACGTAGAACGAGAGGGGGAGCACGGGAGCGGGAGCGGGGGACGTAGAACGAGAGGGGGGACGGGAGGCGGGAGCGGGGGACGTAGAACGAGAGGGGGACGGGAGGGGCGGGGGACGTAGAACGAGAGGGGGACGTAGAACGAGGGGACAGGAGCGGGGGACGTAGAACGAGAGGACGGGAGCGGGGGACGTAGAACGAGAGGGGGACGTAGAACGAGGGGACGGGAGCAATGGGGAGCGGGGGACGTAGAACGAGAGGACGGGAGCGGGGGACGTAGAACGAGAGGACGGGGGCAATGGGGAGCGGGGACGTAGAACGAGAGGACGGGAGCGGGGGACGTAGAAAAGAGGGCAGGAGCAATGGGGAGTGGGGGATGTAGAAAGAGAGGACGGCAGCAAAGGATGTAGAAAGAGAGGGCGAGAGCAAAGGGGAGCGGGGATGTAGAACGAGGGGGCGGGAGCAAAGGGGAGCGGGCGCGGGGATGTAGAACGAGGGGGCGAGAGCAAAGGGGAGCGGGGGATGTAGAACGAGGGGGCGAGAGCAAAGGGGAGCGGGGGATGTAGAACGAGGGGGCGGGAGCAAAGGGGAGCGGGGGATGTAGAACGAGGGGGCGGGAGCAAAGGGGAGCGGGGGATGTAGAAAGAGAGGGCGGAGCAAAGGGGAGCGGGGGATGTAGAACGAGGGGGCGGGAGCAAAGGGGAGTAAAAGCAGCAAGACGTGAGAGAGGTAGAACACAGGATGTGGAATCTGCAAAATGACTGGAAGAACAATGCATTCATCCTAATTTTTTTGTTTGAGTAATATAATCCAGCCAAAGACCTAGGATCAGGTTATCTCCATAAAACAGGAAACACACACCCCTAGTCTGACACACACACACACACACACACACACACACACACACACACACACACACACACACACACACACACACGAGTACTGGGTGTTCTGCACTGCAGTACAGCTGCTCTCAGCCTCCCTCTGTCTGTCCCAGACTCACAGCTTGCCCTCACACATCCTTTGAGATCTCTCCTCCACTGTTCACCCCCCCTCTTCTTTCTTCCTTTCCGTCTGTTCCTCTCATCGTGCTCTTCACTTCAGCCATCTGCAGTCCCCATCCTCTGTCCCTCTCTCATTTTCTCTTTTCTTGGGCTCCTGAGTGGTGCAGCGGTCTAAGCCACTGCATCTCAGTGCTTGAGGCGTCACTACTACAACCAGCCGTGATTGGGAGTCCATTAGGGCGGTGGCACAATTGGCCCAGCATCGTTCGGGTTTGGCTGGTGTAGCCCGTCATTGTGAATAAGAATTTGTTCTTAACTAACTTGTCTAGTTAAAAGGTTAAATAAAAATGTAAAATACATATTCACACTCCAAGAGAGAAATGCTGGTTAAAATGGCATGAGGAAGTCTTTAAAGCCTCTACATTTGTAATGGTTGGATTTTGGTTACTTTGAAGCAAGTTAAGAAGACATTTCTCACTATTTGAAGTAAAATGTTCAGGTTTCAAACTATTCAGCCTCAGGTCACACGGTAAAGTGGTGGCTGATAGCTTTCGGACAGTTGACTATAGCCTACGCACTCCAATGGCAGGCACACTTTAATTACCAGTTGAGATTGAGATTTTAAAAAATATTAATTTAAAAAAATAAAATAAAGATCATGACCATCAAAACAGTTAACAATTCTAAATGCAATCATACGTTCCATACGTTCATTCTTGCACAATGACCGGGCTTATAAAAGCACGTTTCACTTCCAGAACAAGCTTTTTGAGGGCCTGCTCTCGTGCCATCTGAGGTGATGGGCCATTCCGCTCCTCAAAACAGGTTCTCTGTATGTTGTGCGTGTGTGATAAATAAGATGCATGACGAATAACGAGTACACACGTTATGCAAACTAGCTACATAAAGCTAAAATGAACCTAGCCCGATAAACATGACCAGTCAAATGTATTTTAGGCAGTTAACATCTCTAACACAGACCCATAGAGATGTATAGAGGGCACACTTGCCAATACACAGGAAAGCTCTATGGGCTTTGCTATCACAGAAGTGATCAATGGCAAAGATCTGTGGTGCACCCTCTATACATTTTTATGGACAGCAGCTGTCATGGCATTTCTCTGCTAGCTTGAAAACTGAGGAAACCGGCCAAATCACGGAAACACTCACCCGGTAGAGATAGGATTGTGAAAGTAACGCACGCGTTGTTTGACAAAGCAACTGTAATATTACCCAATTTGAAAAAGTAAAGCGTACCATAATCAACTGGTCGTTCAGCACAGTACAGTTTCCGCCGATTTTCAAAGTTACACACCGTACTGAACACAAAGCCAGAGTATGGCAGTGTTGTCAACACCCTTCTCTGTTGCTGTTAATATCCTATAAAGAGGTGTATCCATCGCAGCGGTGCTCCCTGACCAGATCATCTAATAAAGAGGGCTAAAGACAGAGCAGCTTCCTCTTACAAGACTGCTGCTGGCTCGCTATACACTGATACATCACACACACACGATACAAACCCCCTCATGCTGAAGCTTTTTAGTTGAACACACATACCTAGATCCTGAGGGTGACTGTGGAAGTGGAACTGGACAAGAGTGAGTGGCCTAAGAATGTTGATTGGTCTTCTTCCGGGATGACATCAGACTTTGGCTGGGCCGGAGTGAGAGAAGGGCTGCTCTGTGTTGGTGATGGAGCATGATGCAGTGAGGTGGAAAGGGGGCTAGTCAGAGGAAGTGCGACAGCGCCAACTACACAAACATAACAGGCGAGGCGAGCAGCAGGGTGATGGAGAGATCCTCAGTGTACTGACCAACAAAGACAGTTACTTACGGCCCTGCTCGGACCGAGAGACAGACGGGGAAGACTGGGCTGGAACATCTTACACATAACTGACGGCTAGGGCCACCATACCCTGAATCCATTGTGACTGGTTGGGTATACAGAATGGAAGGCATACTGCTGCAGAGGGATAATGTGAAATATGGAGGGTGACTTGGAGAGAAGAGAAAGAGAGAGCGAGGGACCTAGAGAGAGAAAGAGGGGGAGGACGTGGCAGCAGAGGATGAATAGTGACAGTTCAAACGCATGCAGATGAGGCGAGCTTGCTGCTGTGAGCCAGCATGGCTGTGAAGTGCAAGGCATGATGGGATAGAAAGCAATAAGATGTGCCCGAGAGATGGGGAAGAGAGAGCGAGGAAGGGAGAGAAGAGAGGGATAAATGGAGTTGAGAGAACAGGGGAGAGACCCTTGGAAGCTAAAGGCCATGCAGCATAGTTGATGGTTTGCGCTTGAACATTTGCTAACCCTCAGTTCCTTCTCTCAAGAAACTTTACTGAGAAGAGTCCATGTTCACAGCAGCATCCCTAATCCATTTTCATCCGAAATCTAAAGTAAACAAAAATGGAATACCTATTCTTTGGCTATAGCTCAGAGGTAGTATACTGAACAAAAATGGAATACCTATTCTTTGGCTATAGCTCAGAGGTAGTATACTGAACAAAAATGATGAACGCAACAGGTAAAGTGTTGGTCCCATGTTTCATGAGCTGAAATGAAAGATTCCAGAAATGTTCCATTCAGACAAAAACCTTTCTCCCAAATGTTGTGCACAAATGTATTTACATCCCTGTCAGTGAGCATTTCTCCCCTGCCAAGATAATCCATTCACCTGCCAATATTTATCTTTGGAAATTGCATGGCTGTGTGCTCGATTTTATAAACCTGTCAGAAACAGGTGTGGCTGAAATAGCCGAATCCACTCATTTGTAGGGGTTTCCACATACCTTTGTATATACAGTGCACTTGGAAAGTAATGACTCCTTCACTTTTTGATACAGCCTTATTCTAAAATGGATTATTGTCCCACCCAATCAATCTACACACAATACCCCATAATGAGAAAGCAAAAACAGGTTTGAGAAATTTATTTTAAAAAACAGAAACATCACATTAACATAAGTATTCAGATACGTTACTCAGTACTCAATATTTTTTGGTACATTGGGGCAAAAAAATTATTTAGTCAGCCACCAATTGTGCAAGTTCTCCCACTTAAAAAGATGAGGCCTGTAATTTTCATCATAGGTACACTTCAACTATGACAGACAAAATGAGAGAAAAAAAAAATGCAGAAAATCACATTGTAGGATTTTTAATGAATTTATTTGCAAATTATGGTGGAAAATAAGTATTAAATGTTTTTATTATTTGTGTTGCATTTGCTAGACATTCTCCTACACTGTTGGAGCTAGTATGACAAGTATTTCACTGCACCTGTACGTGACAAATAAACTTAGATTTGAAGGTTTCTCTAGAGAACGAGTTAGGTGGGAGGGACACATGGTCGAATTACGGTTATGATTTTGACCATAGGTATTAGGCGCTAGGCTTTCCTCAACAATCAGATCGCTCAAAAGACCCATGTGCCTGACGATTTCATGCGAGCAAAATTCACAAAGTTAATGGGGCATAGAGTGGCTGGTCAAAGGCGGTGATGAGGACAGCACCACGGTGCGTTCAAAACAACTGCTTCAATGGAGCAGCCTTCATAGGCTTTAGGAGGTGGGCACTGCCAGTATCATAAGAGAATGACTAGGTTGAGGCATGGAACAGGTTTGAAAAAGTTATACAGGGAGGTAATACCTGCAGTTATTTTAATACATTTCGGTTTCAAAGGGTGTCGCTACGGTGTGCCTTAGTGAACACGACCTGGGTGCCATGTCACCTCTGTCGGTCTGTTCTCTCTCAGGACAGAAATGAGGCGTTTAAACAGACTGATGATACAATCAACTGCTCATTAGGAGGTCCAGCCCAGATGGTGGATCCGTTTGTTTTCTCCTCATCCCTGCATCACTCACTCCGCTAACCCTAATTGAGGTATCCATGGAGCAGGGGTGACTGCATGGTGGGGGGGTATGAAAGGAGAGCTGAAGGAGAAAGAAAGAGGTAGAGAAAGAACTTGAC
Organism: Oncorhynchus tshawytscha; assembly: GCF_018296145.1. Taxonomy (NCBI): domain Eukaryota; kingdom Metazoa; phylum Chordata; class Actinopteri; order Salmoniformes; family Salmonidae; genus Oncorhynchus; species Oncorhynchus tshawytscha. The sequence continues at coordinate 17,893,854 of NC_056452.1, read as the reverse complement.
AGAAAGAGGGGGGTAAGAAAAAAAACAATAGATAATCATCAGTCTGTCGCTGCCATTCCACAACCCCAGATCGCCGCGTCAGCCCTGAATAAACACTGGTCATTGACAGCTCTGAACACAGGTCTCCCCATAACACACCACCACCCAGTGGACAGGTGGGTTGAGATTACCATGCCACACATGGTTAAATATAGATTCCCGGCCTAACGCAAGATGGGGTGGCGTGGAGTCAAACAACTAGAAAGCAGGGATGCTAACTGGTGAGGGCCCAAAAAAGGTGATGGTTTAGCACAGACACACACAACAAAAAAATAAAAAATTATATATATATATATATATATATATATAGTTGGTAAACTACAAGAAAAATGGCCTATTATCAGAGTGAGGTTGTCACTATACCAACATTTGACTAACAATGTGATATCAGGCCAAATATCACAGGGGTTGCCCTGTTTTCCATACATTCTGCATGTGTGCTGCACAAGTCTTTCCCTGGTATTCACACATGTCCTTAATACAACACAATGAATTTAACTTCACATTTTCTCTGCATAAGAGAAAAGGCTATTGCTGAAAATAGCTGATTTACTCATATCCGAAGGCTACCTGTGATTGGGCAGGAGTAATGTAGTAAGGAATATAAATGCATAAATCAGCTACATTTTCATTGGGGCAGGGGAAAACAATATGAAACCATCTTTAGCCTACTCTTCAGACAACTTTACACAGCCTACAATCTCTCGCTCGCTTTCTCCCTCACACACACACAGCAGTCATTCTAGTTCGCACAGACATCAAAAGGTAGGCACCAAACAATTTAACACCAGAACTAGAGATTGATTTGACTCAGATTTATCTTTGAAATACACTAGGCATATGTATCCTACCTTTGAAGCATCTGAGTAGGTTATCTATCCCGTTTTCTGTGGGGTGGGGGTGCAGTTGACTGCTCACAGCTGTCACACATGGTACTGGTTGAAGCACTTATTTGGATATGACAACACTCTCTGAACTCAGACATTCTATTTGCAGGATGCATGCATTCTGTGCTCAGTCATTAACTTCGATACGAGAAACAGACACCATTGTTTAGTGATCCGACAGGGAGAAGATCTGTTTGTGCCTCGAACAGTCAAGACTATTTTATTTTCATCCTGGGACAAGCCGTCAAGCACATTCCACCAAATAGTATCACAGTATTTAATTTTTTTAATACATCTCTGGCAAAAAGATGGAGTTGACGTCCGTTCCCATGCCTATCCCCAACTCAAACAACCAGTGATGAGGACTCAAAGGACAAAATTGTTGATGATGTTTTTAGATAGTGAGATGGTTACCATTTACCTTACAAAACACTGGCTACAGTGTGTGTGTTGCGGTGAGCAAGCTGAAGGCCCTGAGATGAAACAGTTACAATGTTGAAACTAGAGGTCGACCGATTAAATCGGAATGGCCGATTTAATTAGGGCCGATTTCACGTTTTCATAACAGTCGGAAATTGGTATTTTTGGTGCCCGATTTTTTTATTTCATCTTTATTTAACTAGGCAAGTCAGTTAAGAACACATTCTTATTTTCAATGACGGCCTAGGAACAGTGGGTTAACTGCCTTGTTCAGGGGCAGAATGACAGATTTTCACCTTGTCAGCCCGGGGGATCCAATCTTGCAACCTTACAGTTAACATGTCCAACGCAATAACGACCTGCCTCTCGCTTGTTGCACTCCACAAGGAGACTGCCTGTTACGCAAATGCAGTAAGCCAAGGTAAGTTGCTAGCTAGCATTAAACTTATCTTATAAAAAACAATCAATCATAATCACTAGTTAACTACACATGGTTGATGATATTACTAGATATTATCTAGCGTGTCCTGTGTTGCAAATAATCTGACTGAGCATACACGCATACAAGTATCTAAGTATCTGACTGAGTGGTGGTATTCAGAAGCAGGCGCGTAAACATTCATTCAAACAGCACTTTCGTGCGTTTTCCAGCAGCTCTTCGTTGTGCGTCAAGCATTGTGCTGTTTATGATTTCAAGCCTATCAACTCCAGAGATGAGGCTTGTGTAACCGAAGTCAAATGGCTAGCTAGTTAGCACGCGCTAATTGTCGTTGTGCTGCTGGTTCGAGCCCAGGGAGGAGCAAGGAGAGGGACGGAAGCTATACTGATACACTGGCAATACTAAAGTGCCTGTAAGAACATCCAATAGTCAAAGGTTAATGAAATACAAATGGTAGAGAGAAACGGTCCTATAATTCCTATTATAACTACATAATAACGTTTTTTTTTTACCATTATTTAACCAGGTAGGCTCATTTGCAACTGCGACCTGGCCAAGATAAAGCATAGCAGTTTGACACATACAACAACAGTTACACATGGAATGAACAAAACAGTCAATAATACAGTAGAAGGAAAAAGGAAAAAAAAAAAGGAACCACCAGCTTTCATATGTTCTCATGTTGAGCAAGGAACTGAAACGTTAGCTTTCTTACATAGCACATATTGCACTTTTACTTTCTTCTCCAACACTTTGTTTTTGCATTATTTAAACCAAATTGAACATGTTTCATTATTTACTTGAGGCTAAATTGATTTTATTGATGTATTATTTTCACTTAATATAAGTGTTCATTCAGTATTGTTGTAATAGTCATTACAAATACATATATATACACATATACATATTCATATATATATACACATACATATAAAATATTATTTTCGGCCGATTAATCGGTATCGGTGTTGAAAAATCATAATCGGTCGACCTCTTGTTGAAACCATTTGGAAGGAAGCTACACTGTACACATGACACCAATAAACCCTTGAACCCACAGAGACAGAGGCCTGGGGGGGAAACAGAAAAGGATTCTAGCTTCATTACCGCAAATATTTTCCATTGTGCTCCTAAATGTGTGCACACCTACATTTTTCAACTTTAGGCGTACACGTGCTCCTTATAAAAAAAAGTTCAGCATAGAGCCATGCACCCCTGCTGCATCTACATCGCTGCACTGAACAGACAATACTGTTACATGAGGGCTAAGGTATGCAAACTCCTGGGGTTAGTCCAACCACACACATGATATGTGGATTGGGTCTCAAGAATAGACATTGCTGGCTTCCTGCTTGTGTGAATCCTTCACTGCAGCCTCTCAGTATCACTTGATGAACTCGGGCAAAACGCTTAGTGGGTTTAAGACGCACTAACCTTTGAAAATGTGTGTGAACGGAGGAGATGGTAGGCGATGCACTGCCTACCAACACAATGACACCAACAAGTGGAGGCTCTTGTCTTGATAGAACGACAGCAGCTATATGACGCATTGCGTGTACACAGACTGTACTGCACGAGAATTCTAATGCAGACTAGCCGAATATGCTTTGAGAGATGATCTCTCAAAACTGTCTGAAAATAAATTGGTGAAAAAAATATTTGGTGATTCTCTCCTACTGTGTGTTAATACGCACAGCCTGTAGCCAATGGATGCATCGGTTAAATTATCATGATATGGACACACATGTAATATAAATGTTTTTTACAATAGCTAACTACGTTAGTTATATAATATCCCCAGATACGACTGTACTTGGCTCATAAGGAACATAAAATAATCGTATTTTGTCTGTCTGAACCGTTGCGCGGGGGCGGAGGTGACGAGCGCAGATGGCACACGGAAAAGTAGAGCTAGCAAAGGAATTGTACACTTGGATGAAATAACCCAAGTACTGTGTTCATGTTATTCAAGAAGCATGCAGATTGCTGAGATTTACTTATTTTCTGTGTAGCCTACGAGATACATTGCTTGTCCGCCTGGAAAGTATCTAGCTGGGGATGCAAGCACCGTAAACAGAGTAGGGACTGCTTACAGGCACACATGTGTGATGCATGAGACGTGGGAGGTTAGGTAGTATGTTAAAGGTCTCACACACACACACATCAGTGTCAATATCCTGTCCAAAACTGCACCTGCCCAAGCCGAGAGAAACAGACATGCCTGAAAATGTGTACTGTGGTTAGTTAACGTTACCTAGCCAACTTTTGACACGTGTTATGGTGGTAACCCGTAGCAAATGTCAGTAGTTAGACCTAACGTTCACGATAGCTAACTGACTAACCAAGGTCTGTCACACACTTGTATGAGCTGCCTCTTCCTGTGTGACTTGGTACTTAGACATAGTGATGTGCGACAGCTAGCCTGTGAGACGTCGAGGGCAGTTCGCTTGAGGAGCGGGTCTGCTGCAGCATGTTCTGAGCTAGTCAGCTAACGTTAGCGTTTAAACATTTTACCTTGCGTTTCCTGGTTTCGGCAGATCCACTCCACACAAAGCATTGGTAAATAACCCGTAGATTCTGTTTCCAGTTATCCACTTTGAAACCGTTCACATGGGGGCACCCGGCTGGACTCATGACAGAAACAACATTCGTTTTGCGTATTTTTAGCGATGAAACGTGCACCGTCCTTGTCCTACTACATATAACACAAGTCTGTAGTTACTGTAGTTAGCTAGCTACGTTAGATAGCTGGCTGGTTAGCTACCGATTGTTCCGATTCGGCTAGCTTGAGAGTTAGCTAGCCACGGCAAAACCAGAGGAAAATGCAGTCCACTTCAATGCAATCCTTGAGTAATCCTATTTCCGAATGTTAACATTTCTTCTGCAATTAAATCCAACATTTTGTCTTATTTCTCGTTGTCTCCACTTCGGTAAATTGTTAGTCCGTTGTTTTAATGGTCGGCAATGGAATTTCAACAGAACACCGCGAGCTTTGCGGCAAGCCCCACCTCATTCATACCTCTACTGACCAATGGAAAGGAGGTACCTGGTTTTGATTGAGAGGATTATATTACAATGGCACGGGATGCACGGGGCGGAACCGTACGACCTGCTCAAATCGAACAGTAATTTGCGCCGCTCTGTCAATGTTGTCTCGTTATATTTTCCATGAAATATGTCGAATTTTCAAACTCGTTTGAATTGGTAAGGCAGATAATGCGTTCCTATGAAAAGCAACCACTTAGGCAGGTGAAAACACCGAATCATACTCTGCTCCGCGTGCTTAACCGAAGAGCAGAGTTTGAGACTACTTCCTCACCGGCCGAAACGGGGCAACTGTCTCGTGACCGTGAGAAAGCCAAATTCCCAAATGAATGCAAATCACTTTTCACCCGGTAAATGGGCGCCCGGTGCAGCTTAATCGACTCTCCTCCTTGGCGTATCCCTATGATGTCTTGCCCCTATGCGGAAACTGATTGGCTCAATTCTTTATGACAAACCACATCCGCCCGTCAAGCGATTCCCACTGGCTACATAAAAGCACTGGTGGCAAATACATTAAATACATCACAGACTGTACCAAATATATTTTACCTATCCCTTTTATTTGTGACTAAAATATACAGTTCCATCTTCCATATTTAACGCATTCACGTTTGGTGTAAAGGCATGACATTGGGTTGTCAACATACTGTGCATTAGGAAAGTATTCAGACTCCTCGACTTTTTCCACATTTATTTCTAAAATCAATGACATAGTTTCTCACCAATCTACACACAATACCCCATAATGACAAAGCAAAAACATTTATATACATATTTATACCTTTTACAGCCTCAAGTCTTTTAGGTAGACGCTACAAGCTTGGCACATCTGTATTTGGGGAGTTTCTCCCATTCTTCTCTGCAGATTGTCTCTAGTTCTGTCAGGTTGGACGGGGAGTGTCACTGTACAGTTTTCTTCAGGTCTCTCCAGGGATGTTCAATCAGGTTCAAGTACGGGCTCTGGCTGGGACACAAGGACATTCAGAGACTTGTCCCAAAGCCACTCCTGGAGTTGTCTAGGCTGTTTGCTTAGGGCTGTTGTCCTGTTGGAAGGTGAGCCTTTGCCCCAGTCGGAGGTCCTGAGTGCTCTGGAGTAGGTTTTCATTAAGGATCTCAACTTTGCGCCGTTCATCTTTCCCTCGATCCTGACTGGTCTCCCAGTCGCTGAAAAAAAAAAAACACAAACAATGTTGCTACCACCATGCTTCACCGTAGGGATGGTGCCAGGTTTCCTCCAAATGTGACGCTTGGCATTCAAGCCAAAGATTTAAATCTTGGTTTCATCAGACCAGAGAATCTTGTTTCTCATGGTCAGAGAGCCTTTAGGCAAACTCTAAAAGGGCTGTCATGTGCCTTTTACCGAGGAGTGGCTTCTGTCTGGCCTGATTGGTGGTGCTGCAGATATGGTTGTCCTTCTGGAAGGTTCTTCCAATGCCACAGAGGAACTCTGGAGCGCTGTCAAGAGTTACCGTCGATTTCTTGGTCAACTCCCTGACCAAGGCTCCCCATCTCCCCAATTGCTCAGTTTGGCAGAGCGGCCAGCTCTAGGAAGAGTCTTGTTGGTTCCAAACTTCTCCCATTTAAGAATGATGGATGCCACTCTGTTCTTGGGGACCAGAAATCCTTTGGTACCCTTCCCCAGATCTGTGCCTCAACACAATCCTGGCTCGGAGCTCTACAGACAACTCCTTCGACCTAATGGCTTGGTTTTTGCTCTGACATTCACTGTCAAATGTGGGACTTTATATAGACAGCCTTTCCAAATCATGTCCAATCAATTGAATTTAGCACAGGTAGACTCCAATCAAGTTGTAGAAACATCAAGGGTAATCAATGGAAACAGGATGCACCTGGGCTCAATTTCAAGTCTCATAGCAAAGGGTTTGCATACTTAAGTAAATAAGGTGTGTTTTTTAATATAAATTAGCAAACATTTCTAAAAACCTGTTTTCGCTTTGTCATTATGGGATATTGTGTAGATTTGAGGACATTTTTTTATTCCGTTTTAAAATAAGGCTGCAACATAACTACAATGTGGAAAAAGGAAGGGGTCTGAATACATTCCGAAGGCACTGTAGTTAGTACAAGTGTCCAGACAGGCAAATTGGCCAAATGTTACAATTTTCATAATCTATCATACTTCCAATATCAAAGTTGGATTTGAGAAAACGTTTTAAAAAATGTATAAAAAACTTCAGCATATGTATATTGAAATATATTAGACTTAAATTGTTTAAAAGGAACCACTGTTTTTATTTGACCCATTCTAAGCCCAATGCCAAATAGGTTTCAAAAGGTAAAAATATATGAACACTTATTGCATGTGATTTGTAGCGAATATTGACTGAAGTAACCTGTGCTGTCTGCGGTGGATGTTTTTGGTTGTATCAAAACCCCAAGTCGCCAGACAGACAGGACCTATCATGGCTGTTTATGTTAAATATTATGTAGAGTACTATGCATGACATCACCATGGAGAGGAAGAGATAGGAGGAGCAAGAACTCTAAGAAGATGTATGGAGAGAATGTAAGGGGTGAGACACCCCTCAGGAGGGAGCACAGTTCCAAACCTGAATAAGCCTTGGAGATGAACAGATCACACAGGGGAGAAAAAGGATAGATGAGATGATTCTCCTTCACTCCATTTCAGGATTAGTTCTATACGGTGTATCAGCAATGATGGTGCTGAAAGAATGGAAATATTGCTCATTCTACAGGTAATAGACTTGCTAGGCTAAGAGTCCTCATTTTCTCAATCCCCACTCTTTATTTGGCCCCTATTGGAATGTATTAGGTTCCTCGTATGACCCTTTTAAATGGGTTACATAAGGGAATTTAGGTTTAAGCACCGTCTCTTCCTTTACTGACCTTAATGGGTATTGCCGTCAGACACCAGATGTTGCCATTCCTGGATTTCGTGAAGGGTCCGATGAGGTCCACCCCTAACATTTAAAGTGTTAAAGAGTAGATTACTTTATTCTTAGCCGTATCATACAGTATACAGATTTCATATGTGTAAGAATACTTACACAACGTTCAATACTAAAAACTACTAAAGTGATGGAATAATAATGACAAATGGCAACAATATACTCATAGAAAACAATGAGAATTCAAGTATACACAAAGAACTTCAAGTAGCATACTTGTCATTTTAGAAACACCAAAATAAAGAATAAAGCAATGTGTTAAAGTTGGTCCCCCTTTGCTACTATAACAGCCTCCACAGGGCACCAATGTTGGCCGATTAGGCCTGGCTCGCAGTCTGTGTTCCAATTCATCCCAAAGGTGTTCTATGGGGTTGAGGTCAGGGCTCTGTGCAGGCCAGTCAAGTTCTTCCACATCAATCTCGACAAACCATTTCTGTATGGACCTCGTTTTGTGCACAGGGGCATTGTCATGGTGAAACAGGAAAGGGCCTTCACTAAATTGTTGCCACAAAGTTGGAAGTACAGAATTGTCTAGAATGTCATTGTATGCTGTGGCATTAAGATCTCTCTTCACTGGAACCATGAAAAACAGCCCCAGACCATTATTCCTCCTTCACCAACCTTTACAGTTGGCACTATGCATTCAGGCAGGTAGCATTCTCTTGGCATTCGCAAAACCCAGATTCATCCATCGGACTGCCAGATGGTGACGCGTGATTCATCACTCCAGAGAACGCATTTCCACTGCTCAAGAGTCCAATTGTGGCGAGCTTTACACCACTCCAGCCAACGCTTGGCATGGTGATCTTAAGCTCGTGTGCAGCTGCTCGGCCATGGAAACCCATTTCTTGAAGCTCCCGATGCACAGTTCTTGTCCTGACCTTGCTTCCAGAGGCCATTTAGAACTCTGTAGTGAGTGTTTGGCACTGAGGACAGGTGATTTTTTTACCTGCTTCAGCACTCTGCTTTTTTGTGTAGATGGATAGATCACACATCCAGGCAATCTATATACCAAACATCATTAAGATCTGATCATTTGAACATGTATTCACGACTTGATTAATGAAATGTAGTACAATACCAAAAACTCACATTGTATACATAGGCTTTGGCCCAAACTTTTTTTTCTCTTCTTGAAATGATCCATCAGTAAGCTCAGAGAACAAGTGTACCAAAGGACATTTAAAAATGTCTTATGGACATGAATGGGTTAAATTGAGGCTTTGCAATACAATAAATCCTACATCTCTCCGTTCACATATGACAAACAAAACACTGCACAAATAGCTGAGGCATAAGTAGCACAGAATGTCAGAAGACTAGGGTAAACACTGCTGACAAAACAGGAATGTGATGTGATCCATTTAATCCAAAATTGTGTCAATTTACTGAATCAATGTATTCTTGAGTCCTTCCAGATAACAGATAAGTATGACTCCAGCTCAGAGCTCATCCCACCTGCAGTAAATGCAAACTACAGTACAACACAGTACACGAGAGACCTCTAGGGGATGGAAAAAAACAGTGCACCAATTGTTTTATTTTTTTAAGCTGTACTATCCTCTCTACATTTGTTCATGGGCAGAAGTACAGCCTTGTTTTTGTTGTCAAATCTCCATGTGATATACCAGAAAATTTGTCTAGCAGGTCGAGGGAAATTACTGATCTTCGAAACATGAGACTTAAGATTTCCTCAAATGTTGCATGTTATCCTATAAGGAAATTCCTAAAAAAAAATATATATCATGCAACAGAAAAACGGTGCTTTAGCACACATTCCTTTTGAACAAATAAGTCCAGTTTTTATTATTATGGTTGTTAATGCAGCAGTGGCTCTTCCGCCTGAACAATGATAAATAAAACACTGACAAAATTGTTTTTTTGTTTAGGTTTCCTCAAGACACCGTGAAAGAAATAACCAAATTATCATTCCACACATTTAGATTTTCCTTGACCAATGTCCATACTCAATAGAATGTTTTTCCACTTTAAAAAAAAGTCATCCAATGAGAACCGTAAGGGTGGCAGTGTTCTCCCCTGTCCATGGCCCTCAGGAGTAACTTGACGTTTTGCTGCCTACATCATCCTCCTGCGTTCCCATACTCTGAAACACACAATGTGATGCTAACCATTAGTAATCATTTCTATACTAATAACTGGAAGACCAGACGTTTCATATAGCTACTTCATATGTCTTAGAATGGGATAAAAAATATATATTTTCTAAAAAAAATAAAACACCAACCCTCAAACACCTGAATTTCAAATATACTCCTCTTGGAAAACCTCTAGAGGAGCCTAGAAAACGGAACAGTTGCTTTTTACCTTCTGCACAAACTGCGGGTTTACTGTGATTTCTTGATCCATGGACTTTAGTTTCTCATCCAGCTCTATACACTTCAGCATCTGTGAAGGACACAGAACAAGGCATTTACTTCACTAAAACATTACCAAAAGAGACGCCATTGTACCTCAGTCATTTTCATACAAGGATAGATAATCAACACTGCTATTCTCTTACCTCTTGGTCAATTTTGTGAAGCATTGCGGGGTTGTTGTATTTCTCCGGGTTGTCATGGAAACAGACCATGCCATCCTTTTGGTTGATACTGGCATAGATCTCGCCATCTTCAATCTGTAAGGAACAGAAAACGTAACCAATGGAAGAATCTAAATCAGGTAAAGCCCATTTTCTTTCAGATATTCAAAAGTGAGTGTTCTTAGGAGTACTGAGATACAGCATGCCTTTCCTCCTGCGGTCGCGTTGGCTTACCATGTGCAAGACATACTTCTCCGCCTCCTGGGGCCCTGACAGCTGCACTCGACTTGCCATGTCTTGCAAGGACAGCGTCAAGAAAGTCTGCAAAAATAGAACGGTGGTCATATACAATCTGACCATTTACTTGAAAAACTTTGTTTACACCCTGGTAACAGGGCGAAGATAGGGATGTGGAAGGTTTGAGGTGAAGGACAGACGGTATATTTTGAATATAGCTGAATGCAGACAGAGGGATATTAGGGATGAGAATGGTATGTTAGGGGTAAAGGTGAGGTATTTAAGGTGAGCGGGGACTATTGGTAGACATATTAGGAGGGAGGTATATGTGAGGTGAGGGGGGCATATGAGGTTAAGAAGATACATGAGCTAAAGGGGGTATATTTAAGTAAAGGGAGGTATATTGAGGTAAAAGACAGTCCATTTGGAGGTTGTGGGAGGATATATTTGGGCTGAGTTGATAGTCAAATTTGATTGGTCGTGTCTACAGCTGAAGTCGGAAGATGACATACACCTTAGCCAACTACATTTACACTCAGTTTCACAATTTCTGACATTTAATCCTAGTAAACATTCCCTGTCTTAGGTCAGTTAAAATAAAGTGGTGATCCTAAGGATGTGACATGTCAGAATAATAGTAGAGAGAATTATTTATTTCAGCTTTTATTTCTTTCATCACATCCCCAGTGGGTCAGAAACTTACATACACTCAATTAGTATTTGGTAGCATTGCCTTTAAATAGTTTAACTTGGGTCAAACATTTTGGGTAGCCTTCCACAAGCTTCCCACAATAAGTTGGGTGAATTTTGGTCCATTCCTCCAGACAGAGCTGGTGTAACTGAGTCAGGTTTGTAGGCCTCCTTGCTCGCACATGCTTTTTCAGTTCTGCCCATATATTTTCTATAGGATTGAGTTCAGGGCTTTGTGATGGCCACTCCAATACCTTGACTTTGTTGTCCTTAAGCCAATTTGCCACAATTTTGGAAGTATGCTTGGGGTCATTGTCCATTTGGAAGACCCATTTGCCAAGCTTTAACTTCCTGACCTCAAGGACTAGTCAAGGACCATATCAACTCCACCCTACCTGACACCCTAGACCCACTCCAATTTGCTTACCGCCCAAATAGGTCCACAGACGACGCAATCTCAACCACACTGCACACTGCCCTAACCCATCTGGACAAGAGGAATACCTATGTGACTGATGTCTTGAGATGTTGCTTCAATATATCCACATAATTGTCCCCCCTCATGATGCCATCTATTTTGTATAGTGCACCAGTCCCTCCTGCAGCAAAGCACCCCCACAACATGATGCTGCCACCCCCGTGCTTCAAGGTTGGGATGGTGTTCTTCGGCTTGCAAGCCTCCCCTTTTTCCTCCAAACATAACGATTGTCATTATGGCCAAACGGTTCTATTATTTTTGTTTAATCAATCTACAATCTTTGTCCCCATGTGCAGTTGCAAACCGTAGTCTGGCTTTTTTATGGCAGTGGCTTCTTCTTTGCTGAGCAGCCTTTCAGGTTATGGCGATATAGGACTCGTTTTACAGTGGATATAGATACCTTTGTACCGGTTTCCTCCAGCATCTTCACAAGGTCCTTTGCTGTTGTTCCCGGGATTGATGTGCACTTTTCGCATCAAAGTACGTTAATCTCTAGGAAACAGAATACGTCTCCTTCCTGAGCGGTATGGCGGCTGCGTGGTCCCATGGTGTTTATACTTGTTTACTATTGTTTGTACAGATGAACATGGTACCTTCAGGCATTAGGAAATTTCTCCCAAGGATGAACCAGACTTGTGGAGGTCTAAAAATATTTTTCTGGGGTCTTGGCTGATTTCTTTAGATTTTCCCATGATGTCAAGCAAAGAGGCACAGAGTTTGAAGGTAGGCCTTGATATACATCCACAGGTACACCCCCAATTGACTCAAATTATGTCAATTAGCCTATCAGAAGCTTCTAAAGCCATGGCATCATTTTCTGCAAATTTCCAAGCTGTTTAAAGGCACAGTCAACTTAGTGTATGTAAACTTCTGACCCACTGGAATTGTGATACAGTGAATTATAAGTGAAATAATCTGTCTGTAAACAATTGTTGGAAAAATCACTTGTATCATACACAAAGTAGATGTCCTAACCGACTTGCCATAATCAGTTTGTTAACAAGAAATTTGTGGAGTGGTTGAAAAACGAGTTTTAATGACACCAACCTAAGTGTATGTAAACTTCCGACTTCAACTGTATATGAATAGAAAAGGTGTGTACAGCAGTAGTTACAATGCATTCAGAAAGATTTCAGACACCTTGACTGTTTCCACATTTTGATACGTTACAGCCTTATTCTAAAATTGATCACATAATATATATATATTATATATATTTTTTAATCAATCAACCACACACACACACACACACACACCAGCCCCTAATGACAAAACAAAAACTGTTAAGAAATTTCTGCAAATGTATAAAAAAATGAATGACTTACTTACATAAGTACTCAAACTCTTTTCTATGAGACTCAAACTTGAGTTCAGGTGCACCCTGTTTCCAATGACCATCCTTGAGATGTTTCTACAACTTGATTGGAGTCCACCTGTGGTAAATTCAATTGATTGGACATGATTTGGAAAGGCGTGGTGTGTCCGTCTATACAAGGTCCCACAGTTGACAGTGCATGTCAGAGCAAAAACAAGCCATGAGGTGGAAGGACTTGTCAATAGAGCTCCCAGACAGGATTGTGTCAAGGTACAGATCTGGGGAAGGGTACCAAAAAATGTCTGCAGCATTGAAGGTCCTCAAGAAAGCAGTGGCCTCCATCATTCTTAAAAATGGAAGAAGTGTGGAACCACCAAGACTCTTCCTAGAGCTGGCCGCCCATCCTAACTGAGCAATCGGGGGAGAAGGACCTTGGTCAGGGAGGTGACCAAGAACCCGACAGCCCGCTTGGAAAGGACTCTGACCATAAGAAACAAGATTCTCTGGTCTGATGAAACCAGGTTTGAACTCTTTGGCCTGAATGCCAAGCGTCATGTCTGGAGGAAACCTGGCACCATCCCTACGGTGAAGAATGGTGGTGGCAGCATCATGCTGTGGAGATGTCTTTCAGTGGCAGGGACAGGAAAGACTAGTCAGGATCAAGGGAAAGATGAACAGAGAAAAGTACAGAGAGATCCTTGATGAAAATCTGCTCAAGAGCACTCAGGACCTCAAACTGGGACAACGACCCTACGCACATTCGGGACAAGTCTCTGAATGTCCTTGTGTGGCCCAGCCAGAGCCCGGACATGAACCCAATCGAACATCTCTGGAGAGACCTGAAAATGGCTGTGCAGCTACACTCCCCATCCAACCTGGCAGAGCTTGAGAAGCTCTGCAGAGAGGAATGGGAGAAACTCCAAATACAGCTGGGCCAAGCTTGTAGCGTCATACCTAAGAGGACTCGAGGCTGTAATCGCTGCCAAAGGTGCTTCAACAAAGTACTGTGTCAAGGGTCTGAATACTTACGTAAATGTGATATTTCCGTTCTTTTGTCATTATGGGTTATTGTGTGTAAAATCCATTTTAGAATAAGGCTGTAACGTAACAAAATGTGAAAGTCAGGGGGTCTGAATACTTTCCGAATGCACTGTATATAGGATGAGCCTAGACTTGAATACAGTATGTATGTATGAAGTGGGTAAAACAATATGAAAATATTATTAAAGTGACTAGTGTTCAATGACTTTGTACATAGGGCAGCAGTGTCTAAGGTGCAAGGTTGAGTGTCGGGTGGTAGCCGGCTAGTAACAGTGACTAAAGTTTAGGGCAGGGTACTGGGCGTAGGCCGGCTAGTTGGGGAAGCTGTTTTTCTAGGCTCTCGGTCATAGCTTTGATGCACCTGTACTGTCTCCAGCTTCTTGATGGTAGTGGGGTGAACAGGCTGTGGCTTGGGTGGGGTGAGGGAAGGATATCTTGGCTAAGGGTGACATGTGGTAAGGGAAGGAAGTATACCTTTGTTAGCCTCTGTATATTCTTCTTGTAGAGGGATGACAGGCACTGCTTGACAAGGCCTGTATTGTTGTCGCGTGTGAAGGTCTCGCTGTGTTTGTTCACCTGGGTGCGCAGTTCTGCTGGGTTGTTGGTGGCATACACCTGAGCAAGCTCATGGTAGGCATTGCTGAGAGGCTGCAGAAACAAAGCAGTAAAATATGTAATACTATGTCATATGTATAGTATATAGTACAAGAAGCACAACACTAGAATCGCTAAAGCAGTTATTTGGACTGTTCATAAAATGTAAATAAATTATTACTCTGCCATTTTTAAAGTCATGCCCCCCCTCCGACCACGACTCTATATAACACATGGTTGTTAGAATATTAATATCAGACAGACTGGAGTTACAGCCAGTTTAAGGAGGGCATGTAATTTTTTTAATCGTTTTCCCGTTGCCCCTCCTCCCAACAGTAGGTCCTGCTCCGCTCCTTCTCCTGATAGTTGAAGGTGCAGTGGTCAATTGATGATCACCCCGCAGATTGCCTCAAAACTGAACCTAAACCAAAACTAATTTCGCACGTCAACAGATTAAATAAATGAAGTAAAGTGTGATGGGGGCAAATGGGTGAGTTGATGAGCAAGGGGAAGTGAAAGATGCAGAACTATGTAGTCACTAATTGTGAATGAAGAACAGACCATTCTATTGAATTCATCTATTCTAACTGTAATCCAAAATATGCTATGTACCAGGGTTTCAGTTAGCCTGTCACTGCCAGCTTTTGGACGATATTCTTTGTTGAAAAGCAGATAAATCAAATTGGCACTGGCCAATTATCCCAGAGGAGAAGAAAAAATCCCATTGCGAAATAACGCTTTTTAACCTCTTCATTGATGGAAATAACAGTCGATGGAAATACATTTGACTGGTCATGCTTATCGGTCTATAGGTGACACTGCATCATTTTGTGCAATTAAATTGGCGCGTGTACAGTATATTCGTTATGTATCTTATGGATCACACACCTAGGCCTAAAGTATACAGAGCCTTTGAGTGGAAAATCTGTCAGACAGCATGAGCTGCGGCTTCAGCATCTCAAACAGCATGCATAGGCAACAGAACAGGCTTCATCAGCGCGTCACACACCACTTTGCAATGAGCTGGAGGCAGTATGCATTTTGAAAACACATAGTTACTTAATTGTTTGAAACCTGAACGTTTTACTTTATATTATGAGGCATGTCTTACCTTGCTTCAAAGTAGCCTGGCCAAAATCAGATCATATCCCTGGAGGCAATTATTTGATATCAATTTTCTTTCATTGTCCAGTAACCAAAGGCACAATCCTAGTCAAATTAGCAACCCATGCTAGTTGTTGCATACTAGATCTCCCCTCTCTAAATGATTTATTTTAAGATATTTTCATCTCTGTCACATGAGTGCTCGCACATGCGGTGCGCTTTGACACCGATGTTTTCCAGTTAATTGCATTATGGAACAAACATTTGCGGTTACCCTACTGCCTTGCGCGCATTGCTGCGCTTATAATGTGAAGAAATAATAGTTTATCAACAGTTTAAGCTAAACGTTCTGATCCGACTTGTTAATATAGCCTAGGTCTACTGGTTGTACACATTTTGGATCTCTAGTCCAACAACTGTCCCAGAGTCTGTTTGGAATAGGCCATTTCTTTCTCAAAAAGCTGACCAATAGAAGAGGTCAACTTTTCTACTATGGGGGATCGTAGATTGACATAGGCTAGTGATTTTTCTGTTTGTTACTTGTCTTGCTGGCTGAGGAAAAGTCAATGTGGACAGTTATTCTAACATCTTCATAGTGAGCATCAGAATTCAGTGAGGACACACGCCATTGCATCCTTGATCCTTGACTTGCATGTTCTGTTAACACAAATTACTATATTCTAACTCTGATTTCTGTCATTCTGAGCACCAGTTGCGCACCCAATGCATATGGGTCCAGTAAATTTCTCAAAATGTCCGATAAATTAAAATGCTGCCAGTTTCCTAACGGAAACCCTGGTATGTACCCTATATCAGTCCACCCAATCCAATTAGTCTACTCTGGTCTACTTGGAGTACACAGTGAGAGTGTATGTAATTTACAGTGGCAAGAAGACCAAGACGAATGGATGCACATGCTCCGTTAGCGCTGCTATGAGATCTGAAAGAAAACGACTCAGAAGGCAGGGGAAGAAATGAATCATGACGTCTCTGATGATTATTCTTCTGATTCTGAGCCACAGCCTGAACCTTCACCTCCGAGGCCTAATCGTTAAAAAAAAGCCAGAATAGTGAGCAGGTGGCTGTGCCACCACCAAATGAAAACGGCGAGACAGGACAAAACAAAGCCGGTGACAATGCTGCAGCTGATTATCAGCACAAAAATATCACAGAGAGCAGATCCAACATTGCAAGCAAAAAAACACCTGCAACGCACTCACCAGCTTTCGTTTGTGACATGAACACCCTCCAACTGATGCCATTGCATGAAGCAGCACAACATGTAAGCACAAGCTGACAATAACTGACGATTTGTGTTTACTACGGTCATATCAAAATTATATTCATTATAATGGGGCGGCAGGGTAGCCTAGTGGTTAGAGCGTTGGACTAATAATCAAAAGGTTGCAAGATCGAATCCCCGAGCTGATAAGGGAAAAATCTGTTGTTCTGACCCTGAGCAAGGCAGTTAACCCACTGTTCCTAGGCCGTCATTGAAAATAAGAATTTGTTCTCAACTGACTTGCCTAGCTAAATAAATGTAAATAAATAAATAATGCCATTATTGCTTTTGTGCTGATTTTCATTACTCATCAGGCACACTTATGATGTTTAGGCTACTGATGTTTTTTATCATTTGGCCACACGACTTGGTGGTTGGTGTTACCGCAATCCAACACGTATGCTTTCATACTTAAAAAGGTACTCCACACTTGAATGTTGGTGCTTTTTCTTTTTAAATATAGTGTACAGTAACAAACTAATGAAAATGCTATTGTGTTATTTGAACATTTTGTTTTCTTATTCTAATGTTCCTAAGACCTTCATAAATACAACCAAATCATATTTTTGTTGTGATAGCATATATATTATGTATTAATTACACCATTAGACTGGTGCAGTCAATGACTGGGGGGGGTTCCCCTCGAGGCCCAGCGGTTCTAGTGTTCGAGATGTGCCATTACATCTATGGATGTAAAATATGGCCCTGTTTGCATATTCACTCTCACCTTTATGAACCTCCCAACTATCTGTGATGTGTATTTGGGGAGCTGCTGCACTTTGCCGTGTAGAATCAAGGAGACCAGGATGTACTTCTTATAGGCCTCCAACATGATGTGACTGACTGCCATAGCTGGAGTGGTTATTGCCTGGGGGGGGCATAAGAATATCACACAATGGAATTAGAGACGTAAACCAACTACAGCCAAGTCAATGCCCTCACAGATTCAACGTCAACGTGAGGTGTAGTGTACTTGACTACTGCATGCATACACAGTATCAAAATAGTAACTTAAAAAAGGTCATTTCAAATGGTATTAAGATGAACAAATGTGCTACTAGTAGTCTGCTAAATCAATTCACTTTCGATAACAGGAACACACATCCAAAACAGCTTTAGCACACACATTTTAGATTCTCAAATAAGCCAGTACCTGTTCATAAAAATACAGTGCTCTTTCAAAGTTCTTCAGACCCGTGTAGATCATGCCTCCGTAATAGTAGTAACATAGAAAGTGCTTTGCGTCGTAGGCGCCATTCTCCTTACAGATGTCCATCATGTCAAGCTCAAGAAATGGGAGGACAGGCTTGAAGCACTTTGCTAACAAGCACAGCTGTGGATGTACACACAAAATAATGGAGAGCTCATTCATGCTTAGTCTCATAGCCAAGCATCAATACATTTCAATAATCATGTAAAGTCCAAAGAGCCAGTTGACATGAGGCGGTTACACACCTGACACAGGTCTGCATGAACTGAGGTAAGTTGGTTTGTGTTCATCTGCATTTTGTCTATTGCCTGTTTTAGAATGCCGACGCCTCTCAATGGCTGTGAAGGAAAGAGATGCATTAAACCAAATGTAACAGAGACAACAATGTGCCATGAACTCACTCCACAGCTAGCTTGAAATGTCGCCAATGGTGCCATCGAGGTTCCGTTTTGGTGGCATAACTGGATAGTACGTTGCCAAGCAGGGCGATCACGTGTGCTAGCAAGACAGAGGTCCACAGGTTTGAGCCTTGGTACGATCAGTTTACCCTGAGTTGTCTGGCACACGTCTGTTTCACATACCCTCCACTGCTGTGATTACAAATAAAATATCCACGCATGGAATTAAGAGCCAATTCTATCCTTCTTTGAAAAAACTGCTGCATTAAACTTGTATAAATTAGAATGAACCAATATGCTTTCTCATTGGTTGGCTTTGTTTTTTTTTTTTTTAAATCATGTAGAGTGGTAATGACATAAGCTGGGTCTTATCTTGTAAAAAACACAAGTCCTTTTTTCAAACAGACCAAGTTAATCGACAAGTAAGTTCATGCATTAGCTCTTCTGATTGAAATGTGTTGCTCCCATTTTGGCAAGACTTACCTGTTTCCGTTCTACAAGGGCGTTTGTCAACTGATGGCAGAGGCTGGCAACTGGAGAGAAATCAAATAGTGGGTTATGCATTTCCCAAACTAGGGGTCACCGGATATGAAAATGGGATCGCGAGAAACTCTGGGGGGGAAAAAAATACAGAACAATTGTGCTTGGTTCATAAAATTGCGGTTACATCTAATCTCTGGTAGCTGCTAGATGCGGTTGTAATTCACAGAGCCATTTCTGTTTGCTTCCTACAAGATGTGTCTCTATCCTTTTGAACGGTTCATGCCACAAAATATTACAACCACATCACTGAAAGATAACACTCTCAGGAACCCGTATCCATCTTCTGTTTCCCTCTACAATGACCACAAGCCGAGCAGGATTCATTAGAACACTAAATCATTAGGCACGAAATCAGACAGGGAAAAGAACACCAACAATGACGTTCTTTTCTACACAGATCATCATACAAAACATGTCACCCCCATGAATGATGCAGCACACCCCCTTGGGCCAATTGGGATATTACACATTTCAGTTCATTACTACAGCTCCCGCCTTGGGCCAATCAGTATCATTTTGTAAATGCCGGATCTCTACAAGACGCATCATTCACCCAAGTTGCATCAAAAATCGGGCCAGTGCTGTCTGACTCGCGTGTGACTAATGTACAGGGACAGATCCACAGTCCCCTCCCCAATTCCATTGCAGTTATTGCCTGATGATCTTCTGAACATCCCAATACCTTTGATGCATTTCAGTCTCTTCAAACTATGCTTCCTCAGATTGAAATACTGTCCAGAAAAATACTGTCAGACTGATATGTAATAGACTGTCAGACTCAATTTTAAAAAGTAAACATTGGCTGTTGATTACCTATTTTTTTTTCTTACATGGTGGGGTCACAAGAAATGTTGACTTCAAATGGGGTTGCAGGGCAAAAAAAAATTGGGAACCCCTGGTTTAACAGGTTCAAGCGAAATACATTTTGCCCTGATCATTTGACCTTGAAAAACATTATCCACATTGCTTAGAAAACACTTCCATCACTACAAGACGTTAACACCGTATGGAGTAAACACATCAATACATGGCTTCTAGAAACCAAAAATAAGTTATGTTTAGACTTACAAGTGTCTGTTGCATATCTGATGTGCTCCCCATTGCAGGTACTGATGAAGAGCTGGACTTGGGAAAAGAGCGTCTCAAAGTCAGGGATGTTTGGCATGGAGAACTTCACAAACCTTTATGAAGGGAAAGTGAAAACTGGCCGTGAGTACACAAGAAAAACATGTTGTCACCGTATTAAAACAAAGAATGTAGACTGTAAAAGACAACCAGTTTCAACAGACAATTTCATTTTAACACCTTGATCTGTGTGATATTTGTATTATTTCACCCGGTAGGCTAGTTGAGAACAAGTTCTCATTTGCAACTGCGAGCTGGCCAAGATAAAGCATAGCAATTCGACACATACAACACAGAAATGGAATAAACAAAACACAGTCAATAATACAGTAGAACAAAATAAAACAAAAAATATATATATATATATATATAGTGAGTGCAAATGAGGTAAGATGAGCCTCAAATGCACACAGGTACAGTAAGCAGAAACTGACTCAAAGTCATATCCTAGATCAGTGATTGACTTATAAAATCATTGATCAAGGATTAGATAACTGCAGAAGAGAGCAGGCTACTCACAGCACAGCCAGCACGCCCAAGGAGTGCTCCTGGATGTCCAAGGCCCCCAGTACAGTGTCCAGGTGGGACAGGTTCTTGGCCAACAGCTCCCCGCTCTTGTTGATCAGTTCACACAGCTGTGTCATCTGACCTGATATGCAACAGTAAAGACAATAGGTAAACAAACAATGCAGCACTTGATAGTTGAGCCATTAGAGCTGGTTGAAGAGTACAGGTCCAAATTAAAACGAGAGTTCATGTGTGAATATAGGATGAAGAGTCTATCATAAATAGTTTAATTGACACAAGTGTTTCTTCCATTTTTAGATGGAGCCCTCCCAAACTCTGATGAAAGCCATGATGATAGTCAGAAATAAATATTTAATTATGTTGCTCGCTTATTTCTAACAATATAATACAGACTATAATAGCAAACCTCTATAAACCTCTGTACCAACAAAATAGCCAGAATGCCAACTGAATACACCCGCATATGTAAATGATAACGTTAATCATTTAGTAATATATATTTGTTTTAAAGAATGTAATATTGGGTGCCACTAAGAATATTGAGCACGTTTTTAGAATGGAACGCGGTCTAGCTGCATAGCTCACATTCTTTGCGGCTACTAAACTTCCCCCGTGGATGAAATCATCGTGGACTTGAGGTACTTGGCAACTGTAAAATATATCGGCCGGTCAAGTGTCCTGTCAAGGCCTGCACTGGGTACATTACCAATGGAACTATTGCATATTGCGTTACAGATGGGACTGTCGCCCAATAACATTTGACAATGGCGCTCTTCATCCAATCGCGCGTGCTTAGGGCGGAACTACCGGAAGGCATACCCCAGAAATTATTTTCTCTAACAAAAACAAAAAGTAAGATTTTAAAACACGTATTCGTTTGCAGTGTTGTTTGAGGTACACATTAGTGTCCCGGGGTAAAAACGCATCTTTGTGAAGTACTTTTTTGAGGCCTCGTTCACCAAAACAATAAATTTAGCGCTGTGTTTACATGATAAAGCAAAACGGATCTATCCAGTTTGGCTACCTAGCCTAGCTAGTTATACATGATAACAGCATAGTAACCCATTGGTTAGCATTAGCTAATAGTTCCAGCTCGTCTGAGAACTAAAACCTGTTTAGTGTCCATACCTTGAGCAGAGAGCTGCCGCACATTGTTCACGAACTGCTCCAAGGCTGAAGCCATTATTTCATCTGTCCAAAGTGGTAGCAATTCAAAATGTTTTTCATTCAAATGTCAGAAACAACTCCGTCCGTGCTGGCTGAGACAGGGGGCAACACAGCCGCCACTGAGAGAGAGAAGTGTCGTGAGATCTTCGTAAGAACAGACGGGATGTAACGAGATTTACGGTTGGAACTTTAGGCTCTTAAATTGACAGGCACAGATTTGCTAAACGCAAAATATAAATGTATCAGAAACCTAGTTATTGCTGTTTGTTACCGTTTATTTCCTCATTTGCTCGAAACGTACACCCCCTGAAAACATCTGCTGATTGTCTTTATGTTCTATCATGAATTTTATTCATTGGGAATTTGTCTCCCTGTGCTACCACTTTAAGGATCACACACTAGTAAACACAGGAAGTACAGTGCAGATGCTACCGGGTTGCAGGCAAAGACATTATATAATTGGAGATTTCCCACTCGAATGCAGCCGTGGAGGCCACAGGGCAGTACTGTTTTTTTCCCTAATCGGACTGATTCAAATCAGGACTGGGACACCAGTAACACAATGTTAATTGAATAGCCCTGCACCTGTATTTTTGACTGTATGTGTGTATGGAGTCAAGTTTACTTGTCATATTCACAGGATACACATGGTACAGTACAACAATTAAAATAATACATGAATTATCATGTCTACAACGTTAGCCTTGTTTCAGATGTGATTTGGCAAAACTAGATTGGGGGCCCCTACAAGGGGACACTCAACGTCTCCCTGCAGATTACCAATGAGCCAGAGACCTCCCCTGCTCCCTACCACAGACAATTATCAAACCACACAATAGGCCAGCACACTCCACTCTTAACTGTAGCTGCTTCTCAGAATCTCTTCATTGTTCTGGGGACTCCTCATTGGATATGTCTTCCCATTGACCACACCTGTGTAGTCTTGCTAGCCAGATTCATGGCACTCATGGCTGTGTGGGAACTGGAAAGATTCTAGCACCTGTATTCTCCAGAGCTGAAATTTGGCCTGTCCCCGAGGGCCCCCACCCCAATGACATTCATCACTGTTGCAGTTGTTAATATGTATATTATTACTCTTATTTCACTTTGTCCCCACACAATGGTATTGCTGCTCATTCCCCCACCCCCTCAACAGGCTTTACTCTAATGGACATGTAATTATTAATCACTGCTACAGTTTGTATGGTGTATATAGTGCTATTTCTATTGTTGTTTTTATTACAATTTTCATTATTTTATTCCACTTAGTATTGCATGTTGGAGCTCAGCACCTAAGATTTTCACTGTACCCTGCAATCACACCTGCAAACCCTGTACATGTGACTATTAAACACTCTGAATCTGACTGATTCCTCCCTTCCCTGGTATTTTGCTCCCTCTGCTGCATGCATGCTCAGCTTCTTTTGATGTAAAAAGTTAAATGTTGTAGATGTTTTCCAGTTAACACTCCATGATACAAGAATGCCTTTTTAAACTCCACTGAGAAACTGAGGACACGTGCGTAATCTTGTTTCACGACATTGTCTTTGACTGCAGGATTTTGTACAGTAGGCGACACATCTAAGAGTATTTGTACCCAATTTCACAGCTGCTGTGCGGCTGACAATGGTTGTGAGATGCGACACTAACTGCTGAAGAACCAGTCCATACTGACAAGAATCGTAAACAAGTCCAAATACATTGCTGAAAGGCATTGG
Source organism: Oncorhynchus tshawytscha (assembly GCF_018296145.1). Classification (NCBI taxonomy): domain Eukaryota; kingdom Metazoa; phylum Chordata; class Actinopteri; order Salmoniformes; family Salmonidae; genus Oncorhynchus; species Oncorhynchus tshawytscha. The sequence goes on along the minus strand of NC_056452.1, from coordinate 17,870,125 downwards.
TCAAATTTGACCCTGTGCGCTAATCAATATACCGGTAGTGCTAACGTTAGCTAGCTTGCTGCCAAAGCCTGACCAATTGCAATAAAGGTTGAAACCATAAATAAATAGCTGACCGTGTCAAATAGTTAGTTACATTAGCAACGTCCCAAAATATATTTTGTTTAAATGGCACCCTATCAGTATTAGGAAAAACACATTTTTCTCTTCTGGACTTTCGAATACTTATCTCGCGCTTCGTGAGTCTTGAAGCCATCGTTCGATCACCGACAGAAATCAGCGAGGCAAGTAAATCATGTCATTACTGCCCAAGATAGTAACGTTACGCGACAGAGGGAGGATCTTACTCCATGACCAGTTCAAGTATATTTCCGCGAAGATGTCTTCATCCTCTGGTAAGAGACTTCGGGTTCTAGTGGACATGGATGGCGTCATTGCAGACTTCGAAGGGGGATTCCTGAAGAAATACCGGGCCAGGTACCCCAATGAACCGTACATCACCCTGGAGGACAGACGAGGATTCTGGGTGTCGTCTCAGTATGGGAACTTGAGGAGTGACCTGTGTGTAAGTAGTTCCGAACTGTGCATTTTGTCTGAAAACGGGAAATATCCATACATTAATTGTCTGTATAGTCTGGCATTATGTCGCTCATTCATTTGCATCAGAAGTCCCCTGCATGTTCAAAAGGTTTCAAGAGCAGCAGCTGTCAATACATTGAATTCTGTAAATGCCAGTCACACACAGATCTGATTTATAAGAAAGTCCTTGTGCTGAGTTAACCCCTACTCACATGGTGGCTCGACAAAGTGCTTTAATTTCTGCTTTATAATGCAACCCCAGTTTCTCCAGACAGTGCTCTATTTCCACAGTATAGTCATAGCAAGCATGCACTTGATAAAGATGTCTCCCATATCCCTATTATTGTATAATTGTATATAATACTCTCATTGTATAATGAGAGTATTAAAGTATGCCATGCGTCTAGGTCCTCAGTGTCTGCCATAAATTAACACACACACAATCTGTAAAAGTCTGGATGATAAGCAGAGGCTATATTGACTGTAGGAGAAGGCCATCAGCATTTGGGAGTCAAAGGACTTCTTTATAGAGCTGGAGCCCCTTCCTGGAGGAGTGCAGGCCGTCAAGGAGATGGCTAAGATGGAGAAGTAAGTTTGAACCATATATGGTCATTCAAACCATATCTGAACAATACCATAGCTTACGAAATATTCTTAAAATACTCACATTTATTTCAAAGACACTTGCCCGGTGAGTCAGCTGTTCAAAGAGAAGGAATTGCTGTTTTGTTTGTGTTCCCAAAGTGCTTTACAATGTTTTGACCCTCACCTAGAGACTATTTGCCATTTAGTCATCACCCGTTAGGCTATAAACAAATAGGGTGGAGAAGGCGGGCAGGTGGTCCTGGAGTAGCATGGTAACCCTCTCAGGAAGGGAACTGCTATGTCATGGTGTGCTCTGCTGTATGCATTTGCCGTGTTAAAATGTCATCATGCTAATAGCACATTAACAGACAGATGCTTTTCTCCAAAGCGACTTAGTCATCCACGCGTGCATTTTATGTATGAGTGATCCCAGGAATCGTACCCACTATCTTGGCTGTTGCAAGTGCCGTGCTCTACCAACGGCTACAGAGGACCACGCCGTCTTTATAGAGGGAACCTTTGCTTTAGTGTTTCATTTTGGCCGACCTTATGTCAACAACCATATAGTAGTTCACCTCAAGCAAATGCCCTCACCACGAAACAGTACATTCACAGTAACTCTGTTCCAATACTAGCCTATATCCTCATGTTAGGACATCCCCTTTGCTCACCTTTCAAAAACGCCATGTTGTAGAAGATTTACCTTGAAAACAAATGAACCCTGTTGTGTTCTTCTCCGTTTTCCAGCACAGATGTCTTTATTTGCACCAGCCCTATAAAACATTATATCCACTGCCCTGGTGAGAAGGTAAGCTCGGAGTCAAGACAGTAAAATCCTTTAGGCTGGAGGCCGAGTGGTGGTTGTGGTACCTCTTCCTAACAATAGTTCGGGTCTTTGCGCTCTCCCTGTTGTGTGTTCAGTATGCCTGGATAGAGAAGCACCTGGGCTATGATTTCTTGGACCAGATCATCCTAACCAGAGACAAGACTGTGGTGACTGGGGACGTCCTCATAGATGACAAGCCAGACATCCTCGGTGAGTCAAGTGTTTGTAGCAAAGCTGGAAAACTGTGCGCGTGTAAATATATGTGCATTTATTTATATGATGGCGCCATATGCATGCTAGTGTCATACATATAGGTATTTTCGGTAGTTAGTATTTGACTGTTCGATTAATCTACAAGCGTCACATGACCTTTGTGATGTGCCTCTGTTGCAGGTGTAGAGCCCAACCCAAGCTGGGAGCACATCCTATTTACAGCCTGCCACAACAAGCACATACTTCCCAGCTCCAGCCACCGGCGCCTGCTCTCTTGGGCAGATGACTGGAGGGGCATCCTGGAGAACAAGAGGCTCTGATGAGCCCCCCTCATACACACATCAACCTTCCCTTCTCCACCCTGATTACCTACACTGTATTGGGGTACAAAGGGTGAATACCTCCACTAATACACCACAGTCAGTTTCGAACTTGAAGTTTAGGGTTCTACTGTACCTTATTTAGCCAACGTCAGAGAATATGAATCTGTTTTACCACTAGGGGGCACACATCGACTAAAGCATGAGGTAGAAATACTGAAAATGATTGCAGTGAAAGACCAGCAACAATATTGAGTAGAGAGTAAATGCAAGAGTTTACTGTTTTGACTCACTCTTTATAGTTGTATAAGACTATTATTAGTTGTTCCTTCTACATATTTTGTTTGTATGTTGACCAGGACATTGGCCAGAGGGCAATACAGTTTTGTTTCACATATACTGTATAGGAGTGACTCCATTTTGTAAATGTTGTGTTCCAACATTGTGCCAACATGGATCAAATTGTAGCCTATATATTATTTTCTCTACTTAGTTTAGGTAGATTTTTAAAAGTGTTTTAAAGCATCCACCAATCCACAGGCAAGTTTTGAGAATGACAGATATGACTAGGTTGCATGATATTAACTTAATGTCTACGGATTTAAAACACAGATTTAGAAAAAGTGAATATACTTTATTTAAAAAAATATCTAAATTATATATCAAATGTATTATAAAGACATGCTAAACCTTCCTATTTTATTTCAAATTTTAACATTACGTAATCGATTTGCATTAGTCTTATGTGTCTTATTGTTTGAGACAAGAAAATGGTTGACTGAAAAAAATATCATTACTTATTACACCTCAAAGTATCCAATATGCTCTGCTGTGAATATGGTCAAGCTCTTCCATCAAAACAAATGTATTTCTTTTCATAAGTGTCTTTACAGGCCTTAAAGTATATTCAACAGAGCAACTTAACGTAGCAGGGGTAGCAAGACACCTGAGCGGACTCCCCACGTTTTTCAGGGGAAATGGAAGTTTGGTTGAAAATACTGTATCCCTGAAAACCAGAAACATCCACATTCTGCTGACTCTGCGGAGAGTGGTCACGAAGTGGTCCAGTGAAGAAGTTATACTTACACCTAGCTGAATGTCTCTAGCCTTTTGTAAACATTTTCAAAACAGTTGAAATTGGTGCTAATGTTGTTCATTGCTAGTTCACCTATTGTGAGTATCCCTTACCCCAGTGATTCACATAGAGGGCATAGCTAGCTCTGGCCTGACCTCTATAGAGGCCCACAATGGAGGTGTCATAATACCCATAAAACCTAGCGGTCAAACAGGGAAATGGTTCCAATTGTTTTTCGACCATACATTTTTCCCATAGTGGATTTTAGAAACGCTTAGGCTTACCATGGTGTGACATTTTGATAAACATGTAAATTTCTCTTGTACATGGTGACTTCTATCAATATACTCGGCTCTATTTACTCTGATTCAAAAATCCTAATCCTAGCATCAAAGTAGACACCATTCAAAACTACAAATCCCTCCAAGCTCCTGCACGTCATCTCTAACTGATACCTTTGCTAACAGGTAATGTGTCAATTTAAAACTTGCACAAGACAGTTCACAGAATTGTCCATTTAAAAAAATGTAGCCTATTTATTATTTACTACATTTAGCTAACATTAGATAGTTAATCCAGAGATTCTTACCTTTGCCTTGATTCGACAGTCTTATCCAGATCATCATGACATTTGTTGTTCTTTATGATAGCCAGTTTAGCAGCTAATTAGCTTTTCCATTTTGGGGGGTAAATATAGGCGAATATATTGATTTAGAAATGACCTTGTCCTAGAGAGATTTTCACAATTAGCAAAACGTCACGCCAGGGTAAGCCTACACGAAACACAGCCCTTATTTTAAGTGTTTCTAAAATCCCCTATGGGACAAATAAATGGTGGGGAAATTATTGGAACCATTTCCCTGTTTTAGGTTGTATGGGTATTATGACTCATACTATGGTACTCTGTAAGGCTCTGATTCTAACTGGTTTTAGTCTAACCCTTTCAGCATGCTGTTGTATCCTCATTAGCTAGCCATGTGTCCCAATGCCACCTCCTTTCCTCTCCTCGTATCTCTCATGTTAATCACATTTTAAAAGCCATGGATTCTCTTTGTAATTGATTTTTTTTTACCCTTCCAAGTGTCTTTTCAGTTGTCATGAAGGGAAAGTGTTGTTGTCAAGACTTTTGGAAAATACTGTACGTACACAGCCTAAGTGTTACGATTGCCCTGATGATGACCCTGTCTGTGGGGTGAGTTAGGGTTAAGCGATGTGTGTAGAATCCACTGCTAGGTCAACCACTGTATCTCACAAAGTCTGTTCACTGCCTGTCACTGCATCTTGTCAATGAATGTCTCATGTCTTTGGTGCTGGATGATATCTATGTCAATAGATAACAGAGAATATACTAAATGTTGTCGTTAACAGATTGAATAAAGAATGCAACATTGAAAATAGCAATATTCAAAACTTTATAGATGTCATTTTTTTGTATAATACATTTTATTTTGTTTAACCTTTAATTTAACTAGGCAAGTCAGTTAGGAACAAATTCTGATTTACAATGATGGCCTACCCCAGCCAAACCCTAACCCGGATGGCGCTGGGCGAATTGTGCTCCGCCCGATGGGTATACAAAACATTAGGAACACCTTCCTAATATTGAGTTGTTTCCTCCACCGCCCTCAGAACAGCCTCTTTGTCCAGGCATGGACTCTACAAGGTGTCAAGCGTTCCACAGGGTTCCTGGCCCATTGACTCCAATGCTTCCCACAGTTGTGTCAAGTTCTCTGGATGTGCTGTGGGTGGTAGACCGTTGTTGATACACATGGGAAACTGTTGAGTGTGAAAAACCCAGCAGTGTTGCAGTTCTTGACACAAACCAGTGTGCCTGGCACCTACTACCATACCCCGTTCAAAGGCACTTAAATATTTTGTCTTGACCATTCACCCTCTGAATGGCACACATACACAATCCATGTCCCAAGGCTTAAAAATCCTTCTTTAACCCGTCTCCTCCCCTTCATCGACACTGATTGAAGTCGATTTAACAAGTGACATATATAAGGGATCATAGCTTTCACCTGGATACACCTGGTCAGTCTATGTCATGGAAATAGGGAAGCAGATATTCCTAATGTTTTGTACACCAGTTACGATCTGGAATGCCATTCCACAGCCACCCATAGAAGGAGCCACCACCACAGTGACATTTTCTTAAAAAAGAAGACTTGAAAAAAAAAAAGAAAAAGAAGATTTGAAGCAAGAAATGCAGACAACGAGCCCCTAGCTGGCCACTGGTCAATGCCTTGTGGTGACTATAGCGGCCCTGGGTCTGCAAAGACCAAATGCGTCAGAGACCTGAGCATTCCCACTGGGGCTTTAAAATACAGACTGAGGATTCTACGTAATGATGTTCTGGCAAGAACACAGAATGGAACTATAATGGAGGACATTCTAGTGATCAGGACTCTGTGTTTCCTATGATGGGTTGATGGGACTGTTTTTGTGTGTCTCTGTAAATATGTAGCCTTGCATGAGCGAGCCAGAATGGCTTATAGGAGCAGGAACCTGTCCTGTTTCTGTAGCATGAGGCAGCTTGATCTATTAAGTACACCCTGTGGACAGGATGCTAGTCTAACGCAGTGCCTTACCTCCATTCTATCTCCTTAATGCTGAGTGCCAAGCAGAGACGCATCAGGTACCAATTTTACAGTCTTTGGTATGACTCGGCCGGGGATTGAACTCACAATCTCAGACAATAAAGGCCACTGAGTTAACACGGTGTCTCTGTGGATAAGGAGTAAGGCTCTGCTGTGATTAAGTCGATCTCAATTATGAGACGGAATCTTTTGTGGAAAAAGCACATTGTCCAGTCACTCACAAACACTGGAAAACAAGCTGGAAAAACAGGCATAGTGATAGAGACAGAGCACTGACGAGTAAACAACCAAGGTACAGCATACAGCCAACCTCTGGGCTCCCTCTAAACTGTTGTTCAGCTCCTTACCAACTTTCTGTTTGTCTTTTCCCACTCTGTCTATGCGCTTCATAGAGGAAGGGAGCCATCTGTCTTTTCATTGAGACAGTGTGCTTCCCAGCACTGACTGGCCCACCAGTGAAGTGTTGTACTTTGGTCCTCACAAATTCAGTTTTTCCAATGAAGTCTTTATTGTAATGTTAATGTACTTTGATTATGATTTGGGTAAAAGCGAGAAAATGTCTCCAAGACTGCTGAAATGACATGGAACATTAAAGAGTTGTGATGATCCTGCATTTTTTTTATTTTTTTTTATTTAACCTTTATTTAACCAGGTAGGCTAGTTGAGAACAAGTTCTCATTTGCAACTGCGACCTGGCCAAGATAAAGCATAGCAGTGTGAACAGACAACACAGAGTTACACATGGAGTAAACAATTAACAAGTCAATTACACAGTAGGAAAAAAAAAAGAGTCTATATACATTGTGTGCAAAAGGCATGAGGAGGTAGGTGAATAATTACAATTTAGCAGATTAACACTGGAGTGATAAATGATCAGATGGTCATGTACAGGTAGAGATATTGGTGTGCAAAAGAGCAGAAAAGTAAATAAATAAAAACAGTATGGGGATGAGGTAGGTAAAATTGGGTGGGCTATTTACCGATAGACTATGTACAGCTGCAGCGATCGGTTAGCTGCTCAGATAGCAGATGTTTGAAGTTGGTGAGGGAGATCAAAGTCTCCAACTTCAGCGATTTTTGCAATTCGTTCCAGTCACAGGCAGCAGAGAACTGGAACGAAAGGCGGCCAAATGAGGTGTTGGCTTTAGGGATGATCAGTGAGATACACCTGCTGGAGCGCGTGTTACGGATGGGTGTTGCCATCGTGACCAGTGAACTGAGATAAGGCGGAGCTTTACCTAGCATGGACTTGTAGATGACCTGGAGCCAGTGGGTCTGGCAACGAATATGTAGCGAGGGCCAGCCGACTAGAGCGTACAAGTCGTAGTGGTGGGTGGTATAAGGTGCTTTAGTGACAAAACGGATGGCACTGTGATAAACTGCATCCAGTTTGCTGAGTAGAGTGTTGGAAGCAATTTTGTAGATGACATCGCCAAAGTCGAGGATCAGTAGGATAGTCAGTTTTACTAGGGTAAGTTTGGCGGCGTGAGTGAAGGAGGCTTTGTTGCGGAACAGAAAGCCGACTCTTGATTTGATTTTCGATTGGAGATGTTTGATATGAGTCTGGAAGGAGAGTTTACAGTCTAGCCAGACACCTAGGTACTTATAGATGTCCACATATTCAAGGTTGGAACCATCCAGGGTGGTGATGCTGGTCAGGCGTGCGGGTGCAGGCAGCGAACGGTTGAAAAGCATGCATTTGGTTTTACTAGCGTTTAAGAGCAGTTGGAGGCCACGGAAGGAGTGTTGTATGGCATTGAAGCTCGTTTGGAGGTTAGATAGCACAGTGTCCAAGGACGGGCCGGAAGTATATAGAATGGTGTCGTCTGCGTAGAGGTGGATCAGGGAATCGCCCGCAGCAAGAGCAACATCATTGATATATACAGAAAAAAGAGTCGGCCCGAGGATTGAACCCTGTGGCACCCCCATAGAGACTTCCAGAGGACCGGACAACATGCCCTCCGATTTGACACACTGAACTCTGTCTGCAAATTAATTGGTGAACCAGGCAAGGCAGTCATCCGAAAAACCGAGGCTGCTGAGTCTGCCGATAAGAATATGGTGATTGACCGAGTCGAAAGCCTTGGCAAGGTCGATGAAGACGGCTGCACAGTACTGTCTTTTATCGATGGCAGTTATGATATCGTTTAGTACCTTGAGCGTGGCTGAGGTGCACCCGTGACCGGCTCGGAAACCAGATTGCACAGCGGAGAAGGTACGGTGGGATTCGAGATGGTCAGTGACCTGTTTGTTGACTTGGCTTTCGAAGACCTTAGATAGGCAGGGCAGGATGGATATAGGTCTGTAACAGTTTGGGTCCAGGGTCTCTCCCCCTTTGAAGAGGGGAATGACTGCGGCAGCTTTCCAGTCCTTGGGGATCTCAGACGATATGAGAGGTTGAACAGGCTGGAAATAGGGGTTGTGACAATGGCGGCGGATAGTTTCAGAAATAGAGGGTCCAGATTGTCAAGCCCAGCTGATTTGTACGGGTCCAGGTTTTGCAGCTCTTTCAGAACATCTGCTATCTGGATTTGGGTAAAGGAGAACCTGGAGAGGCTTGGGTGAGTAGCTGCGGTGGGGGCGGAGCTGTTGGCCGAGGTTGGAGTAGCCAGGCGGAAGGCATGGCCAGCCGTTGAGAAATGCTTGTTGAAGTTTTCGATAATCATGGATTTATCGGTGGTGACCGTGTTACCTAGCCTCAGTGCAGTGGGCAGCTGGGAGGAGGTGCTCTTGTTCTCCATGGACTTCACAGTGTCCCAGAACTTTTTGGAGTTGGAGCTACAGGATGCAAACTTCTGCCTGAAGAAGCTGGCCTTAGCTTTCCTGACTGACTGCGTGTATTGGTTCCTGACTTCCCTGAACAGTTGCATATCGCGGGGACTGTTCGATGCTATTGCAGTCCTCCACAGGATGTTTTTGTGCTGGTCGAGGGCAGTCAGGTCTGGAGTGAACCAAGGGCTATATCTGTTCTTAGTTCTGCATTTTTTGAACGGAGCATGCTTATCTAAAATGGTGAGGAAGTTACTTTTAAAGAATGACCAGGCATCCTCAACTGACGGGATGAGGTCAATGTCCTTCCAGGATACCCGGGCCAGGTCGATTAGAAAGGCCTGCTCACAGAAGTGTTTTAGGGAGCGTTTGACAGTGATGAGGTGTGGTCGTTTGACTGCGGCTCCGTAGCGGATACAGGCAATGAGGCAGTGATCGCTGAGATCCTGGTTGAAGACAGCAGAGGTGTATTTGGAGGGCCAGTTGGTCAGGATGATGTCTATGAGGGTGCCCTTGTTTACAGATCTGCATGTGACTTCCTGCTTCCAGACCCATGTTATGTTGTCTTAGATGATAGTGTAAACAGCTGAGTTAGGTGCTCTTACTCTTCTGTATACCTACCTGGCCTACTGTTCTCTTTACCTATGTTCCTTACCTACCTGGCCTACTGTTTACTTTACCTTCCTACCTACCCACCTACCTACCTGGCCTACTGTTCTCTTTAGCTATGTACCTACCTACCTACCTACCTACCTACCTACCTACCTACCTACCTACCTGGCCTACTGTTCTCTTTACCTAACTACCTGGCCTACTGTTCTCATTACCTACCTAACTACCTGGCCTACTGTTCTCATTACCTACCTACCTACCTACCTACCTACCTACCTGGCCTACTGTTCTCTTTACCTATGTACCTACCTACCTGGCCTACTGTTTACTTTACCTTCCTACCTACCCACCTGGCCTACTGTTCTCTTTACCTACCTATCTACCTGGCCTACTGTTCTCTTTACCTAACTACCTGGCCTACAGTTCTCATTACCTACCTAACTACCTGGCCTACTGTTCTCATTATCTACCTACCTACCTACCTGGCCTACTGTTCTCTTTACCTATGTACCTACCTACCTGGCCTACTGTTTACTTTACCTTCCTACCTACCCACCTACCTACCTGGCCTACTGTTCTCTTTACCTACCTACCTACCTACCTACCTACCTGGCCTACTGTTCTCTTTACCTAACTACCTGGCCTACTGTTCTCTTTACCTAACTACCTGGCCTACTGTTCTCATTACCTACCTAACTACCTGGCCTACTGTTCTCATTATCTACCTACCTACCTACCTGGCCTACTGTTCTCTTTACCTATGTACCTACCTACCTGGCCTACTGTTTACTTTACCTTCCTACCTACCCACCTACCTACCTGGCCTACTGTTCTCTTTACCTACCTACCTGGCCTACTGTTTACTTTACCTTCCTACCTACCCACCTACCTACCTGGCCTACTGTTCTCTTTACCTAACTACCTGGCCTACTGTTCTCTTTACCTAACTACCTGGCCTACTGTTCTCTTTACCTAACTACCTGGCCTACTGTTCTCTTTACCTAACTACCTGGCCTACTGTTCTCTTTACCTAACTACCTGGCCTACTGTTCTCTTTACCTAACTACCTGGCCTACTGTTCTCTTTACCTAACTACCTGGCCTACTGTTCTCTTTACCTAACTACCTGGCCTACTGTTCTCTTTACCTAACTACCTGGCCTACTGTTCTCTTTACCTAACTACCTGGCCTACTGTTCTCTTTACCTAACTACCTGGCCTACTGTTCTCTTTACCTAACTACCTGGCCTACTGTTCTCTTTACCTACCTACCTGGCCTACTATTCTCTTTACCTACCTACCTACCTACCTACCTACCTACCTACCTACCTACCTACCTACCTACCCTACTATTCTCTTTACCTACCTGGCCTACTATTCTCTGTACCTACCTACCTGGCCTACTATTCTCTTTACCTTCACTACCGTTCAAAGGTTTGGGGTCACTTAGAAATGTCCTTGTTTTTTAAAGAAAATAACATTTTTTTCCCATTAAAATAACATCAAATTGATCAGAAATACAGTGTAGACATGGTTAATGTTGTAAATGACTATTGTAGCTGGAAACGTCAGATTTTTTATGGAATATCTACATAGGCGTACAGAGGCCCATTATCAGCAACCATCACTCCTGTGTTCCAATGGCACGTTGTGTTAGCTCATCCAAGTTTATAATTTTAGAAGGCTAATTGATCATTAAAAAACCCTTTTTCAGTTATGTTAGCACAGCTGAAAACTGTTGTTCTGATTAACGAAGCAATAAAACTGGCCTTTAGACTAGTTGAGTATCTGGAGCATCAGCATTTGTGGGTTCGATTATAGGCTCAAAATAGCCAGAAACAAAGACCTTTCTTTTGAAACTCGTCAGTTTATTCTTGTTCTGAGAAATGAAGGCTATTCTATGCGTGAAATTCGCAGAAACTGAAGATCTTGTACAACACTGTGTACTACTCCCTTCACAGAACAGCGCAAACTGTCTCTGACCAGAATAGAAAGAGGAGTGGGAGGCACCGGTGCACAACTGAGCCATAGGACAAGTACATTAGAGTGTCTAGTTTGAGAAACAGATGCCTTCCAAGTCCTCAACTGGCAGCTTCATTAAATGGTACCTGCAAAACACCAGTCTCAACGTCAACAGTGAAGAGGCGACTCTGGGATGCTGACCTTCTAGGCAGAGTTGCAAAGAAAAAGCCATATCTCAGACTGGCCAAAAAAAGAAAAGATTAAGATGGGCAAAAGAACACAGACAGAGGAATCTTGCTGTGGGGATATTTTTCAGCGGCAGGGACTGGGAGACTAGTCAGGATCGAGAGCAAAGTACAGAGAGACCTTGATGAAAACCTGCTCCAGAGCACTCAGGACCTCAGACTGGTTGCGAAGGTACACCTTCCAACAGGACAACGCAGGAGTGGCTTCGGGACAAGTCTCTGAATGTCCTTGAGTGACCCGGACTTGAACCCGATTGAACATCTCTGGCGAGACCTGAAAATAGCTGTGCAGCAACGCTCCCCATCCAACCTGACAGAGCTTGAGAGGAGCTGCAGAGAAGAATGGGAGAAACTCTCCAAATACAGGTGTGCAAAGCGTCATACCTAAGAAGACTCGAGGCTGTAATTGCTGCCAAAAGTGATTCAAAAAAGTACTGAGTAATGGGTCTGAATGAGTACTTATGTAAATGTGTTATTTCAGTTTTAGCTAGAATTTCTAATATCCTGTTTTTGCTTTGTCATTATGGGGTATTGTATAAAGACATTTGAGGGGGGGAAAACAATTTAATACATTTTAGAATAAGGCTGTAACCTACCAAAATGTAGAACAAGTCAAAGGGTCTGAATACTTTTCGAAGGCACGGCATAGCCTAATATCAGCTCTTGGCTGTTTGGCAGCAGCAGCAAGCGTGTGGAGGCAGTCTAAAAGGAGAGGAAACTTCCTCTGCAGTGGATGACGTACCACTTCCTGCATCTTTAATCAGTGTAGATGTGATTTGAAGGGTGGGAAGACGAAGGCGGTCAACCCACTCTATGTACACAGCTACTGTTGAGAGGGCAGTGGGATGCTTGTTTCATTACCGGTCATGGACTGGCAGGGCTTATGCATCTCTTATGGAACATTTTTTTGTTACGCACACACACACACACATACTCAGTGTCCATTCATCCTTCAACAGCCTCCCATTAATTGAGTTACAGTAGATGAGAGGGCTGTGCCACAACTGTTTGCTCAGTGCCTGGCCCCTGTCAACACTCAGTAATAACAAGGGTCCCTAATATAATAAACTAAGCAAAAAAAGAAACGTCCCTTTTTCAGGACCCTGTCTTTCACAGATAATTTTACAAATAATAATCTAAATAACTTCACAGATATTCATTGTAAAGGGTTTAAACACTGTTTCCCATGCTTGTTCAATGAACCATAAACAATTAATGAACATGCACCAGTGGAACGGTCGTTAAGACACTAACAGCTTACAGACGGTAGGCAATTAAGGTCATAGTTATGAAAACTTATGACACTAAAGAGGCCTTTCTACTCACTATGAAAAACACCAAAAGAAAGATATCCAGGGTCCCTGCTCATCTGCGTGAACGTGCCTTAGAAATGCTGCAAGGAGGAATAAGGACTGCAGTTGTGGCCAGGGCAATAAATTCTAATGTCCATACTGTGAGACGCCTAAGACAGCGCTACAGGGAGACAGGACGGACAGCTGATTGTCCTCACAGTGGCAGACCACGTGTAACAACACCTGTACAGGATCAGTACATCCGAACTTCATACCTGCGGGACAGATACAGGATGGCAACAACAACAGCCCGCGTTACACCAGGAACGCACAATCCCTCCATCAGTGCTCAGACTGTCCGCAATAGGCTGAGAGAGGCTGGACTGAGGGCTTGTAGGCCTGTTGTAAGGCAGGTCCACACCAGACATCACCGGCAACAACGTCACCTATGGGCACAAACCCACCGTCGCTGGACCAGACAGGACTGGCAAAAAGTGCTCTTCACTGACGAGTCGCGGTTTTGTCCCACCAGGGGTGATGGTCGGATTTGCGTTTATTGTCGAAGGAATGAGCGTTACACCGAGGCCTGTACTCTGGAGCAGGATCGATTTGAAGGTGGAGGGTCCGTCATGGTCTGGGGCGGTGTGTCACAGCATCATCGTACTGAGCTTGTTGTCATTGCAGGCAATCTCAATGCTGTGCGTTACAGAAAAGACATCTTCCTCCCTCGTGTGGTACCCTTCCTGCAGGTTCATCCTGACATGACCCTCCAGCATGACAATGCCACCAGCCATCCTGCTAGTTCTATGCGTGATTTCCTGCAAGACAGGAATGTCAGTGTTCTGCCATGGCCAGATGCACTACAGTACTTAATGCAGCTGGTGGCCACACCAGATACTGACTGTTACTTTTGATTTTGATCCCCCTTTTGTTCAGGGACACATTATTCAATTTCTGTTAGTCACATGTCTGTGGAACTTGTTCAGTTTATGTCTCAGCTGTTGAATCTTGTTATGTTCATACAAATATTTACACATGTTAAGTTTGCTGAAAATAAACGCAGTTGACAGTGAGAGGACATTTCTTTCTTTTTCTGAGTTTACATCTCTTGGACACTGACACTGAGCCATCACAACAGAATCACATAGAGTTATAGCAACACTATGGACATTGCTTACCAGAATACAACCATATTATCTGAGTGACCATAACACAAGGACCAACCTACAACAAGGCAGTTGCATTGAAAGTTTTTGCATTGAAAGATGTGACAGCATGTTTGGCTGTGAGCAGTAACATTGTTTTTGAGTGTGATTTATTTTGCCTTGGTGCATCCTACCTTTCCAACACCTACAACAACAAATTATAGGTAATTGGGTCAGAATATACTGTATTAAGTTATGTATATAAGCAGAACACATTGATATCCAAGAGGCTGGTGGGTCAACAACACATTTGCGAGGGCTTCCAAACATGAGTCATTCATGTCAATAGCTAGCTACATCAGACAGAGCAGTGGGCTGGGTGGAGGTTTCCATAGTCTGATGGCATAAATAATACAACATGCTTAGCGGAAATAGGAAAACAACATTACAATCAATCCATACAATGCGAAGGCATACAGACATTGACGTCACTCACTGACGCATACACCCGTGAGATGTGATCGGTATACAGCTTGGGTAGAACTGTGAGCGTGTTAGGCTTTCGAATTTTGACATCATTGAGTCGATTAGACCATCACGAAATCTGAATTACCCAACCCATAGGCATGAAGAAACACATGAATGGTAAAAATATTGGGAACTTTTTCATTTTAGTTCTAGGTATTGTGATTCACACGTGGAGCAAATGTCCTTATTGGGAGGTCAAATCAAATCAAATTCTATTTCTCACATGCGCAGAATACAACAGGTTACAGTGAAATGCTTACTTACGAGCCCTTAACAAACAATGGTATAAGAAGTTTATTTTTTTTTTAAAGTGTTAAGTAAAAAACTGAAAATAAATGATACAAATGATTAAACAGCAGCAGTAAAATAACAAGCGAGGCTATATACAGGGGATACCAGTAAAGAGTCAATGTGTGGGGGCACCAGTTAGTCGAGGTAATTGAGGTAATATGTGCATGTAGGTAGAGTTAAAGTGACTATGCATAGATAATAAACAGGTTAGTCAAGGTAATTGAGGTAATATGTACATGTAGGTAGAGTTAAAGTGACTATGCATACATTATAAACAGAGAGTAGCAGCAGTGTAAAAAAGGGGTCTGGGTAGCCCTTTGATTAGCCGTTCAGTGGTCTTATGGCTTGGGGGTAGAAGCTGTTAAGAAGCCTCTTGGACCTAGACTTGGCGCTCCGGTACAGCTTGCCGTGCGGCATTAGAGAGAACAGTCTATGACTGGGGTGGCCGGAGTCCTTGACAATTTTTAGGGTCTTCCTCTGACACTGCCTGGTACAGAGGTCCTGGATGGCAGGAAGCTTGGCCCCAGTGATGTACTGGGCGGTACGCACTACCCTCTGTAAGTGCCTTGTGGTCGGAGGCCGAGCAGTTGCCATACCAGGCAGTGATGCAACTAGTCAGGATGCTCTCAATGGTGCAGCTATAGAAACTTTTGAGGATCTGAGGACCCATGCAAAATCTTTTGGCATTGTCATGCCCTCTTCACAACTGTCTTAGTGTGTTTGGACCATGACAGCTTGTTGGTGATGTGTACACCAAGGAACTTGACGCTCTCAACCTGCTCCAATACAGCCCCGTTGATGAGAATGGGGGCGTGCTCGGTCATCTTTTTCCTGACGTCAACAATCATCTCCTTTGTCTTGATCACTTTGAGGGAGAGGTTGTTGTCCTGGCACCACACGGCCAGGTCTCTGACCTCCTCCCTATAGGCTGTCTCCTCGTTGTCTGTGATCAGGCCTACCACTGTTGTGTCATCAGCAAACTTGATGATGGTGTTGGAGTTGTGCCTGGCCGTGCACTCATGAGTGAACAGGGAGTACAGGAGGGGACTGAGCACGTACCCCTGAGGGGCCTCCGTGTTGAGGATCAGCGTGGCAGATGTGTTGTTCCCTACCCTGACAAATCAAATCAAATCAAATGTTATTGGTCACACACACATGGTTAGCAGATGTTAATGCGAGTGCAGCGAAATGCTTGTGCTTCTAGTTCCCACTGTGCAGTAATATCTAACAAGTAATCTAACAATTTCACAACAACTACCTTATACACACACACAAGTGTAAAGGAATGATTAAGAATATGTACATATACAGTGGGGCAAAAAAGTATTTAGTCAGCCACCAATTGTGCAAGTTCTCCCACTTAAAAATATGAGAGAGGCCTGTAATTTTCATCATAGGTACACTTAAACTATGACAGACAAAATGAGGGAAAAAAATCCAGAAAATTACATTATAGGATTTTTAATTAATTTATTTGCAAATTATGGTGGAAAATAAGTTTTTGGCAATAACAAAAGTTTGTCACGATACTTTGTTATATACCCTTTGTTGGCAATGACAGAGGTCAAACGTTTTCTGTAAGTCTTCATAAGGTTTTCATACACTGTTGCTGGTATTTTGGCCCATTCCTCCATGCAGATCTCCACTAGAGCAGTGATGTTTTGGGGCTGTTGCTGGGCAACACAGACTTTCAACTCCCTCCAAAGATTTTCTATGGGGTTGAGATCTGGAGACTTGAAACGTTGATATTACAGACTCAGTCAGGTGGAATGAGGTTTAGATTTTAAGAGGTGTTCTTCAGATTTGAAGTTTCTATGAGACATCTTATGCAGGGAAACACGTCCAAAATAGACCTGTTTTGTCTTGGCATTTAATATTTGTGTCTAAATATTTACTCTCAGACTACAATAGCCCACACCAGACAGACTCACAGATTTACGTCCTTTAGTATCAGCTGAGCAAATGGAGGATTTTTACGCAGAAGAACACACACAGTGTGACACCAGGAATGATGACAAGGTGTATGTGCGTGTGTGCGCGCCTGCGTGCATATCTGCACACGTGTCTTGCTTGTGTGTGTGTGTGTGTGTGTGTCTGTCTGCCAATGTTAGGCTTTGTAATATATATTTAAACTCTTCACTAGTAAATGCTCCCTATAGAATACCCTTACCAAGGGATATGACAAATTGCTTAATTTTACAGCCAAAATTACACAAGAATGACTGCTACTATTACTATTGAAGGACTCAAATACCCTAAGGGATTAGCAGCAGTTATTAACAATTTCAGTAGGACAGAGAAAATTACTGTAGGCAGGGAAATTGTCATTATAGTCACATTACAGTAGCAGTGTATTCGAAAGCTTGAATAAAATGTCAATACATTTGTTTCTGCAGAGCACGGGTGAATCATCACCATCCTGGAAGTTTCCATATGCTATTTAATTGGAAACACACATGGCTGTCGTCCCTCTGCCTGACGTGGGGTTATTTTAGGCTCATTATTAACTGTTAGTGGCTTGTTTTCGCTTTGGCCCAGCAACCAAGCAGTTTTTTTTCACACTCCATATTTGGAGCATTGAGAATGTATGGACAGAGATTAAAGGCAGCTATTAACTTGGCCACAAGGCTTCCAGCCTGAAATCGATCACCAGCCCACAGCGTCCCACGCTCCTGCTCCCTTGTGGAGGGAGTACCAATCCATCCATGACTAGCTCCCTCTACACACACACACACACACACACACACACACGTGTATGCACATGCACGTCCCATCATCACGCACTCTGATTCCTTCATGCTACCACCAGTGCCAATGATGGGGTGTATCTGTCTCCTAAACACCTTGAGGAAACACAGACTCACTCAGAATGGAAGTTAGACACATGTAGCGTGTCAACCTGCGTACTAGGCTTCTGATCACGCTTCCACTTACTCACATGCCACTATTTTGCAGCATTTATTTTTGTTGCTTCCTGGGGGTTTACTCATTGTAAAGTTTACTCATTGTAATCTATTTAGTCTATTTAGAGATTTCTTATCTACATGACTATATGCAAAACGGCTGAATGACAACGAGACAATCTATAGAGACAAGTGACTCACTGTTATTTTCCCATTGAACAGTTTAAGTGCGTGCAACACTAACAGTCGTTTTTATCAAGTGACATTTCACAAATTAGTGTTCAGGCAGAGAAAAGAGAGAATGAAGACACTTTGAAGACCAACACAACACAGTCGGGAAATTGAGTTAATCTAATGAAATGAGAAATGCAGAAACAGTGGGGTACCCTCCAAATGTAGGTCTCTAAGTACCTACGTGCCTTAAATTCTAAATCTCCTCACTTAACGAAAACAGATGTGACAGACACTGCCTATCTATCCTTCTGGGAAGGGATAAGAGAATGATTCCTTGAATCCCTTGCTGTGTCTATAATTGCGTTGTGCTGCCTCAATAGGTGTAATTGCCAAGAGTCAACAATTGAGCTCTCTTACCAAAGCAATATAGAGAGGAACTGTGGGAGATAAATTAGTATAACATTTGGAAGATGCAGGAGCCTTAAAACCTCAATTTTTCCTGTTGTTTCAGAATCATTTATCAGAAGTGGTGGCATTTTAGTTTTCCGTTATCCAAAGAGCACTTTCAACTGAAAGTTTAAAGTGTGTATTTTCACTGCTGACTGAGAAAGCATTTGTGTCTAAAGCTGTGTAGGTTTCTCACAACCATACAGGAGCAATAGGTTACCTAAATATTCCAGATTTATCTTGGAGTGTTTTAGTTCCATTAGTGCTGAGCAAATGATCCTTCACCAAACTGTAAAACCTTAGGAGTACCATATTCCATTTCCCCTAGGAGGAGTTACACAGTATGAATTACGCTACAGACTTGGCCAAAACGTTATCACTAAATTGCCCTGCTACAAAGGACAACATTTTCGACACGAGCTGTCGGTTCGGGCTGATGGCGACCATCTAGACCAGTGTTACTCAACTCCAGTCCTCAAGTACCCCCAACAGCACACATTTTTGTTGTAGCCCGGGACAAACACACCTCATTCAACTCATTTAGGGCTTGATGGTTAGTTGACAAGTTGAATAGGTGTGCTTGTCCAGGGTTAAAATAAAAATGAGTACTGTTGGGTGTACTTGAGGAATGGAGTTGGGAGACACTGATCTCAGTGGTGTGGTTTGTAGATTGTATGGATTGTGTCCAAAATTGTGACTGGCTGTACTATACCACAATCATTGGGATTCAGAACATTTAGGGTAAAAAAAGAAAGTCCACTGAAACAATCCCTTCAAGGAAACAGCGACCAGAACATTAGTGACGACATCAGCGGTCACCGCGAACGTGCAGTCAACGAGAGGCTCTCCAAGGGGCCTTGGACTGTGTCAAGGACGTGTACTCTTTGTTTCTGTTTCTCTCTTTTTCTCCCTCTCCTTTCTCTGTCATTATTCTAACACATCATTTTACTCATGGTCAGAGAAGAGGAATGTATGAGAAAATTGTGCCCTTTTCCCTACAAAAACCGACAGATATGTGTCAGATTACAGATATCAAGTGAGGGCAGTTACAGTGCCTTCAGAAAGTATTTATACCCCTTGACGTATTCCACATTTTGTTGTGTTACAGCCTGAATTCAAAATGGATAAATACCAAAAATCTCACCCATCTACAGGCATTACCCCATAATGAAGAAGTGAAAACATGTTTTTAGAATTTTGGGGGGCAAATGTATTGAAAATTAAATACAGATATCTCATTTACATAACTATTCACACCCCTGAGACAATTCTTTGTCTCACGCCCTGACCTTAGCATTCTTTGTTTTCTTTATTATTTTGGTTAGTTCAGGGTGTGACATGGGTGATGTATGTGTTTTGGTCCTGTCTAGGGGTTTTGTATGTCTATGGGTGGTTAGGTGTTATGTATGGTTGCCTAGATTGGTTCTCAATTAGAGGCAGCTGTTTATCGTTGTCTCTGATTGGGAACCATATTTAGGCAGCCATATTCCTTGGGTATTTCATGGGTTAATGTCTATGGTTACTTGCCTGTGTCTGCACTTGTTTATATATATATATATATATTATATATATATATATATATATAGCTTCACGTTGTTTTGTAAAGGTTGTTTAAGTGTTCTTTGTTAATAAATATAAGAATGTATCCCGCTGCGCTTTGGTCTCCTCCATTCAACGAACGTGACACTTTGTAGAAGCACCTTTTGCAGCAATTACAGCTTTGATTCATCTTGGGTATGTCTGATTAGCTTTGCACATCCGGACTTGGGGATTTTCTCCCATTCTTCCTTGCAGATTTTCTCAAGCTCTGTTAAGTCAGGTAGGGTGCGGTGGTAAAAAGGAAGTCTTTCTACAGATTTTCAATGGGATTCAAGTCGAGGCTTTGGCTTGGCCACTCAAGGACTTTCAAATTCTTGTTCTGAAGCCATCCCAGTGTTGCTTTGACTGTATGCTTGGGGTCATTGTCCTGTTGGAATGTGAATCTTCACCCCAGACTAAGGTTGTTTGCACTCTGAAGCAGGTTCTCATCAAGGATTTGCCTGTATTTGGCTCCATTCATTGTTCACTTTATCCTTACCAGTCTCCCAGTCCCTGCCACTGAAAAGCATCCCCATAGCATGATGCTGCCACCACCATGCTTCACAGCAGGGATGGTGTTAGACGGGTGATGAGCTGTACCTGGTTTTCTCCAGACATACATTGGGGCAAAAAAGTATTTAGTCAGCCACCAATTGTGCAAGTTCTCCCACTTAAAAAGATGAGGCCTGTAATTTTCATTATAGGTACACTTCGACTATGACAGACAAAATTAGATTTTTTTTTCCCCAGAAAATCACATTGTAGGATTTTTAATGAATTTATTTGCAAATTATGGTGGAAAATAAGTATTTGGTCAATAACAAAAGTTCAAATCAAATCAAATCAAATCAAAATGTATTTGTCACATACACATGGTTAGCAGATGTCAATGCGAGTGTAGCGAAATGCTTGTGCTTCTAGTTCCGACAATGCAGTAATAACGAACAAGTAATCTAACTAACAATTCCAAAAAAACTACTGTCTTATACACAGTGTAAGGGGATAAGGAATATGTACATAAGGATATATGAATGAGTGATGGTACAGAGCAGCATAGGCAAGATACAGTAGATGATATCGAGTACAGTATATACATATGAGATGAGTATGTAAACCAAGTGGCATAGTTAAAGTGGCTAGTGATACATGTATTACATAAGGATGCAGTCGATGATATAGAGTACAGTATCTACGTATGCATATGAGATGAATAATGTAGTAACATTATATAAGGTAGCATTGTTTAAAGTGGCTAGTGATATATTTACATCATTTCCCATCAATTCCCATTATTAAAGTGGCTGGAGTAGAGTCAGTGTCATTGACAGTGTGTTGGCAGTAGCCACTCAGTGTTAGTGGTGGCTGTTTAACAGTCTGATGGCCTTGAGATAGAAGCTGTTTTTCAGTCTCTCGGTCCCAGCTTTGATGCACCTGTACTGACCTCGCCTTCTGGATGACAGCGGGGTGAACAGGCAGTGGCTCGGGTGGTTGATGTCCTTGATGATCTTTATGGCCTTCCTGTAGCATCGGGTGGTGTAGGTGTCCTGGAGGGCAGGTAGTTTGCCCCCGGTGATGCATTGTGCAGACCTCACTACCCTCTGGAGAGCCTTACAGTTGAGGGCGGTGCAGTTGCCATACCAGGCGGTGATACAGCCCGCCAGGATGCTCTCGATTGTGCATCTGTAGAAGTTTGTGAGTGCTTTTGGTGACAAGCCGAATTTCTTCAGCCTCCTGAGGTTGAAGAGGCGCTGCTGCGCCTTCCTCACGATGCTGTCTGTGTGAGTGGACCAATTCAGTTTGTCTGTGATGTGTATGCCGAGGAACTTAAAACTTGCTACCCTCTCCACTACTGTTCCATCGATGTGGATGGGGGTGTTCCCTCTGCTGTTTCCTGAAGTCCACAATCATCTCCTTAGTTTTGTTGACGTTGAGTGTGAGGTTATTTTCCTGATACCACACTCCGAGGGCCCTCACCTCCTCCCTGTAGGCCGTCTCGTCGTTGTTGGTAATCAAGCCTACCACTGTTGTGTCGTCCGCAAACTTGATGATTGAGTTGGAGGCGTGCATGGCCACGCAGTCGTGGGTGAACAGGGAGTACAGGAGAGGGCTCAGAACGCACCCTTGTGGGGCCCCAGTGTTGAGGATCAGCGGGGAGGAGATGTTGTTGCCTACCCTCACCACCTGGGGGCGGCCCGTCAGGAAGTCCAGAACCCAGTTGCACAGGGCGGGGTCGAGACCCAGGGTCTCGAGCTTGATGACGAGCTTGGAGGGTACTATGGTGTTGAATGCCGAGCTGTAGTCGATGAACAGCATTCTCACATAGGTATTCCTCTTGTCCAGATGGGTTAGGGCAGTGTGCAGTGTGGTTGAGATTGCATCGTCTGTGGACCTATTTGGGCGGTAAGCAAATTGGAGTGGGTCAAGGGTGTCAGGTAGGGTGGAGGTGATATGTTCCTTGACTAGTCTCTCAAAGCACTTCATGATGACGGATGTGAGTGCTACGGGCGGTAGTCGTTTAGCTCAGTTACCTTAGCTTTCTTGGGAACAGGAACAATGGTGGCCCTCTTGAAGCATGTGGGAACAGCAGACTGGTATAGGGATTGATTGAATATGTCCGTAAACACACCGGCCAGCTGGTCTGCGCATGCTCTGAGGGCGCGGCTGGGGATGCCGTCTGGGCCTGCAGCCTTGCGAGGGTTAACACGTTTAAATGTCTTACTCACTTCGGCTGCAGTGAAGGAGAGACCGCATGTTTTCGTTGCAGGCCGTGTCAGTGGCACTGTATTGTCCTCAAAGCGGGCAAAAAGTTATTTAGTCTGCCTGGGAGCAAGACATCCTGGTCCGTGACTGGGCTGGGTTTCTTCCTGTAGTCCGTGATTGACTGTAGACCCTGCCACATGCCTCTTGTGTCTGAGCCGTTGAATTGAGATTCTACTTTGTCTCTGTACTGGCGCTTAGCTTGTTTGATAGCCTTGCGGAGGGAATAGCTGCACTGTTTGTATTCAGTCATGTTACCAGACACCTTGCCCTGATTAAAAGCAGTGGTTCGTGCCTTCAGTTTCACACGAATGCTGCCATCAATCCAAGGTTTCTGGTTAGGGAATGTTTTAATCGTTGCTATGGGAACGACATCTTCAACGCACGTTCTAATGAACTCGCACACCGAATCAGCGTATTCGTCAATGTTGTTGTCTGACGCAATACGAAACATCTCCCAGTCCACGCGATGGAAGCAGTCTTGGAGTGTGGAGTCAGCTTGGTCGGACCAGCGTTGGACAGACCTCAGCGTGGGAGCTTCTTGTTTTAGTTTCTGTCTGTAGGCAGGGATCAACAAAATGGAGTCGTGGTCAGCTTTTCCGAAAGGGGGCGGGGCAGGGCCTTATATGCGTTGCGGAAGTTAGAGTAACAATGATCCAGGGTCTTTCCACCCCTGGTTGCGCAATCGATATGCTGATAAAATTTAGGGAGTCTTGTTTTCAGATTAGCCTTGTTAAAATCCCCAGCTACAATGAATGCAGCCTCCGGATAAATCGTTTCCAGTTTGCAGAGAGTTAAATAAAGTTCGTTCAGAGCCATCGATGTGTCTGCTTGGGGGGATATATACGGCTGTGATTATAATCGAAGAGAATTCTCTTGGTAGATAATGCGGTCTACATTTGATTGTGAGGAATTCTAAATCAGGTGAACAGAAGGATTTGAGTTCCTGTATGTTTCTGTCATCACACCATGTCACGTTAGTCATAAGGCATACGCCCCCGCCCCTCTTCTTACCAGAAAGATGTTCGTTTCTGTCCGCGCGATGCGTGGAGAAACCCGCTGGCTGCACCGCTTCGGATAGCGTCTCTCCGGTTAGCCATGTTTCCGTGAAGCAGAGAACGTTGCAGTCTCTGATGTCCCTCTGGAATGCTACCCTTGCTCGGATTTCATCAACCTTGTTGTCAAGAGACTGGACATTGGCGAGAAGAATGCTAGGGAGTGGTGCACGATGTGCCCGTCTCCGGAGTCTGACCAGAAGACCGCTTCGTTTCCCTCTTTTTCTGAGTCGTTTTTTTGGGTCGCTGCATATAATCCACTCCGTTACACTGGTTGTAAGGCAGAACACAGGATCCGCATCGCGAAAAACATATTCTTGGTCGTACTGATGGTGAGTTGACGCTGATCTTATATTCAGTAGTTCTTCTCGGCTGTATGTAATGAAACCTAAGATGACCTGGGGTACTAGTGTAAGAAATAACACGTAAAAAAACAAAAAACTGCATAGTTTCCTAGGAACGCGAAGCGAGGCGGCCATCTCTGTCGGCGCCGGAAGTAGTTTAAAGTAGATAAAGTAGTTTATCTCAATACTTTGTTATATACCCCTTGTTGGCAATGACAGAGGTTAAACGTTTTCTGTAAGTCTTCACAAGGTTTTCACACACTGTTGCTGGTATTTTGGCCCATTCCTCCATGCAGATCTCCTCTAGAGCAGTGATGTTTTGGGGCTGTTGCTGGGCAACACAGACTTTCAACTCCCTCCAAAGATTTTCTATGGGGTTGAGATCTGGCTAGGCCACTCCAGGACCTTGAAATGCTTCTTACGAAGCCACTCCTTCGTTGCCCGGGCAGTGTGTTTGGGATCATTGTCATGCTGAAAGACCAGCCACATTTCATCTTCAATGCCCTTGCTGATGGAAGGAGGTTTTCACTCAAAATCTCACGATACATGGCCCCATTCATTCTTTCCTTTACACGGATCAGTCGTCCTGGGCCCTTTGCAGAAAAACAGCCCCAAAGCATGATGTTTCCACCCCCATGCTTCACAGTAGGTATGGTGTTCTTTGGATGCAACTCCTTGTCCTCCAAACACGACGAGTTGAGTTTTTACCAAAAAGTTCTATTTTGGTTTCATCTGACCATTTGACATTCTCCCAATCTTCTTCTGGATCATCCAAATGCTCTCTAGCAAACTTCAGATGGGCCTGGACATGTACTGGCTTAAGCAGGGGGACACGTCTGGCACTGCAGGATTTGAGTCCCTGGCGGCGTAGTGTGTTACTGATGGTAGGCTTTGTTAATTTGGTCCCAGCTCTCTGCTGGTCATTCACTAGGTGAGATCTTGCGTGGAGCCCCAGATCGAGGGAGATTATCAGTGGTCTTGTATGTCTTCCATTTCCTAATAATTGCTCCCACAGTTGATTTCTTCAAACCAAGCTGCTTACCTATTGCAGATTCAGTCTTCCCAGCCTGGTGCAGGTCTACAATTTTGTTTCTGGTGTCCTTTGACAGCTCTTTGGTCTTGGCCATAGTGGAGTTTGGAGTGTGACTGTTTGAGGTTGTGGACAGGTGTCTTTTATTCTGATAACAAGTTCAAACAGGTGCCATTAATACAGGTTACGAGTGGAGGACAGAGGAGCCTCTTAAAGAAGAAGTTACAGGTCTGTGAGAGCCAGAAATTGTGCTTCTTTGTAGGTGACCAAATACTTATTTTCCACCATAATTTGCAAATAAATTCATTAAAAATCCTACAATGTGATTTTCTGGATTTTTTTTTCTCATTTTGTCTGTCATAGTTGAAGTGCCTATGATGAAAATGACAGGCCTCTCTCATCTTTTTAAGTGGGAGAACTTGCACAATTGGTGGCTGACTAAATACTTTTTTGCCCCACTGTATGTCAGTTTGTTAGAAATTCAAAAATGCCTAAAAACACATTTTCACTTTATCATTATGTGGTATTGTATGTATGATGGGTGAGAGAAAAAAATATATCTAATCTATTTTGAACTCAGGCTTTCACACTGCAAAATGTGGAATACCTCAAGGGGTATGAATACTTTCTGAAGGCACTATGCAGCAATGAACTGTATAGGGACAGCATCATTTGCTCTCAGATGTCTCATGATATGACATAACAGATTCCAATAAAAATATTGCACTTCCAAATCTGCAATTCTGAAAGGCAGAGAGGATGCCTAGTACATTGAGTTGTCAAGAACTGCAAAGCTGCTGGGTTTTTCATCTCAATATTAGGAAGGTGTTCCTAATGTTTGGTATACTCGGTGTATGAGGCTTTGACTGAGAATCAATCAAGCCGTCATTTAAATGTTATTTGTATGGAGTTTAGAAATGCGTGTGTGTGTGTGTGTGTGTGTGTGTGTGTGTGTGTGTGTGTGTGTGTGTGTGTGTGTGTGTGTGTGTGTGTGTGTGTGTGTGTGTGTGTGTGTGTGTGTGTGTGTGTGTGTGTGTGTGTGTGTGTGTGTGTGTGTGTGTGTGTGTGTGCTGAGCTGAGCTGCAGGTTGGAGATGTTGAACACTGTGGGAAGGTTATTTTGAGATAGAGAGAGGAGAGCACATTTCACTCTGTGACAGTGCTGGGTCACTGAGATAAGCAGGCTGACCTTCTGCCTCCCCCATTCTCATGTACGTAGGCAGCCCTTTGCCCCCCCCCCCATACACACACACACACACACATATTCACATGGAAATCGATTGATATTTATGGTATACCACCACACAGTCAAGAGGTATGCACACATAATAACTAGACATAGCTAGATCAAATCAAATGTATTCATCACGTACACAGTTTACTGCATGTACAAACGCTGACAGTGAAACGCTGCATGATCATACACACGCGAACAGTTACATACACAAAGCACAACAAACAAGTTGACACTAAAAAAACTTCACTTATGTGCTTAGTGTTAGTGCTACTAGAACAATCATACACTGAAACCCTTCTCTGAGGTCTTTAATGCGTGCACACTGGGTCCTATCTTAGCCATAACTATACGATATGTACACCGACACACCGGTGTTCACACAGGCCCCAACATGGTGGAACACTGTGTCTTACCCATGCTCTCTCTGGCACAGATAAGACCACACTGCAGTGTGTAATGTGTCTCTGTTCATCCATCAAAAATGCTGCTTAGCTAGCCTCTTTCAACTGCCACTGTGTCAGTCTGATATTCCTCCTTTAAAAGTTGCGAGCTTACACCGCGGGACTTAGAGGTACCCAGCGTCACGGCTTCATTGCTCCAAACCACCACAAGGGGGAGTTAGAGCACTCATTATGCATTTGGGTCCCAAGGTTTTTATATGACCAATCATATCGAGTGGTTCTACTGATGAATTTGACGCGAGCCACCCGTCCCTAATAACTTTCTTCAGCAAAGATGGCTGACAAAACACTATGGTGGAAGCAAATGTAAGTAATTATAACGTCATGACGAGTCAAGCAAAAAAATTACAATTGAGAGGAATATGTTAGTTAATGTAGAAACAAACGATTGTGCATACTTTTTCATTTACGAAAATTGCTATTTAGCAAGTTAGCTGACTAGCTAACATTAGCCAGCATGCTAGCTGGTGTTATGACATGAGTATGGCATTGTAATTCGTGTTGTTTAATGTTTTAGGGACTCCTGAGAAAACCAGCAAACCAGGCTGTCGTCTTGGGAAACAGTGGATGTTAAGAATCTAGCTAGCTAAAGCATTAACTGCAAATTGAATGTACAATTGTGTAAGCTTGCCTTGCCGTGCAATGCAGCTGAAGTAACAGAGCTAGCTAACTATTTACTTCCTTATTGTGTAGTGGAGGATAAAAATAACTGTATGCTGCCTCCCGGGTGGCGCAGTGGTCTAGGGCACTGCATCGCAGTGCTAGCTGTGCCACCAGAGACTCTGGGTTCTGTCGCAGCCGGCCGCGACCGGGAGGTCCGTGGGGCGACGCACAATTGGCCTAGCGTCGTCCGGGTTAGGGAGGGTTTGGCCGGTAGGGATATCCTTGTCTCATCGCGCACTAGCGACTCCTGTGGCGGGCTGGGCGCAGTGCACGCTAAGCTAACCAGGTCGCCAGGTGCACAGTGTTTCCTCTGACACATTGGTGCGGCTGGTTTCCGGGTTGGATGTGCGCTGTGTTAAGAAGCATTGCGGCTGTCACGCCCTGGTCTAGTATTTTGTGTTTTTCTTCATGTATTGGGTCAGGCCAGGGTGTGGCATGGGGTTTTTGTATTGTGGTGTGTTTTGTCTTGGGGTTTTGGTGTGTATGTATTGGGATTGTAGCTAGTGGGGTTATCTAGCAAAGTCTATGGCTGTCTGGAGTGGTTCTCAATCAGAGGCAGGTGTTTATCGTTGTCTCTGATTGGGAACCATATTTAGGCAGCCATATTCTTTGAGTATGTCGTGGGTGATTGTCCTATGTGTCGTTGTTCCTGTCTCAGTGTTAGTTTACACAAGTAAAGGCTGTTTCGGTTTTCGTTAAGTTCTTTGTTTTGTAGTGTTTGTTATTGATTCGTGTTTTACGTTCGTTCATTAAACATGGATCGCAATCTACACGCTGCATTTTGGTCCGACTCTCCTTCACACCTAGAAAACCGTAACAGCGGCTTGGTTGGGTTGTGTTTCGGAGGACGCATGGCTTTCGACCTTCGCCTCTCCCGAGCCCGTACGGGAGTTGTAGCGATGAGACAAGATAGTAACTACTAACAATTGGATACCACGAAATTGGGGAGAAATTAGGTTAAATTGAAAAAAGAAATACATAAATAACTGTATGCCTATGGATGTGTAGCTAGCTACAGCATGTAGCCGATCTGTGTATGGACCCTAAAATGTTAAGTTCTGAACTAATATTCATACCAATCGAGGAACCTCAGCTATCATAGTTGTTCTATCAACTTCAAGTCTGAATGGCATTAATGAAGCCTGTGGATAGAGTAGAATATAATATCTTTATTGGGAGAAGGATGCGAGTCCTATATACATGTACTGTAGTTATTACCACACATGAGATCCCACACATTGTAGCCTGTACATTGAATATATTCACTGATCATGTTCATGTACTTTTCCTTGGCAAATAAAGGTGTGGTTCAGGTATGAATCTCTGTGACAATCTTTTTCAGTCATATCCAATACCAGGTGTATCAAACTCCATTCTTTGAATGATGCTGTGTCTGCATGTATGTATTACAATTATACACTTCCAACAGTGTTTACCACTCCTGCTCCTGGGACATCAATGATTACACATTGTAACTATGCAATGGACTAGAAACATGATTTAAGTGAAGGCTGATTTGTAATTCATATATACAGAAAAAAACCCGATGCATATCTAACTCCCTTTATGTGCATTAGTCTGACAACACAGGATAGTATTTGAGATACTTCATTTCAACCAGTGGGGAATGTGAAACACTTTATTGAAAGAAGTTTGTTATTCAAGTGTTATAAATACATAATACATGCATTATAATTATGATAATTGTAATATTATATTATAAATACAAGTTCAATCTGTACTTCAATGCACATATGGTGTGCATTATAAAACGAGGAAGAAAGACGAGGTGGGGAGAGAGGTGTAGAAGACAGAAAGGGAAAGAGGTAAGAACAGAGGCAGACAGCATATGCTTAATGAATTACAGTGTTACCCTAATATTCTCTCAGTTCATCACAATTACAGTGTCTCTAGCAGTGTCTCTAGCAGTGTCTCCTAACCAGCCTTGGGCTCCCAGTTGGCCCGAAGGTTATCTTAAGAACGGGTGAGGTGGCGATGACGGGACTGGCTTCCTCTCTCACATTAAAACCTACCTGCAGACGAGAGACAGATGGATAGAGAGAGAGCATGATTAAGCCTTGTTTTTTTTAATTCTAACATGGTCGGACAGTCATAATCATCAGAAGGGGAAATGCAAAACTGACCTTGGATCATTAACTCTGGGACTTCTACTATCTCTATCTGTATTTCAATGTAAAGCATCTCTTTAATAATACTTCCTGTTGTCCCAACCAAGTGACCTCTCACCTATGATCATGCTGTGCCCTCTGTGTCAACCAGTTCAGATGCGGGAGGGGTTCACCAACACAGTTGATATAACCTAGAGGATTTAGGGAGAAGGATGAACTGAAGGAGAGAGACTGTTATTGTGTGTGGTCTCACCTAGTGGCTACAGAGTACTTCATGCTGAAAAGCAGACACATGAGGAGAAACAATCGAAGATAATAACATTATTAGACATAAGGCAAAAACAAAGAAGTGCCTAGGTGTTGGAGCATTCCAATATGCCACAGTTGGTGAGGTGTCAGGTACTTAAAGGGTGATTATTCCAATTCTCTGTGAAATGCTGCAGATCTGCCTGCAGACAAGGTAGGACCACATATCCCACACAGAAGAGGTGGATAGAATTTGACAGGTCAAGGTATCCTTCTTCATCCAAACTGTGCATGTGAGACAGGTTCTATGCACAACAAGACAGACAGAGAGGAAGAGAGAAAAATAACACAGAACAGTTTAATTACCTCTGGTTATGGACACTTTTGCCAGCAATAAAGCTTCCACGGCCTGTTCCTCGGACAGTGAACATCTGGCAATATCTACATTTTCAACCCCTTGATCAGCTCGCACTCTGAAAGTAAAGGAAATAGATTGTTTTTTGTAGAAAAACGAGAGACAGGGGAGCAGGAACTGAGTATTTTTGCCGAGCAATGCAACGAAGCTGGATCATTCTGGCAATGATACCTGCACCATCTACACGCTGCAAAGACTCCCTACCTCTTCGAAATTGTACAAGATGGCCCATTGCTCGGAGAATTCCTTTGACCATTCTAAAGCCTGCATGGGGCATCCTTGCCTTAATGGCCCTGACTTTCTGTTCTAACTCTTCATCTGACATACCACCTGGCCATGCTGCTGTTCCAGTTTCAACTGACCTGAGCCCTAGGACCATGCCCCAGGACTACCTGACATGATGACTCCTTGCTGTCCCCAGTCCACCTGGCCATGCTGCTGCTCCAGTTTCAACTTCCACCTGACTGTGCTGCTGCTCCAGTTTCAACTGTTCTGCCTTATTATTATTTGACCATGCTGGTCATTTATGAACATTTGAACATCTTGGCCATGTTCTGTTATAATCTCCACCCGGCACAGCCAGAAGAGGACTGGCCACCCCACATAGCCTGGTTCCTCTCTAGGTTTCTTCCTAGGTTTTGGCCTTTCTAGGGAGTTTTTCCTAGCCACCGTGCTTCTACACCTGCATTGCTTGCTGTTTGGGGTTTTAGGCTGGGTTTCTGTACAGCACTTTGAGATATCAGCTGATGTACGAAGGGCTATATAAATAAATTTGATTTGATTTGATCAGAATAGCATTCCCTGACAGACATATTGTGTTCTTTCATTCATCTGTAAAAAAAAATCTAACCGTTACACTGTCATGAAATATGATTATATATCGACTATGAAACAAATAGGACATGGCCTGCTTATGAGTTGCCATGAAAGAAAGTTAGATGAATTCAACTGAAAATGGCGAGAACAGGTGTTCATAGCTAAATGTTTTTGGTTAGCTTGAGAATAATAATTGCATGATTTATCATTCTATGGTATGTATGTATGTATGTATGTATGTATGTATGTATGTATGTATGTATGTATGTATGTATGTATGTATGTATGTGTGTATGTGTGTGTGTGTGTGTGTGTGTAGGTGTGTGGGGTGTATGTGTGTGTGTGTGTGTGTGTGTGTGTGTGTGTGTGTGTGTGTGTGCCTGTATGTATGTATGTACACTGTATGTATGTATGTATGTATGTATGTATGTATGTATGTATGTATGTATGTATGTATGTATGTATGTATGTATGTATGTATGTATGTATGTAATATAGTAGAATGTTATGAACCGACACTGTAGGAGCCAACTACTAGCTATGTAACTTTAGAAGTTGGATGAAGAACGCCCAGTGCTGCTCACCTGAGATGCCAACATCACACAGTCCTTTATAGGTGTCCACTATGACTTCCTTTGTGAATGGAAAGAAAGGGTGAACAGTATTGGTTGTAGCCAAACTGACACTCAAAAAATGGCCAAAATGGAGGGTGGTTGATAGCAAAATTAAATTTGTTTTGTTTTCAAATACAATTATTGTTGTCAAAATATTTTGGGAGAATAAAATACATAAAATGCAAGTTTTGCGCTCTATTACAAAATATTTTGATAGCAACATTTTTTGTTTACTTTGAAGCCTCAATTTTGCTTTCAGAAAAATTATTTTTGATTGAAAATAAAAACCTTTTCCTTTCGACAAAAAGTTTGTTGCAAGTTGGGGAGGGGGGCTTATAGCTGAACAATAGACTATTCAACCTTTACTAAAGAATAGTCTAATAGCCAAGCTAGGTGTGGAGTTAGAAAACTGATTATGCTTTAGGGTCCCAATGCACTACAGTGTCTCTAACTGACAATGAATGGGCAATACAAACCAAATAATAAACTGATAATTGTACATGACTTCAAATGAAACAAGCAGGGAGCAGGTTTTGAACTCTCAACCTTCTTGCATGAAGTCCAGTGCGATATCGACTGTGCACAAAAAGCATGCTCAAGGTGCAGAATCGATAGAGCGCATCCTCGCGGTAGCGTGCTACTCAATGTAATGAAGTAATGACTTTTCAAATAAGTTACCAAATAAGAACCACACAGCATATCATTACAGCAGTTTGTACCAGTATGTTAGCTATCTACCTAACGCTAGTAGTTATACATCAAATTTGCCAGTATATTAACTATAGGCTATCTAGCTACCCAATGTTTATTGACTTGATTATTCCTGTCATTCTTAGCTTAGCTAAATGGTATAGTCCTTGTGCCTCTGGCTATCGACTCCGATTTCAGAGCAATCTCGTCTGTGTGTACCAGAGTGCAGAATAATGAATTTACAAGCGCTCAACACCCATTGATTATGGCCGGTGTCAGTAAACGTTGGCAAAAAAGCATATTTAAATTGTTTCCAGAAGCACAGTTACAGTCTCCAACGCTCTGGTTAACTAGAAAACTGCCTAACCAGCTCTGCTAGGGTGAGTAAAATGGTCAGAGTGGTCTCATTTGTCTCTGGAAGTAGCTAGCAAGCTAGCCAACGTTAGCTTGGGTGTTTGACTGCCGTTGTAAGGCCAGAACGCTCAAATCAACCCTACTCCTCGGCCCGAGCGTCCAGCACCCCGAGAGCGAAATGGTCTGTATTTACCCAGAGGGTTTTTCGTTTCTCATGGAATAGAAATACCATAATATTAATCTAATTAATTAAGCAAGTACCAGTCAAAGGTTTGGACACACCTACTCATTCCAGGATTTGTCTTTATTTGTACTATTTTCTACATTGTAGAATAATAGTAAAGACATCGCAAATATGAAATAGCACATATGGAATCAGAACAAATTCTTATTTACAAGGACAGCCTACTCCTTCCTCGCCGTCAGGGGATTGAACCCCGGTATCCCGTCCGCACGACACAGGGATTCTTTAGCTAAATAGCCCAGTACTGTACTGCCGACGGTCACGTTGTACAACGCCATATTTTCCGTTCCATCCTAACAGAAACCAAGAGGATTTTTCATGTGTCATGGAATAGAAACACCATAATGTTAATCAAATCAATTAAGCAAGTACCAGTCAAAAGTTTGGACACACCTACTCATTCCAGGATTTTTCTATATTTTTACTATTTTCTACATTGTAGAATAATAGTAAAGATGTCACAACTATGAAATAACACATATGGAATCAGTTAAGAACAAATTCTTATTTACAAGGACTGCCTACTCCTTCCTCCCCGTCGGGAATTGAACCCTGGTCTTCAGCGTGCCCTTCCCGTCTCTGGTAATGCCAATATGAAATACCATCGAATGCTTCTAAAAGATGCCCTCTGGTGGTCAAACTAGCACGAACTTGCATTAACAGAAAAAATGTTCTGACAATTAAACGATGTGCCACAGAATACTGCAGCAGACCGCAAGGTGTGCCGCAGTAAGACGCAAAGGAGGAACCACTGTACAAGCTGGTGGCGCTCAAGTACAGGCAGGTCACCTGTGGTACAAGTCAGTATTCGACGTCTTTCCATGTCTGAGGACATCGGGAGATGACATGGAAACCGTCCACTAGGGGCAACAGTGAGCTCTGTTACCTTCAAGTAGGTTTCGGCTTTGCTAGGATGTTATGGATGAGGCTGGCTGTCACGCCCTGGCCATAGAGAGGCTTTTTATTCTCTATTTTGGTTAGGCAAGGGTATGACTAGCGTGGGTGTTCTATGTTCTTTTTTCTAAGTTTTTGTATTTCTTTGTTTTTGGCCGGGTATGGTTCTCAGTCAGGGACAGCTGTCTGTCGTTGTCTATGATTGAGAACCATACTTAGGTAGCTCTTGCCCACATGGGTTTTGTGGGTAGTTGTTTTCTCTTTTGTGTGCCATTCCGGTGCTGCCAGAGCCGCACTTCACTCCGGAGCTGCCAGAATCGCAGCCCCTCAGTCCAGAGGCGCTTTCTACGAGGGTCTTCAGTCCGGGGCCCGCTGCGAGGGTCCCCGCTCCAGAGGCGCCACCTAAGTGGGCCAAGACTGAGGTGGAGCGGGGTCCACGTCCCGCACCTGAGCCGCCGCCGTAAGAGGGCCCACCCGAACCCTCCCCTTTAAAGTCAGGTTTTGCGGTCGGAGTCTGCACCTTTGGGGGGGGGTACTGTCACACCCTGGCCATAGAGAGGCTTTTTATTCTCTATTTTGGTTAGGCCAGGGTGTGACTAGGGTGGGCGTTCTACGTTTTTGTATTTCTTTGTTTATGGCCGGGTATGGTTCTCAATCAGGGACAGCTGTCTGTTGTTGTCTCTGATTGAGAACCATACTTAGGTAGCTCTTGCCCACATGGGTTTTGTGGGTAGTTGATTTCTGTTTTGTGTGTTTGCACCTTACAGGAATGTTTTGTTCACTCTCTTTGTTGTTTTGTTATTCAGTGTTCAGTTGATTTATTCAATATTAACATGGACACATACCACACTGCGCATTGGTCCGATCTTGACTTCTCTTCCTCAGATGACAAGGAGAACCGTTACACAGGCAGACGTAATCTGCCACTGATTCCAAAGGTTGCATATTTGAATCCAGCGATAGAGAGTTGTTGTGGATATTTTTGTTTTAAGCCTATCCCAAACCTTAACTAACTCTTACCTTAACCATTCGGAGTTAATGTCTAACCTTAAGAATTCTGGTTGAATGCCTAAACTCAACCCTAACCTTAGAAATTCAGAGTAAATGCCTAAACTGAACCTTAAACATTTAAACACATTTGGATCATCTTTGAAATTTGAAACTTCTGAAACATGGATGAACGTCTAATTCTGATGTAAGACTGTGAGAGCTTGAAGCTCAAATGAGGGTGATGGTGGTGATGATGATGATGACGACAATGATGACCATCGTCAACATCTTCATTATTGCCCCATTGTTGCAGATTCCTGGTAAATGTTGAGTTCACTGAAACTACATAACTGCATGTAGAGAACCAGACAGACATTGCCTTGACATGTAACACTTTTGTTCCATACTAATGGGCCCATTTGAACAGAAGATAAAACTATATTTCCCTGAACAAAAATACAACAGTGAATGTTCACATTTGGACACAAAGAGGGCAATTGGCTTCTTCTTGGAATTCATTTTGGCAACTCATATCGGCGTCACAATATAGTAAGTACTGCTGCTTGTACTGTAGCTACCAACCAACCTTGATCTACGCAGTGAAGAAGGACAGGACAGAGTGTTTAAGGGAATAGGAGAGAGGGAGTTATAAAGGACAACCAGGGTTGGGTAGGTTACTTTCTAAATGTAATCCGTTACTAGTTACCTGTCCAAAATTGTAAAAAGTGACTTTTGGATTACCCAAACTCAGTAAAATAATTACATTCAGTTACTTTTAGATTACTTTCCCCTTAAGAGGCAAAAAAGTACCGTACCAGTCAAAAGTTTGGACACACCTACTCATTCAAGGGTTTTTCTTTATTTTTAATATTTTCTACATTGTAGAATAATAGTGAAGACATCAAAACTATGAAATTACACACATGGAATCATGTCATAACCAAAAAAGTGTTAAACAAATCAAAATATATTTCATATTTGAGATTCTTCAAAGTAGCCACTCTTTGCCTTGATGACACCTCTGCACACACTTGACATTCTCTCAACCAGCTTCATGAGGTAGTCTGGAATGCATGGAATGCATTTCAATTAACAGGTATGCCTTCTTAATTTGTGGAATTTCTTTCCTTCTTAATGTGTTTAAGCCAATCAGTTGTTGTGACAAGGTAGGGGTGGTATACAGAAGATAGCCCTATTTGGTAAAAGACCAAGTCCATATTATGGCAAGAACAGCTCAAATAATCAAAGAGAAACGACAGTCCAATCATTACTTTAAGACATGAAGGTCAGTCAATACGGAACATTTCAAGTACGTTGAAAGTTTCTTCAAGTGCAGTCGCAAAAACCATCAAGGGCTACGATGAAACTGGCTCTCATAAGGACCACAACAGGAAAGGAAGACCCAGAGTTACCTATGCTGCAGAGGATAAGTTCACTAGAGTTAACTGCACTTCAGATTGTAGCCCAAATAAATGCTTCACAGAGTTCAAGTAACAGACACATCTCAACATCAACTGTTCAGAGGAGAATGTGTGAATCAGGCATTCATGGTCGAATTGCTGCAAAGAAACCACTACTAAAGGACACCAATAAGAAGAAGAGACTTGCTTGGGCCAAGAATTATGAGCAATGGACATTAGACCAGTGGAAATCTGTCCTTTGGTCTGATGTTGGGTTGGGTTGAGATTTTGGGTTCCAACTGGCGTGTCTTTGTGAGACACAGAGTAGGTGAACAGATGATCCCTGCATGTGTAGTTCCCAGTGTGAAGCATGGAGGAGGAGGTTTGATGGTGTGGGGGTGCTTTGCTGGTGACACTATCAGTGATTTATTTAGAATTCAAGGCCCAACATCATGGCTACCACAGCATTCTGCAGTGAAACACCAGCCCATTTGGTTTGCGCTTAGTGGGACTGTCATTTGTTTTTCAACAGGACATTGACCCCAACACACCTCCAGGCTGTGTAAGGGCTGTTTGACCAAGAAGGGATGGAGTGCTGTATAAGATGACCTGGCCTCCACAATCACCCGACCTCAAACCAATTGAGATGGTTTGGGATGAGTTGGACCGCAGAGTGAAGGAAAAGCAGCCAACAAGTGCTCAGCATATGTGGGAACTCCTTCAAGACTGTTGAAAAAGCATTCGAGGTGAAGCTGGTTGAGAGAATGCTTTTTGGTTGAAGACTGTGCACAGCTGTCATCAAGGCAAAGGGTAGCTACTATAAAGAATCTCAAATAAAAAATATATTTAGATTTGTTTCACACTTTTTTGCTTACTACATGATTCTATATGTGTTATTTCATAGTTTTGATGTGTCCAAACTTTTGACTTGACCTGTAGGTAAACAAGTACAATCACCAGGATCACATTGGCAAAACTAAATGAGTCATGACACAAACAGCTTTAATCACTTTTTGCAGTGAGTTTGTGAGATCATTTTGAATAATGTGCGTAGAAAAGGCAATGTAAGAAAAAAAAAGTTGCTCAAATTGCACTTGTAGCAGATTGTATGATCATAGAATACTTCATGCCATTGAAATCAGCTAATTTGAATAATGCAGTGTATAACCATTGTCTTGTAATTTTGTCTCTGTCATTACTCTTTGCAAATTGCATCAGTGAGCACAGTGACGTCAACACATGGATACTCATAACACATGATGTAATGGATGACATTGTATGCAGGTGATTCTATTCAATAAACAAGAGCAGTCACCACTGTCCGAATTATGCAATGACATGAACAATTACGTTTCCTATCCAATAAACAGCACTACAATGAACAAAACCACAGTTAACTGCAGCAAGATCGGTCTCTATTTTTACGATGACTCATATCTTGACAATCTAAATCTTTTTGGGGTGTGACGTGAGGTCACCTCGGGAAAACACCCCCATGGAAATCATGACGTCCTCACTGTCACTATAACAAACATTGTGAGCACCACCAAGGAAACCCCTTCTAGAAACCTTTTGACAACTCTAGACACCGCCAGCATTCCTCTACCTTCTTTTTGCTCCAGTTCTTTGGGTGTTTACGCTGAAACTGAGTCTGACAATGGGCCAGTGTTATGCATTTAGCACAGACCAACTCTATCAGTATCATAAGGCCCCATACCAAAAAAATTGGCCAATATTCCATGACTAAGGGCTATTCTTACGCACAACGCAACACGGAGTGCCTGGATACAGTTCTTAGCCGTGGTATATTGGCCATATACCACAAACCCCTGAGGTGCATTATTGCTACTAAAAACTGATTTCCAACGTAATTAGAGTGGTAAAAATACTTCCTTTGTCGTACCCGTGGTACACGGTCTGATATACCATGGCGGTCAGCCAATAGCATTCAGGTCTTAAACCACCCAGTTTACAATGAAGAATAACCCGCTGATTCGAAAAACAAATGTGTCTCCAACTGGCAGTGTCTTCTGTTGACTGTTGACATTAACACATGCCAAAGGAGGTTACTGTATCACAAAAGGGTATCTGTTGTTCATCTTGCTTACAGCCATGCACAGTAATTTACTGTTACAAGCCTGTGAACTCATCAGAGCGTACTGATGTGAAAAATTGAGTTAGCAAACTCACCTCAAAGACTTCAAACAATAACAACAGAAGGTGCTCCTATGAATACATAATGAGAGAGATCAAGACACACCCGGACTGTCACCTGGACTGTCACCTGTCTGTGCAGACTAAGATATACTTAACAAAAATATAAATGCAGCATGTCCCATGTTTCATGAGCAGAAATAAAAGATCCCAGAAATGTTCCATAGGCATAAAAAGCTAATTTCTCAAAAAAATGTTTTTTTTTACATCCCTGTTAGTGAGCATTTCTCATTTGCCAAGATAATCCATTCACCTGATAGGTGTGGCATTTCAAAAAGCTGATTAAACAGCATGATCATTACACAGTTGCACCTTGTGCTGGCAACAAGAAGGCCACTCTAAAATGTGCAGTCTTGTCACACAACACAATGCCACAGATGTCTCAAGTTTTGATGGAGAGTGCAATTGGCATTCTGACTGCAGGAATGTCCACCAGAGCTGTTGACAGATAATTGAATGTTTATTTCTCTACCATAAGCTGCCCAAATGTCATTTTAGAGAATTTGGCAGTACGTCTTACCAGCCTCACAACTGCAGACCACGTGTAACCATGCCAGCCCAGGACCTCTACATCCGGCAACTTCACCAGCCACCCGGACAGCGGATGAAACTGTGGGTTTGCACAACCAAATAATTTCTACACACTGTCAGGAACCATCTGGAATGAACTACAAAAATGTCTGGAACTGGAAACACATCTTCCTCACTAGCTTTAAGCACCAGCTGTCAGAGCAGCTCACAGATTACTGCACCTGTACATAGCCCATCTATAATTTGGCCCAAACAACTACCTCTTCCCCTACTGTATTTATTTATTTTGCTCCTTTGCACCCCATTATTTCTATCTCTACTTTGCACAGTCTTCCACTGCAAATCTACCATTCCAGTGTTTAACTTGCTATATTGTATTTACTTCACCACCATGGCCATTTTTTGCCTTTACCTCCCTTATCTCACCTCATTTTCTCACATTTTATATAGATGTCACGTCCTGACCTTAGTTCCTTTTTTATGTCTCTATTTTAGTTTGGTCAGGGCGTGAGTTGGGATGGGCATTCTATGTTTTTGTTCTATGTTTTGTATTTCTGCTTTTGGCCTGGTATGGTTCCCAATCAGAGGCAGCTGTCAATCGTTGTCTCTGATTGAGAACCATACCTAGGCAGCCTGTTTTCCCACTATGATTTGTGGGTAGTTGTTTCCTGTTGTTTTGCTGCACCTTACAGGACTGTTTCATTTTCGTTTCACTCTCTTGTTATTTTGTTTAGTGTTTCTGTTCTAATAAATATAACATGAACACTTACCACGCTGCGCATTGGTCCGATCCATCTTATTCCTCATCAGAAGAGGAAGACAATCGTTACAATAGACTTATTTTTCTACTGTATTATTGACTATGTTTGTTTTACTCCATGTGTAACTCTGTGTTGTTGTAACTCTGTGTTGTTGTATGTGTCAAACTGCTTTACTTTATCTTGGCCAGGTCGCAATTGTAAATGAGAACTTGTTCTCAACTTGCCTCCCTGGTTAAATAAAGGTGAAATAAATCAATCAATCATTCTCAGGGAACATCATCTGCATGCTCATCATCCTCACCAGGGTCTGGACCTGACTGCAGTTCGCCGTCGTGACCGACTTCAGTGGGTAAATGCTCACCTTCCATGGCCACTGGCACTCTTCATGGATGAATCCAGGTTTCAACCGTACCGGGCAGATAACGTGTAATGCATTGTGTGGGCGATTTGCTGATGTCAACGTTGTGAACAAAGTGCCCCATGATGGCAGTGGGGTTATGGTATGGGCAGACATAAGCTACGGACAACAACACAATTACATTTTATCAATAGCAATTTGAATGCACAGAGATACCGTGATGAGATTATGAGGCCCATTGTCGTGCCATTCATCCTCCGCCATTACCTCATGTTTCAGCACAAGAATGCATGGCCCCATGTCTCAAGGATCTATACACACATGTTTGGGATGCTCTGGATCAATGTGTACGAAAGCCTGTTCCAGTTCCCTCCAACATCCAGCAACTTCACAACGCC
Organism: Oncorhynchus tshawytscha; assembly: GCF_018296145.1. Classification (NCBI taxonomy): domain Eukaryota; kingdom Metazoa; phylum Chordata; class Actinopteri; order Salmoniformes; family Salmonidae; genus Oncorhynchus; species Oncorhynchus tshawytscha. Next base: position 17,829,383 of record NC_056452.1, on the reverse strand, counting down.
ATTGAAGATTGGGACAACACTCCACAGGCCACAATCAAGAGCCTGTTCAACTCTATGCGACGGAGATGTGCAACATTGCGTGAGGCAAATGGTGGTCACACCAGATACTGACTGGTTTTGAGACCCAAGCCCCTACCTATTTTTTTAAAGTATCTGTGACCAACAGATGCATATCTGTAAAATCTTTGAAACTGTTGCATGTTGCGTTTATATTTTTGTTCAGTGTACATATACAGTAACCTCCTTTGGTATGTGTTTATGTCAACAGTTAACAGAGGACACTCTCTGCCAGTAGGAGACACATTTGTTATTTTGATCATGCGACCTTACTCTCAGCGGGTTATTCTGCAAAGTCTCTCTTCTTTTGGTGCAAACTAGACACAAGCTACTGTCGCTGTAATTTGGCCTTGAGTATTGATGTTTCTGTGCACTAAACAGAAAGACGGTGTGTGAGACCTTGTATGTAAGGTAGATTCTAACAAAGTATTTCCAAAACTCAGTCCTCGGGACCCTAAGAGGTGCATATTTTGGTTTTTGCCCCTAGCACTAGACAGCTGATTCAAATAATCAACTAATCCTCACGCTTTTTTGTTTCATTCTATTTTTGTTTCATCAGGCCAGAGGACATTTCTCCAAAAAGTACAATCTTTGTCCCCATGTGCAGTTGCAAACCGTAGTCTGGCTTTTTTATGCCATTTTTGTAGCAGTGGCTTCTTCCTTGCTGAGCGGCCTTTCAGGTTATGTCGATATAGGACTCGTTTTACTGTGGATATAGATTATTTTGTACCTGTTTCCTCCAGCATCTTCACAAGGTCATTTGCTGTTGCTGTGGGATTGAGTTCCACTTTTCACACCAAAGTACGTTTGTCTCTAGGAGACAGAATGCATCTCCTTCCTGAGCGGTATGGCGGCTGCGTGGTCCCATGGTGTTTATACTTGCGTACTATTGATTGTACAGATGAACGTGGTACCTTCAGGCATTTGGAAATTGCTCCCAAGGATGCATCAGACTTGTGGAGGACTACAAGTTTTTTTTACTGAGTTCTTGGCTGATTTCTTTTGATTTTCCCATGATGTCAAGCAAAGAGGCACTGAGTTGGAAGGTAGGCCTTGAAATACATCCACAGGTACACCTCCAATTGACTCAAATGTTGTCAATTAGTCTATCAGAAGCTTCTAAAGCCATGACATAGTTTTCTGGAATTTTCCAAGCTGTTTAAAAGGCACAGTCAATTTAGTGAATGTTAACTTCTGACCCACTGGAATTGTGATACAGTGAATTATAAGTGAAATCATCTGTCTGTAAACAATTGTTGGAGAAATGAATTGTGTCATGCAGAAAGTAGATGTCCTAACCGACTTACCAAAACTATAGTTTGTTAACAAGAAATTTGTGGAGTGGTTGAAAACCTAGTTTTAATGACTCCAACCTAAGTGTATGTAAACTTCTGACTTCAACTGTATAAGAAACAGTTGACCCATAAAAACATCCGCCTTGTGCCTATCACACAGTGTTTGCAGAGGGAGGACAACCATAACGAAGCGGTAACTCATTAATTGTTCATTATTAACGGCAAATACCTTATGAAGGGTGTAGGTTACAGCAGAAACATGGCTACTTGGCTAGGTAAACACACTGAGGAATGGGAAGTATGTGTGAGGAAGCCATTTACTGAAACACCTTGTGTCAGCTCACAGGATGTTCCAAAGGGCCAGGATGTTGACGTTTCCATTTGGGGAGTCTGTGACCTACTCGTGCCATAGATGCTCAGGTGTTCTTTATGCCCATTCTTGAAGTCATCAGTAATGGCATTGGCAATCTCTTTTACTGCAAAGAGAAGGGCATTAAAAGAACTCCATCACTTCGAATTATGCTCACCATTGAAAGGTTTGACAATAGAGCTTCTGTAAATTATGCAGGCTGTCCGTACATTACTGTGCCCTTTAGAAGAAAAGGCTTGGACTTCTCTGAACAGCCCCTCCACCCCTCCTACGCCCAAATTACTAAGAAAAATTATGTGGTCAAACTTGTTCTCTTCTGACTTAGTACGAAAATTGCATTTTAATAAGGATGTGGCTTTGGATCCAAATGTCCTCAAATTTGAAAGGTCCCGAAGCTTCTGGCATGTGGGGATGGATCACATTCTGGGCATGTGTTTATTCTCTAATTTATGCAGTCTCTGCTCTGCTCTTCTGGCAAATGGTGCTGGTTTAATAACGTTAGATCAAAACTGAATCAATGTCTGCAAGATCACATATTGATAACATTCTAGATAACATAACTGAATATAATAGCATAGTCGTAACTATAACGTTACTTAACAGCTTCTACCCCCAAGCCATAAGACTGCTGAACAATTAATCAAATAGCCACCCGGATTATTTGCATTGAACCCCCCCAAATTTGTGCTGCTTCTTGCTGTATATTATCTATGCATAGTCACTTTTCCCCTACCTACATGTACAAATAACCTCGACTAACCTGTACCCCCGCACATTGACTCGGTACCGGTACCCCTTGAATATAACCTCATTATTGTTATTTTATTGTGTTGTTTATTTATATTTTACTTTAGTTTATTTTGTAAATATTTTTTTTAACTCTATTTTCTTAAAACTGCATTGTTGGTTAATTAAGGGCTTGTAAGTAAGCATTTCACAGTTGTATTCAGCGCATGTGACAAATAAAATAATATTTTTTGATTAGACAAAAACACCCCATGCATTTTTCTATTATATGGCCAAAACTCCATAGCATGTGCAACTAGGTAAACAATTGTCAAGTTGGCTATGCTACAGTTTGTTAATTAAGACCATCTGAAATTCGCTCACTGTATACCATACAACATCACTGTTGGCTACATCAAAACAACAATGTAAATCTCAATAAGATCTAAATGCATATCCCAATGAAACTGATTGAGGTCAAACGGCCGGTAAGCAGATGCTGCATGGACGTTTCACTGAAAAAAGTTGAAGAATTATCCTTCACGATTGACAGTGAGAAATGTGAAGGGAAGGAGACCACAAAAATGTGTGCGTAAAGTAGAGGTAAAGAAACACATGCGGAGAAAGCAACCACTGAGTAAAAATGTTCTGTCCTCGGTTGGCGGCACTCTCTACCGAGTTCCAAACTGCCTCTGGGAGCAATGTCAGCACAACAACTGTTTGTCGGGAGCTTCATGAAATGGGTTTCCATGGCCGAGCAGCCGCACACAAGCCTAAGATCACCATGCGCAATGCGAAACGTTGGCTGGAGTGATGTAAAGCTCGCCGCAATTGGACTCTGGAGCAGTGGAAACGTGTTCTCTGGAGTAATGATTCACGCTTCACCATCTGACAGTCCGAAGGACTAATCTGGGATTGGCAGATGCCAGGACAACGCTACCTGCCCGAATGCATCGTGTCAACTGTAAAGTTTGGTGGAGGAGGAATAATGGTCTGTGCTGTTTTTCTTGTTTCGGTTTAGGCCCCTTAGTTTCAGTGAAATTAAATCTTAATGCTACAGCATTCTAGATGATCCTGTGCTTCCAACTTTGTGGCAACAGTTTGGGGAAGGCCCTTTCCTGTTTCAGCATGACAATGCCCCCGTGCACAAAGCGAGGTCATACAGAAACGGTTTATTGAGATTGTTGTGGAAGAACTTGACTGGCCTGCACAGAGCCCTGACCTCAACCCCATCAAACCCCTTTGGGATGAATTGGAATGCAGACTGCGAGCCAGGCCTAATCACCCAACATCAGTGCCCGACCGCTCTTGTGGCTGAATGGAAGCCCCCGCAGCAATGTTCAAACATTTAGTGGAAAACCTTCCCAGAAGAGTGGAGGCTGTTATAGCAGCAATGGGGGGACCAACTCCATATTAATTCCCATGATTTTGGAATAAGATGATCGACGAGCAAGTGTCCACATACTTTTGGTGATGTGGTGTATCGAATGGAGGGGTAATTTGTGCAAAGGTCCTGCTCTCCCAGCAAAGGCCTGGTGTCATTACGCACTTCCACTGCACACTCACTCAGGCTACTTCTGTAACATCTTAGGTACTTATGTTAACTCAGGAGCAAGGAAGATCATAGGATCATTTTCATGAACACACTCATTATCACCTATACATGTGAATGGACCATGGCAACCCTCCTGTCAAATAGGGCGTGCTTGCCAGTGGAGGCTGCTGAGCGAAGGACAGCTCATAATAATGTTTGGAATGGAGTTAATGGAAAGGCATCAAATTATGTGGTTTCCGTGAGGTTGATACCATTCCATTGACTCCGTTCCGGACATTATTATGATCCGTCCTCCACTGGTACTTGTATTTGTCCTGTTTCACACGTACAAGTGTGTGGTGTGAAATGGAAATGTATTTTTTGCATATCCCACTTCTGGAGCAATTAGGGTTACGTGCCTAGATCAAAGTCAGATTGACAGATTTCACCTAGTTGACTCGGGTCGGTTATTCGAACTAGCAACCAAGGAGATCTATAATCGGGGGTTGGACACATGATATAGTAACAAAGCATTTTGAGGCCACTTCCTGTCAAATTGAGGTCATCAGTAAAATTGGATTTTATCCATTTGGCCAATGTCCACACATTTCCAGGAAAATGTGACTCGGCCTAACTAAAAGAAATCCTAAGTGACATACCGAGTTAGAAATCAAAGTGATATGGTGGAGCAAGATCTATCACTCACAAATGCACAATCACACAAACAACAGACACACCCAAACCTCAGAGGTTAACTAGTCATGTATATATTGATTCAAACATAAATGAAAACATGCCATCTAAAATCTTGTGTCATGTCAGACAACTGACCAGACAAAGATCATCAGAACATTAAAAAAAACACAAGGAAATTATTAAGACTGATACTAAGCACAGATATCAGGGCCTGACAGAGTCACAAGCCCTGACAGGGTGTTTATCATGGGGTTGGAGCAATTTGCATGGGTTTAGGAAGACTGGGCATGTTTTTGTGTTTAAGCGAGAGAATGCGTCAGAGAATGGCCCATCAAACCCAACCGGAACGCTTTGAGCTGATATCATCTGTAATTGAATTTATCTCTTGTTTGTTTACGGCCAGCTTTTAGCCCCAAAGCAGGCTCGGAGAAGGGGATGAAAACCACCCAATAAAAACAAGGATGATTCCATCAGAATATTTTATATCCAAAGACGAGAAAGATGCAGATGTGTCGAGGAAAGCGATTTTGTGCAAGTCCAAAAAGTTTAAGTTGGACTTTTTTTTACCTCTTGAAGGAGAACGATACACTACATGAGCAAAAGCATGTGGACACCTGCTCATCGAACATCTCATTCCAAAATCATGGGCATTAATATGAAGTTGATCCCCCCTTTGCTGCTATAACAGCCTCACTCTTCTGGGAAGGCTTTCCACTGTGGCTGAAATAGCCAAATCCACTAATTTGACGGGGTGTCCACATACTTTTGTATATATAGTGTAGGTCCTGATAAAGTAATTTAGGAGCACCTTGTTCAATACAGGCCTAGTCATACACAGCCCCCACCTGTGGGTGTGTGTATGCCTGTAACACTCTGTCTGTATGGTGTGTGGGTGAGTACGTGTGGGTGAGTACGTGTGTGTGTGTGCGCCCGCATGCGTGTGTGCGTGAGTGCGTGCGTGAGTGTGTGTGTGCGTGTGTTTGTGCGTGTGTGTGTGCCTGTGTTTGTGCGTGTGTTTGTTTATGCAGCCAGGTGTGAGGGGATGTCAACATAATAACAGCTCCAAGTTGCTCGTTCATGGATGTCCTGACCAAAGGTTCTTCTACTCATGTGATTCCCCAATTAGGGGGAGGTGGTATTTCAATGGCCATTTCTTGGAATGTAACCAAATAGATCAAACACTATCCTGCACACAGCCACTTACACATCAGCAGAATTGGCCCCTCCCTCTTCCTGTTTACTGTTTAACCAAAGTCAGGTTTAGAGCAATAGGACATCTGCATTTGGAGACCATGTCCCTAAAATGGATATTGCAGTGTTGCAGAAAAATAATTTGTAATTGACTGTTGTCTCTAACCGGATATGATGCTAGTGAGTGAATGGGATGTTCCATGCTTGTTTTTAGGCCAGACATATATCAATAGACATATATACCATATGTATAATACAGTAGTTGTAAATATTTTTCACCTACTGTAAGAAACTCTCTCTGCTGAACATGATACATTATGAGACAAAACTCCCCCCAGGACAGAGTTATGTTATTGGTATGATGCTAGTGGTCAGCAGTGTCATATTGAAACGAGAAAAGTTTCAACCTGGTCTTGGAATCACTAAAATCACATCTGCTAATCGAACACAAATCCATTTTATCTGGTAATGTACCATTGTTCACTGAAAAAGCCCATTACATTATGATTGTCATTTGGTAAATGTAATTGAATTGTGGCTTGTCACGACATGGCAATGCATATTAAGGCTGTAATGATATTAGCTAACACAGTAACTAGTCAATGGGACAGTCATTTCAGAAAGTTACAAATATATAATTAAATAAATTAAATGATTCATAATTAAATGGGATTTATACAGTTGGACGTACTACCAAATTCTCTGAAACGACATTGGAGGCAATGTACGGTAGAGAAATTAACATGAAATTCTCTGGCAACAGCTCTGGTGGACATTCCTGCAGTCAGAATGCCAATTGCACGCTCCCTCAAAACTGGAGACATCTGTGGCATTGTGTTGTGTGACAAAACTGCACATTTTAAAGTGACCTTTTATTGTCCCCAGCACAAGGTGCACCTGTGTAATGATCTTGCTGTTTAATCAGCTTTTTGATATGCCACACCTGTCAGGTGGATGGATTATTTTGGCAAAGGAGAAATGCTCACTAACAGAGATGTAAACAAATGTGTGAACAAAATTTGAGAGAAATACACTCTGTGTGTATGGAAAGTTTCTGGGGATTTTCTTTTTAGCTCATGAAACATGGGATCATCACTTTACATGTTGTTTATATTTTCGTTCAGTGTAAATACCAAATAGAAACATATTATTTCAACCCAAATTAAATGAACATCTCTAATTGAAATCACTGTGCAGTAAGAGTAAACCGGTATGTTAGGCCCTTTATTTATTGGATCAGTGGACCCAGGTTCAAATGCCCTGTAGCCTTGCACAGACACCACCCCCTATCATTGGCCCATCCAAATGAGGTACTTCCTTTTTATTTAATAGGATCATCCAAACAACTGGAGGCCTTCTTCAATTGACTCTCCAAACAACTGGAGGCCTTCTTCAATTGACTCTCCAAACAACTGGAGGCCTTCTTCAATTGACTCTCCAAACAACTGGAGGCCTTCTTCAATTGACTCTCCAAACAACTGGAGGCCTTCTTCAATTGACTCTCCAAACAACAAGCACAATGTTATTTGAAGCATGAGGTCTCCACGCTGACCTCCTGATCCAAATCAGTTGCTGTAACTGTGCTGCAATGTGCTTAAGGGTAATTTAAACCCTGTTACATCACAACGTGTTTCTTGGTAGTCTTAAAACAAATCTACGCATACACCTCACACACATTGTTATTGGCTTAAAAAAAGAAGCCAGCTGTATCATTTCAAAATTAGAGTTGAAATGTATTACATTTTGCATCCCAATATTACACTTTATACACAGTACCAGGCAAACGTTCAGACACACCCAGTCATTCAAGGGTTTTTATTTATTTGGACTATTTTCTACATTGTCAAAACTATGAAATAACACATATGGAATCATGTAGTAACCAAGTGTAAAACAAATAAAAATATATTTTAGATTCTTAAAAGTAAAAACCCTTTGCCTTGATGGCAGCTGTGCACACTCTTGACATTCTCTCAACCAGCTTCACCTGGAATGCTTTTCCAGCAGTCTTGAAGGAGTTCCCACATATGCTGAGCAGTTGTTGGCTGCTTTTCCTTCACTCTGCGGTCCGACTCATCCCAAACCATCTCAATTGGGTTGAGGTTGGGTGATTGTGGGGGCAGGTCATCTGATGTAGCACTCCATCACTCTCCTTCTTGGTCAAATAGCCCTTTCACAGCCTGGAGGTGTGTTGGGCCATTGTCCAGTTGAAAAACAAATTATAGTCCCACTAAGCCACTCGGGGCTCAGCGGTCTAGGGCACTTCATCTCAGTGCTAGAGGTGTCACTACAGACCCTGGTTCGATTCCAGGCTGTATCACAACCACCCGTGATCGGGAGTCCCATAGGTCTGCGCACTATTGGCCCAGTGTTGTCCAGGTTAGGGTTTGGCCAGGGTAGGCCGTCATTGTAAATAAGAAATTGTTCTTAACTGACTTGCCTAGTTAATTGATGGTGAAATAAAAAATTAAATAAAAAATAAGTGCAAACCAGATGGGATGGCGTATTGCTGCAGAATGCTGTGGTAGCCATGCTGTTTAAGTGTGCCTTGAATTATAAATACATCATTGACAGTGTCACCAGAAAAGCACCCCCACACTATCACACCGCCTCCTCCATGCTTCACTGTCGGAATCACACATGCTGAGATCATCCGTTCAGACATGGCGGTTGGAACCAAAAATCTCAAATTTGGAGTCATCAGACCAAAGGACAGATGTCCATTGCTCATGTTTCTTGGCCCAAGCAAGTCTCTTCTTATTATTGGTGTCCTTTAGTAGTGGTTTCTTTGCAGCAAATTGAACAAGAAGGCCTGATTCATGCAGGCCCTTTGACCAGTTGATGTTGAGATGTGTCTGTTACTTGAACTCTGAAGCATTTATTTGGGCTGCAATTTCTGAGGCTGGTAACTCTGTTGAACTCATTCTCTGCAGCAGAGGTAACTCTGGGTCTTCCTTTCCTGTGGCGGTCCTCATGGCGGTCCTGTGGCGGTCCTCATGGCGGTCCTGTGGCGGAGCCAGTTTCATCACAGTGCTTGATGTTTTTTTCCGACTGCACATGAAGAAACTTTCAAAGTTCTTGACATTTTGATGATTGACTGACCTTTGTGTCTCAAAGTAATGATGGACTGTCATTGCTTATTTGAGCTGTTCTTGCCATAATATGGACTTGGTGTTTTACCAAATATGGCTATATTTTCTATACCACCCCTGCCTTGTCAAAACAAAACTGATTGGCTTAAACACATTAAGAAGGAAAGAAATTCAACAAATTAACAAGGCACACTTGTTAATTGAAATGCATTCCAGGTGACTACCCCATGAAGCTGGTTGAGAGAATGCCAAGAGTGTGCAAAGCTGTCATTAAGGCAAAGGGTGGCTACTTAGAAGAATATAAAACTTATTTTGATTTGATAACTACATGATTTCATATGTGTTATTTCATAGTTTTGATGTATTCTACAATGTAGAATAATAGTACAAATAAATAAAAACCCTGGAATGAGTAGGTGTGTCCAAACTTTTGACTGGTACTGTAGCTTTTTGTTCAAACTCACCTGTTTTGTATTCTAGGGACTCTAGTGGGTAGTATGGACTCACAATCAATCGTTTCTCCAGTACAGTGCTATATTTGTACTGTACCAGGCAACCCACTTTAAGCTGTCTGACCGCAGTAAAAGTCCAGCAACAGTGTCCCATGAAATCAAATCAAATTGACAACATATATGGATTGTACAGACGCTACTTAGTATTCCCTCAAATACTTTTACTGTGGCACCTAGAATAGTTTTTACTCTATAAGCCAATATGTATTCCATATACAGTACATAGTTTGAGTAAAAGGTCAGCAACACTCCGTATTATTCAGAGCCCCATGAAATGACACCATATACATTCTACACAGGCACATATGGAATACATATTGAGTACTCCTCACCCCACTTTCACATCAGCACAATAAATCATTTTTAACATTTTATTTTAATTTTACCCAATTTCGTGGTATCCAATTGTTACAACTCCCGTACGGGCTTGGGAGAGACGAAGGGCGTCCTCCGAAACACAACCCAACCAAGCCGCACTGCTTCTTAACACAGCGCGCATTTCAAAATTCCATCCTTGAACAATAGCACCAGTTAATAAACAAGAATCATACAATCTAAATAATGATTTATTTTGACGTTTCTAAATTTTTTTACCAGTAAGCTATTATTATGTTCTTGACATTAATTTACTTAAGCTCCAACCATTTCTCAATGTGCTCCACCTTATACTATTCTTTATCTTGTATAAAGTAGTAATTCTCTTTTAGTTTAGATTTTTCCCCCATGTAGTTATACGAGTTTCTGTTACATTGTTTTAACATTATGCAAAAATATTGATTTCGTATCATACACAGCGTTTTAGCACAGACTTTTACATCTGAAAACTGGAAGTCTTATGGTAGGATCCAGCTAGTGTTGCTGCCATGATGCTAATGTGAAGCTACATGCGGCTTGCTGATGATGGAGGAAGGCTGGGCTCAGCATTTGCAAGCCGCACGAAGCGCCCTGAACCAGAGCTACATTTTTCAGCCAATAACACTTCATAATGAATTACTATGTTGCCTAAAGTCTTACTGAAATATCCAGGCCCCCGGCAGCAGCAGGAGCAGCTGAGGACCATGAGAGAGCAGGTAGACACGAGTGGAGGCTGGTGGGAGGAGATATAGGAGAATGGGCTTATTGTAATGGATGGAATGGTATAAATGGAACAGAGTCGAACGTGGTTTCCATATGTTTGATACCATTCAACTGATTCCATTCCAGCCATTACAATGAGCCCGTCCTCCTATAGCTCCTCCCACCAGCCTCCTCTGGTGGACACCACGACACAGCTCCTACAAAAATACAAGGGCCTCAGTGTGTTTGACTTTCCAAATCATAGAGGGATGGGGACAACATTATGGTGAATGGATTATCAGGGCTGAACTGCAAAGGCGAAGCATGTCATGCAAACCGATTTCACTAGGTTTCACTGTTGTTAACCTCCTACTTCAAGTGAAATAGTGGTACGTGCAGCGCTCAGTCTAGTTTAACAAGGCTACAAAAGACTGAGCTTATGATGCCAAATGTGTTCATCATTCAGCAAATTCATAGCCTGGTTGCTTTCAATTTAGTTACACACTGACTGTGTTATGTGCTGTGTTTCCCAACTCCAGTCATCCAGGACCCCCAACAGTACACATTTAGATTGTAACCCTGGTCCTCCAGTACCCCCAACAGTACACATTTAGATTGTATCCCTGGTCCTCCAGTACCCCAACAGTACACATTTAGATTGTATCCCTGGTCCTCCAGTACCCCAACAGTACACATTTAGATTGTAACCCTGGTCCTTCAGTACCCCAACAGTACACATTTAGATTGTATCCCTGGTCCTCCAGTACCCCAACAGTACACATTTAGATTGTATCCCTGGTCCTCAAGTACCCCAACAGTACACATTTAGATTGTAACCCTGGTCCTCAAGTACCCCAACAGTACACATTTAGATTGTAACCCTGGTCCTCAGTACCCCAACAGTACACATTTAGATTGTAACCCTGGTCAACAGTACACATTTAGATTGTAACCCTGGTCCTCCAGTACCCCAACAGTACACATTTAGATTGTAACCCTGGTCCTCCAGTACCCCCAACAGTACACATTTAGATTGTAACCCATTTAGATTGTAACCCTGGTCCCTCACAGTACCCTGGTCCCCCAACAGTACACATTTAGATTGTAACCCTGGTCCTCCAGTACCCCAACAGTACACATTTAGATTGTAACCCTGGTCCTCCAGTACCCCAACAGTACACATTTAGATTGTAACCCTGGTCCTCCAGTACCCCAACAGTACACATTTAGATTGTAACCCTGGTCCTCCAGTACCCCAACAGTACACATTTAGATTGTAACCCTGGTAACAGTACACATTTAGATTGTAACCCTGGTCCTCCAGTACCCCAACAGTACACATTTAGATTGTAACCCTGGTCCTTCAGTACCCCAACAGTACACATTTAGATTGTATCCCTGGTCCTCCAGTACCCCAACAGTACACATTTAGATTGTATCCCTGGTCCTCCAGTACCCCAACAGTACACATTTAGATTGTAACCCTGGTCCTCCAGTACCCCAACAGTACACATTTAGATTGTAACCCTGGTCCTCCAGTACCCCAACAGTACACATTTAGATTGTAACCCTGGTCCTCCAGTACCCCAACAGTACACATTTAGATTGTAACCCTGGTCCTCCAGTACCCCAACAGTACACATTTAGATTGTAACCCTGGTCCTCCAGTACCCCAACAGTACACATTTAGATTGTATCCCTGGTCCTCCAGTACCCCAACAGTACACATTTAGATTGTAACCCTGGTCCCTCAACAGTACATTTAGATTGTATCCCTGGTCCTTCAGTACCCCATTTAGATTGTAACCCTGGTCCTCAGTACCCCATTTAGATTGTATCCCAACAGTACACATTTAGATTGTATCCCTGGTCCTCCAGTACCCCAACAGTACACATTTAGATTGTATCCCTGGTCCTCAAGTACCCCAACAGTACACATTTAGATTGTAACCCTGGTCCTCCAGTACCCCAACAGTACACATTTAGATTGTATCCCTGGTCCTCCAGTACCCCAACAGTACACATTTAGATTGTAACCCTGGTCCTCAGTACCCCAACAGTACACATTTAGATTGTCCTCAGTACCCCAACAGTACACATTTAGATTGTAACCCTGGTCCTCAGTACCCCAACAGTACACATTTAGATTGTATCCCTGGTCCTGTACCCCAACAGTACACATTTAGTCCTACACAGTAGTACCCTGGTCCTCAAGTACCCCAACAGTACACATTTAGATTGTATCCCCCCAACAGTACACATTTAGATTGTATCCCTGGTCCTCCAGTACCCCAACAGTACACATTTAGATTGTAACCCTGGTCCTTCAGTACCCCAACAGTACACATTTAGATTGTAACCCTGGTCCTCAAGTACCCCAACAGTACACATTTAGATTGTATCCCTGGTCCTCCAGTACCCCAACAGTACACATTTAGATTGTAACCCTGGTCCTCCAGTACCCCCAACAGTACACATTTAGATTGTATCCCTGGTCCTCCAGCATCCTCAACAGTACACATTTTTGTTGCAGCCCCGGACAAGAACATCCTGATTCAACTTGTCAACTAATCATCAAGCCCTCAATGAGTTGAATCAGGTATTTTTATCTGGGGCTATAACAAAAATGTGTGCTGTTTGGGGAACTGGAGGAGTCGGGAACCACTGTAATATAGGGCAGTTAGAGAACAGAATTATCATGAATAACAGCTGATAAGAGGTGTTAAATAGTATATATTTTACAGATTGTACGGTTGTATTTATGACATATTGTAGAAATAAACATTCTCATTGTAGGAATATTTTTTTCTCCTCAGTCATGTATGCTATCTGAAGTATTCGCTGATAACAATGAATGATAGACACACCAAAGCAAATTCCTAGACAGGCCTAGCCCATTGAAGCATCTTTATCGTTCAAGTGCTGTACTGTATGCGCAGTGCCTGGAATTCACACCCATCCACATTTACAATGTGACACTGGTGCCTTGTGTCATTTCTGTACAAATGGGGGTGGGGGCTGTGAATTTCATCCCAGAATTGTTCATATTGTAATGTTACATTTTGGGACACTGTGGTCTTTGGAAAATTTCAGTAAGATCTATTTAATACAGGATGGCACATGGTCTATATTGGTTCTAGGCAGTTGGCCAATAGTACAACCTGCTTGTGTCCTATGATAAGGCGTCACGGAGCGCTAAATAATGTTGGCAAACACAAAGCAGTCACCTGCCAAGAGAGAACTGTGCATATTAATCAGCGTCGTAATAATGCATTTCAGCAATTAAACCAGAGGGACAAACAGAATGTTACAGAAAGCAGGGGGATTCTTTTGTTGGAACGGTTCTAGAAGATCTTGTCCCAGTCTTCGTAGGATAATCAAGACATGTCACCGTTCTTGTGTATGAATTTACAGGGTATACGTATAGGCCTAGGCCCCTAAAATTCAACTCTGGACCTTGAAGCCAGTTCCACTCTTTAAAAAAATTTGTTGTTCCCCTCTAATAAGGGACTTATTTAGAGCTGGGACACCAGGTGGGTGCTGCTCAGGTAGAACAGGGACAGCAGGATCCGGACCTCGTTGGGTAAGAGTTGAATAACCCTGTTCCAGGCTATACATTATTTCCATGCTTTATTGTGTTACGTTTCACACGTTTGTGTCTGGCACCAAGGAGAGAGACATCTGCACACTGAAAAGTTTGAACTCAGAAGTCTTTAAAAAAGATATATTTATTGTAGTATGTAGGCCAAGAAAAAACAATAGTGCAAAAGGTGAAAAAGCTGAGATTGTGCATATCCCTTTAAATACACAAAAACAGGTGTGGACACCCCTTCAAATGAGTGGATTTGACTATTTCAGCCACACCTGTTGATGACAAGTGTATAAAATTGAGCACACTGCCATGCAATCTTCAAAGACAAACATTGGCAGTAGAATGGCCCGTACTGAAGATCTCAGTGACTTTCAACGTAGCACCACCTTTCCAAAAAGTCAGTATGTCAAATTTCTGCCCTGCTAGAGCTTCCCCGGTCAACTGTCAGTGCTGTTATTGTGAGGTGGAAATGTCTAGGAGCAACAACGGCTCAGAGCGAAGTGGTAGGCCACACAAGCTCACAGAATGAGACCATTGAGTGCTGAAGCGCGTACCATGTAAAAATCGTCTGTCCTTGGTTGCAATGTTCACTAGCAAGTTCCAAACTGCGTCTGGAAGAAACATCAGCACAAGAACTGCTTGCCGGGAACTTCATGAAATGAGTTTCCATGGCGAGCAGTCACACCTTTGATCACCATGCGCAATGCCAAGCGTCGGCTGGAGTGGTGTAAAGCTCACAACCATTGGACTGTGGAGCAGAGTAAAACACATTCTCTGGAGTGATGAATCATACTTCACCATCTGACAGTCCAACGGATGAATCTAGGTTTAGTGGATGCCAGGAGAACGCTACCTGCCCGAATGCATAAAGACAAACTGAAAAGTTTGGTGTAGGAGGAATAATGGTCTGGATCTGTTTTCATGGTTCGAGCTTTGGCCTCTTAGTTCCATTGAAAGGAGATCTTAATGCTACGGCATACAATGACATTCTAGACAATTCTGTGCTTTCAACTTTGTGGCAACAGTTTTGGGAATGCCCTTTCCTGTTTCAGCATAACAATACCCCTGTGCACAAAGCGAGGTCTATACATTAATGGTGTGTCGAGATCAGTGTGGAAGAACTTGACTGGCCTGAACAGAGCCCTGATCTCAACCCCACCGAACACCTTCGGAATGAATTGGAACACTGACTGCGAGCCAGGCCAAATCGCTGAACATTAGTGCCTGACCTCATTAATGCTCTTGTGGCTGAATGGAAGCAAGTCCCAGCAGCAATATTCCAACATCTAGTGGAAAGCCTTCCCAGAAGAACAGAGGCTGTTATAGCAGCAAAGTGGTGGACCAACTCCATATTAATGCCCATGATTTTGGGATGAGATGTTCGACGAGCAGGTGTCCACATACTTTTGGCCATGTAGTGTATGTTCCATCACTGGGTAATTATAGTTCTGACATCAATTAGGCTGCATTCTTTATCAATCACTAACCATGTGGTGTGGTAGGGGCCCATTTGGCTAGCAATTGTCTTACTGCAGCTACATCAATAAATCATGCTGATTCATTGATGTTTAGCCTAAGTAGTTTCCCTGGATCTCTAGGCCTACTGCTAGGTAGGTGTATGGAGTGATGAGTGGGCCATTTCAAAACACTTGTAAGAGAAGAAAAACATGAAGAAACAGAAGATTCAGATTATGTGTGTTTATTTTTTTCATTTTTTTCATTTTTTTTTGCAAAAGTTGACTGACACAAAATATACATTCACAATATTAAATGTTTCAGGTTGCAACAATCAAGTATGAATTATCTGTTATAAAATGTGTTACAAAATGTAAAACTATTCTCAACATTGCACACGCCAGAATGATCTTTTCTCGCCTGTCTGTAAAGGCTGATGTCAAAACAATACATTTTACGCATTTGTGAAGAATATCACAATATTTTAAGCCACATCACAAAAGGCTCTTAACAGAACAAAGTAACATTATTAAAAGTCTCGTGGACATGCGCTTCCACGTGTGCGGAGTGTCTGAATCTAGTCAGTGTCATTGCGCCCGGAGCACATCCGCTCTCGGCATCGCTGCCTCAAGTGTCCTCACTACGGAGCGACGGTAAGCGGCATGGGCAGCCTTGCGCGCCCAAGCCCCGTCTTTCAGGTGCATCACAAATGAAGCACACCCTTTTTGGTTTCAAGATCTATAAAATTAATCTCAGTCTTAACTGATAGTACATCTCTCTTTATCCTTTCCCTGTCCGCCGATCGCCTTCTCCTTTATGTACATCAAATCACTGTGGACGCTCGGGCGCCGGGCGAATGGTGCCACGATGCCGTAGGCGTCTCCATTGTCCTTCTTGTTCTTGTTTTTCAGGGACTTACTGCGAAGCATGTCGCAGTACTGCACCGAGACCTTACGGTGGAGGTCCGGGCTCATCTCATTGGGCAGCTTGGCCATGGTGAATAGGGTCTGGAACATTTGATCCACGTTGGTGTTGCGCTTGGCTGAGATCTCAAAGTATGCGCACTGCTCGTCTCCCGCCACCAACTGCTCAATCTCTTCCTTCTGCACCTCCCGGTAAAACTCCCGGTCGCCCTTGTTTCCGCAGATAACAAGAGGAACGTCAATGTTCTCCTTGGTCTTGTTTTTCAGGCACGACTTGGTCTCAATTATCTGTTGCTTGAGCCTCTGCACCTCCTGGAAAGAGTCTCTGTTGTCTAAGCTGAAGACCAGGATAAAGACATCACCTGAAGGGAAACAAGAGGAGCAACGCATTTAGTATCTTAGCTTCTAAGAAACATATTGACATAGGCTACAGTATTTACATGCGTAATGGCACCAGTGGCGCGTTGTGCAGCCAATGCAAAATGCACCCTTGAGGCTACAAAAATGCACGACTACAGATTGCTATTGGACATGCCCTCTTTGAGCCGCATTAACTAGAGATGGAATATTTACCTGTCAGTATGGATAGTCTCCTCATTGCAGGGAACGGGTGGTTGCCTGAGGTATCCAATATGTCCAGTTGGTATACATCTCCCTTAATGCTATACAGTTTCCTGTGAAAGTCCTCGATGGTCGGCGTGTACTGCTCCTCATCGAATCTTCCGTTCAGAAACCGGGACACGATGGCTGTTTTGCCCACCTTGGTGGATCCCAAAATCACCATCCTACAGCAATTCTTTGCCGGGATATCGAAATCGTTCTCTGAAGGAGACATTTTCTTGATCATGATTCCAAAGTAGCCTAAATAGTTGCCTAGAGTGAGTCAAATGTGTTCGGACACTTCGTTTCGTTTGATAAATACAACTTTGGCTGAATCTAACAGTAGGCTACCGTTCGATAGTTCTTAGTGTGCTCTGTTGCGTCTGTCTGAACTACAGTGAGCGCCTGATATTTAAGGTGAAAGCGGAGCCCTCCCTCTCCCGACGTCACGGGTTTCAGTGCTCCATTGAGCAGAATGTAAAATGTAATATAGGTGCCCACTGATGCATCAGTCAGTTCCAGTCTGAGACTGAGAACGGCTGACCAACTAACTACCTTGGGGACTGGGACAGCAAAGCATTGTAGCTTAAAGCACATGAGAAGACGGAGATAAACAAAGCATTGACTCGACTTTGACAGTTGGGCATCCGCATATTTATCTTCATCTATTGTTAGTAATATTGTGCGTAATGCCCGCTTTCTGCAATATTATATGGTTAATAAATTACACCATTTCCGTCATTTAGACTACTCTGGGACATTCTGTTTGGAATGATGATGGACCTTGGACAACTTTAGTAATAGTAAATCTACAGAACGGAAGTGAGGACTTGTGACTCAAAATAACACTCTCCATACCAGCCAATTCCTATGCGTCAGTGCAGTGGGCCTACACAATCTGTCCTTTTACTATTTAACTGTGTCAGATCGTTTGTTTGGTTAAAAGGAAAACTGCCCATGCACATTCAGACAGGTGGAAATTAAATTGTCATTCTAGACATTAACTAATTGAATTCAAGTGTAACAAAATGTAGCCTGGTATTATTCAACAGTGCACTTAGTTGATTCCTGTTAAGCTAACGCGAATACGTTTTGTTAAAGGGACATATTGGTTTCCTACCCTGTAAGCAGTCTATGGAAAAGGTATGACAGCAATCCATGCTTTGGTTCTGTTTAAATTGCTAACTGCTTATTGGCATTTATGGCACAAATCCAATGCAAGTCAATGGTACCTATATTAGTATTTTTGCGCTTCATGCCCAATCAATTCTAAAGTATCTATAAATTAGTAGTTCTTAATTCAAGGCCTGTCAAAAAAAAGTGTTGTTGTGCACGAAGAACATGTGTATTTACAAAGCCTACCACAAGGGGGCACTCATGTTATGACCCATACATGTGCCTTGGCAAACATGCTTTGTGTGATTATTAGCCATAGACGCAGTATTTAGAGATGGTTCTCTCAGTGTGTGGCTGCATAATGCATAGCCATTGTGTGTACACATATCTGCGCTTACATGTGTTCCTTTATGCGTATTTGTCCTGTTTCACTGCATGTACAAGTGTGAGGTGTGAAATGGAAATGTGTTTTTTTTGCATATCCCAACTCCCTGTGAGACTAGGGTCACAGCCAATGGTTGCGTGCCATGTCATCAAGTATGTCATCGACTGACAGATTGCTGTAACATATAATGTGGTTAGCTGCTACATGAGATAGCTATCCAGGCATTGTAAGATCAAGCACACGTCAGCTACGCCTGGGCAGAGGAATGCACCCAAGGCATGGGCCAAATGTCCCCTCTCTGTTCCGAAATATGCGAACAAAGTTCTTCGATAGTCATCGCATCTAGATATCTTCCTTTTACGTGCGCCTGTCCACGAGAGACACAGTGCCATCCGTTTTGTCACTAAAGCACCTTATACCACCCACCACTGCGACTTGTATGCTCTAGTCGGCTGGCCCTCACTACATATTCGTCGCCAGACCCACTGGCTCCAGGTCATCTACAAGTCCATGCTAGGTAAAGCTCCGCCTTATCTCAGTTCACTGGTCACGATGGCAACACCCATCCGTAGCACGTGCTCCAGCAGGTGTATCTCACTGATCATCTCTAAAGCCAACACCTCATTTGGCCGCCTTTCGTTCCAGTTCTCTGCTGCCTGTGACTGGAGCGAATTGCAAAAATCGCTGAAGTTGGAGACTTTTATCTCCCTCACCAACTTCAAACATCTGCTGTCTGAGCAGTTAACCGATCGCTGCAGCTGTACATAGTCTATCGGTAAATAGCCCACCCATTTTTACCTACCTCATCCCCATACTGTTTTTATTTATTTACTTTTCTGCTCTTTTGCACACCAATATCTCTACCTGTACATGACCATCTGATAATTTATCACTCCAGTGTTATTAATCTGCAAAATTGTAATTATTCGCCTACCTCCTCATGCCTTTTGCACACAATGTATATAGACTCCCCTTTTTTTCTACTGTGTTATTGACTTGTTAATTGTTTACTCCATGTGTAACTCTGTGTTGTCTGTTCACACTGCTATGCTTTATCTTGGCCAGGTCGCAGTTGCAAATGAGAACTTGTTCTCAACTAGCCTACCTGGTTAAATAAAGGTGAAATAAAAAATAAAAAATAAAAAAAAGGCTAGAGGCAAGGCCCCCCACATGTTTTAGATACTCCTACCCAAGGTAGAACAAAACACAACTGTGTTTTTTCACATGCCTAATAACCATATATGAAATGGATGGTTGTGTAGAAATATTTGACTGCAAAAAGTGGTTAAATTGATATTGTGACACACAGTCAAAAAGTACAGAATATGCCTGGCTGGAGGGGGGATTAGCAACATAAATTCATGTAACCCATTAGTGCTGATATTGCAAAATGTGGACTAGTGGAGTGGGCCTATCGAGGAGGTTGTTTTTGATGATTGGCCACTAGCCTAGTAATCAGTATGTAACTTCAACCCTCCCTGAGGTGGAGGGTGGCAGAGGCATCCCCACTGGCTGACTCACTGAAGTGGACTTCCAAGTGGGACGTGTGCCGGCCTCTCAGCGAAACCACTGGTGGGTTATGAAAGAGAGAATCCAGAGGTACTGTGACCCAATGTACCCACAACCTGTTTATGATGACTTACCCAGGGTCTCTCTGACCCGGAGCCTGGTGCACAGGTAATGACCCAATATTAGAAACAGGTCAATAATATACCATGATGAGTTTGATTGATTGGAGAAAAAAAATCACCACTGTAAAGTGTCAAGCAGCTACTGGCTTTGTGTGGTTTCGCACCACATGGCTCCTCAGTGTCCCCCCGCTGCTAAATAGCTTTTGATTGTGCCCGGTCCCCAGAGGCAGCCGGCCAGCCTCGTGGTAAACGGGAAAAAGAGTTGAGCACAGCTTGTAAGAAGAACAGGGGAAAAGGAATTGAACCTCTCTTTCCCTGAAATGTATCCTCTTGTTCCCTTTTCATCGGTCGGTAATGTATTGCTCTGGTCTGCAGTAACAGCTCACTAACTGCTCTCTCTTTCTCTTTGCGGTGTTTGCTGAGGAGAGGTAGCTACTGTACAGTGCATTCGGAAAGTATTCAGACCCCTTCCCTTTTTTCCACATCGTTTGTTACTGCCTTATTATAAAATGGATTAAATATAGATTTTTCCTCACTGTACCCCATAATGACAAAGAGAAAACAGGTTATACATTTTTGCAAATGCATTAAAAACAAAAAAACTGAAATATCACATGGACATACACCGCCGTTCAAAAGTTTGGGGTCACTTAGAAATGTCCTTGTTTTCCATGAAAATGTACATGAAATGAGTTGCAAAATGAATAGGAAATATAATCAAGACGTTGACAAGATTATAAATAATGATTTTGAATTGAAATAATAATTGCGTCCTTCAAACTTTGCTTCGTCAAATAATCCTCCATTTGTAGCAGTTACAACCTTGCAGACCTTTGGCATTATAGTTGTCAATTTGTTGAGGTAATCTGAAGAGATTTCACTCCATGCTTCCTGAAGCACGTTCCACAAATTGGATTGATGGGCACTTCTTACATACCATACGGTCAAACTGCTCCCACAAAAGCTCAATAGGGTTGAGATCCGGTGACTGTGCTGGTCACACCATTATAGACAGAATACCAGCTGACTGCTTCTTCCCTAAATAGTTCTTGCATAGTTTGGAGCTGTGCTTTGGGTCATTGTCCTGTTGTAGGAAGAAATTGGCTCCAATTAAGCACCGTCCACAGGGTTTGGCATGGCGTTGCAAAATGGAGTGATAGCCTTCCTTCTTCAAGATCCCTTTTACCCTGTACAAACCTCCCACTTTACCACAACCAAAGCACCCCCAGACCATCACATTGCCTCCACCATGCTTGACGGATGGTGTCATCACTCCTCCAGCATATTTTCATTTTTTTCTGCGTCTCACAAATGTTCTTCTTTGTGATCCGAACTCCTCAAACTTAGATTCGTCTGTCCATAAAACTTTGTTCCAATCTTCCTCTGTCCAGTGTCTGTTATTTTGCCCATCTTAATCTTTTCTTTTTATTGGCCAGTCTGAGATATGTCTTTTTCTTTGTAACTCTGCCCAGATGGCCAGCATCCCGGAGTCGCCTCTTCACTGTTGACGTTGAGACTGGTGTTTTGCGGGTACTATTTAATGAAGCTGCCAGTTGAGGACTTGTGAGGCGTCTGTTTCTCAAACTAGACACTCTAATGTACTTGTCCTCTTGCTCAGTTGTGCACCGGGGCCTGCCACTCTTCTTTGAGCTATTCTGTGAAGGGAGTAGTACACAGCGTTGTACGAGATCTTCCGTTTCCTGTCAATTTCTCGCATGGAATAGCCTTCATTTACATTTCTTATTTTTAATACATTTGCAAAAATGTCTAAAAACCTGTTTTTGCTTTGTCATTATGGGATATTGTGTGTAGATTGATGAGGGGGAAAACCAATTTAATCCATTTTAGAAGAATGCTGTAACATAACAAAATGTGGAAAGTCAAGGGGTCTGAATACTTTCCGAAGGCACCGTATATTCACCAGCTCTCCAATGTATACATGTTTTGAAAGCTTAAAACAAGCATTTCATAAATGTAAATGTTCCTATGTTGTATTCCTACGACTAGCGAGATATTGGTGATGAGATCATATTTTGTAAAAAGGTTGCCTATTTTAGCACGCACAGTATCTGGATTCTGGATCTTCCCTTTTTCTACTGCAGAGTCATTTAGCAGTTACTCTCATCCATCACTCTTATAAAGAGTGACTTATAGGAGGATTTAGCGTAAAGTTCCAGATTTTTTCAAGTAGTCTGCTTGAGATTTGAACCCGTAACCTCGGTTATTGGCCCAACGCTTTTAACTGCTAGGCTACCTGCTGCTCTGTAATAGACTGGTACTATGTAGTCAGCTAGCTAGCTATACATATTGCCAGCCATACATATTGCCAGCCAGTAAATAAATAATTTAGCTAATAAAAGCAGAATCTAATGTGTGTTAATAAGCTAACCCCATCCATTTTTTGTCATATGATAATGGTATTTGGTCCTATTATTATGGCAGGGGTCAAAGACAGGCAGTAGTGAGAGAGAGAGAGCGTCACCCATGCTGAGGCAGGGAGAGGACGAACAGATCGTCAGGTGAGAATTTAAATTATAAGGCACTATCAGTTCAACTCCTCATCTTTGCTGACTAAGTGCTATAACAAATGTTGCCTACATTCAGATTTAATTTGGTTGTCATGGTAGGGGCCAGAGTGAGAGGGAAGCGTGGTGAAGGGTACACAAAGAATAATTGTTTTTGACATTAAAGGGCTCAAATCAATCAGATCCGCTTTAGCCAACATCTGCATAGAGCTGGAACTGGGTTAGAGGTGTCAAATCCACAAGTGGCTCCTGGCATTACACCTAAAGCGGACATTGCCAGAGATCCCATGCAGCCTGGTTTTAGAACACTGGAATGTCAGATGTAACCTACACCTTGATTAGGATGAAACAAATCCTAATGATTTCCTTTATGATTTTTCAATTTGAGCTGAATTATTTCTATATAGCCTACACTTTCTCGTTCTAATAACAGGAGTGGGGTGGATATAGCTTCGTGACAATGATCGCGAGAGCAGCTGCTCACCGATTGGACGGCTCCAACTTCTGACAATGCCAAAATATCCGACACTGCCAAATTATCTGGGTGTCTGCTATTACTGGTTAACACTTGACCTGATTGAATCTAGGCCTAAATGTATAAAGATGGGGTGTGGTGGTGACTTTCTGAACTGTTAAAGAGATTCTCCAGAACTTTTTAGCCAGTAGTTCTGAAAGTAGCTCTCATGAGCCAAAATTGGTCCCTGAAAATTACGTACTGAGTCACATTTGTTCAGATATGTGCACCAAGTCACTGCTCGCTCTCTCACTCTTATATGTGTGCATCTTGCTAGCTGTCACTCAAATGGCGAGGGGCTGAAGCTCATTGGCTGAAACTCGAATTGCTAGGAGGCTGGCCTACATGGGGGAAAATATAGGGAAAATGGCGCAGCACAGCTTCCAGAAAACAGTCGCTTTACAACTAGGGATTTTGTGGCTATTTGAGGTAAAACAGTAATTCTGCCCATAGATTATGCATGTACTGTATGAACTTAACATTGACACATCCAACCCAAAGTCTCACATTTAAAACATATTTACTCGTTGACAAAGTTCCGGGGCATGTCTTTAAAGGCTCAATACAGCCGTTTTCATATCAGTGTCACAATTAAGTACCTTAATGTAATACTTTTCTAATAAAATTGACAAAAATAGCTTTTTAACAAAAAACTTTCTCAAGCAAGAATTTTGCTAGGACTGTCTGGGAGTGGTCAGAGTGGAGAGGGGAAAACTAACTAATACCTAGCTGTTATTGGCGATGTCACCAGGCAAGCCAAAACTCTTGCTGGTTGAAAGTACAAATGACAAAAAAAATGTCTCTATTCAATCTGTAAAGCTAAAACGTTGCAGAGTTCAAAATATACATTTTAAGTTCATTTGTGATGGAACCGACATATGCAGCGTTTATCGTGAATACCGTCTCTGCTAAAGCAGGAACATTGCCTTCAAATTTAAACCACGCCGTAAAGCTGAACTTCTGCAATGCAGATTTTATAGAGCCCTTAGTTGCACCAGCTGTTGTATATTATGCAAAATACAGGAAGACAGAATAGGGCCTTTTAAGAGTAAGGGGAAAGAGGGATACCTAGTCAGTTGTACCACAATGCCTTCAACTGAAATGTGTCTTCCACATTTAACCCAACCCCTTTGAATCAGAGAGGTGCGGGGGGCTGCCTTTAATCGACATCCACGTCTTCGGTGCCTGGCGAACAGTGGGTTAACTGCCTTGCTCAGGTGTAGGACGACAGATTTTTACCTTGTCAGATCTGGGATTCAATCCAGCAACCTTTTGGTTACTGGCCAAACGCTATAACCATTAGGTTACCTGCCACCTAAGAACGCAGTAATAGTAATATAGAAAAAAATGGGTATTTCAGTTGTGATTGGGGTATATTTTTGGATGTCAACCCTCCAATATGCAATCAAAGGTTACACCCTTGTCTCTAAAGCAATACAGGCACATAGCAATGGAACACACTCAGTGCCAATGGCTCCACAGAAACAGCAGAAGAAACTGAACCTTTTAATGATGCATGTTTATTTCACGCAATAGACTAGAACAAACAATCGACTGTATAGATATGGCATTGTGTGCGAGAGAGGCTGCAGAAGAGACAGTCAAGCAGAGCTAAATAAAAAGAGCCCTTTCCGATAGCATGGCGAAGGATTTCTAATGACAGTGAATGCAGACAAGATATGACACATTAAAATGGAGTTTAAAAAAGAAATGTAAAAAAACTGTTATAACCGGTTAGGTAGCGGTGGACACAGAGGGCCTTTATTACAGAGCTTAAGGGATGAGACAGAACATTGACACAGAGAGAAGGAGAGCTGATCTCTCTAACACTGTAGGAGGGAACCAGGGAAGGAGACAGGGCCCTGACATGAAGGGTTCCATGTCCCACTGCTGTATCCACCCATCCTTCACCTCCCTCGTTCCACATTACCAACGAGAGGAGGAAATGACATTCACTTTCCCTGTGAATGTGAGAAAAAACAACGCAGGGAGCGAGACCACAAAACACACATAGAAAAAAAGATGACCATTGGGCCATTTTAATGTCAGATAACGATCTGTGATAGGAGAAGATGGAGAAGGATGCAGGTGACTGGTTACGGGTCCAGAGGCGATGGAGGAGAATAATGTGGAACACAAAATGTACAAAGCAAACAGAGGACTTCAAACAGCCGGATTACAAAGGACTCTGGATGTGTGGGACAGAGAGAAGCAGAGGCAGGCAGAGGACACACAGCTTGGTGCATCAGCAGTTGCAGCCATGCTGGGGGATTGCTACACAGACGGTGATGGGAATACAACACTCATACTGGGAAGTTGCCCTGTACAAACACGGGTTCCCACAAGCTGCAAAACATGGGGTGTCCAGAGTTCACATTACACTTAACACTGGCCAGCTGCTGGATGCAGGAGGTGTGTTGATCTGGTGTTTGAGACAGTTTTTTGTAAGCAGATGTAATTCTGTAAGTCACAGGGCTCTCCAACCCTTTTACTGGAGAGCTACCCTCCTCTTCTACGTTTTCACTTCAACCCCAGTTGTAACTAACCTGATTCAGCTGATCAACCAGCTAATTATTAGAATCAGGTGTGCTAGATTAGTGTTGGAGTGAACAGGAAAAAGGTTGGAGAGCCCTGGTGCAAGACAAGTTACACAATCCGTTTTGTAATGTTCAGTAGATGCCACTAGTTTCTAATATACCTTCTCTGCATTCACCTCTTCCAGACATGTTCAAACACCTTATGGCCATTGGTGAAGTGAACGTTCATGTATCTGGTAGTTTCTAGTGTGTGTTTATACCTTTTTTGGTCATCTTTAATGGTCTAGTTAAACATTCCTTGCAACCACCCATCCCTTCCAGTCAAAACCCCAAAAAATGACTGAAGGCATACTAGTATATATCTGGTAGTTTTTAGTGTGTAGTTATACCAAGTTTGGTAGTTTTTAGGGTCTAGTTATACCTTCCTTGCACCCACCCATCCCTTCCAGACAGACCATGACCCAGACCATGACTCATGGCAGAGCTGCTGTTCCATCAATGTTTATTAAGGGTTTGCATAGCAACAAGTCTGACTGTGTGTGACTACCTGGTCCCATCATAACCCAGTTAACTAAATAACAAGCAGACTTAATAATGACATACTATTATTCAAATAATAGCATCAGTCAAGCAATCAATCTGGCAAGTGTGCTTAAGAGCGTCTGGGAGAGTCTTCATTGGTCAGATTTCCTGGTCTGATTGTAAACAGACAGGGTAATAAATGGTCTGGTATACTCGTTTCGGCGGCGTAACTGTGTTGGAGCAAATCAGTGAGCAGCTGCTGTTACGGTCATTGTCACTGAAACCACACCAGTCCGTCCGTATATCCCACCCACGTCAGAAGTTCAGAACGACTCAGTGAACACAATGGCAATGTCAACTCCCCCCGGGGACACAGTGCTGCACCGCAGGGGAACTTACTGCTCTGTAAATGGTCCATGTACATTTTCTCCTCCCTCCCCATCTTTCACTCTCTCTTCCAGAGTGAGCCTGAATTGGCCACAATAAAAGTTTCTGCATCCATAACATGAGAAGAAAAAAAGCAAAAGCGTCTGTCTGACCACAGCCTCACATTGATATGGCTTTCCCCAACCCTTTAATCAGTGGCCGCGTCACACAGGTCCATTTAAAACCTCAATGAGGAAGTGTGCTTCTCATCTGATCCTAGGATAGTTATGCTAAATACAGTGGCTTGCAAAAGTATTCACCCCCCTTGGTATTTTTCCTACTTTGGTGCCTTACAACCTGGAATTAAAATAATTTGGGGGGGGGTGTATCATTTGATTTGCCTAACACGCCTATCACTTTGAAGATGCAAAATATTTTTTATTGTGAAACAAACAAGAAATAAGAGAAAAAAACAACACTTGAGCGTGCGTAACTATTCACCCCCCCAAAGTCAATACTTTTGAGCCACACCTTTTGCAGCAATTACAGCTGCAAGCCTCTCGGGGTATGTCTCTATAAGCTTGGCACATCTAGCCACTGGGGTTTTTGCCCATTCTTCAAGGCAAAACTGCTCCACCTTCTTCAAGTTAGATGGGTTCTGCCGGTGTACAGCAATCTTTAATACCACAGATTCTCAATTGGATTGAGGTCTGGGCTTTGACTAGGCCATTCCAAGACATTTAAATGTTTCCACTTCAACCACTCGAGTGTTGCTTTAGCAGTATGCTTAGGGTCATTGTGCTGCTGGAAGGTGAACCTCGGTCCCAGTCTCAAATCTGAAACAGGTTTCCCCCAAGAATTTCCCTGTATTTAGCACCATCCATCATTCCTTCAATTCTGACCAGTTTCCCAGTCGCTGCCAATGAAAAACATCCCCACAACATGCTGCCACCACCATGCTTCACTGTGGGGATGGTGTTCGACGTGATGAGAGGTGTTGGGTTTGCGCCAGACATAGCATTTTCCTTGATGGCAAAAAAGCTCAAATTTAGTCTCATCTGACCAGAGTACCTTCTTCCATATGTTTGAGGAGTCTCCCACGTGCCTTTTGACGAACACAAAACGTGTATGCTTATTTTTTTCTTTAAGCAATGGCTTTTTTTCTGGCCACTCTTCTGTAAAGCCGAGCTCTGTGGAGTGTATGGCTTAAAGTGGTCCTATGGACAGATACTCCAATCTCCACTGTGGAGCTTTGCAGCTCCTTCAGGGTTTGCCTCTCTGATTAATGCCCTCCTTGCCTGGTCTGTGAGTTTTGGTGGGCAGCCCTCTCTTGGCAGATTTGTTGTGGTGCCATATTCTTTCTATTTTTAAATAACGGATTTAAATGGTGCTCCTTGGGTTGTTCAAAGTTTCTGATATATTTTTAGAACCCAACCCTGACCTGTACTTCTCCACAACTTTATCCCTGACCTGTTTGGAGAGCTCCTTGGTCTTCATGGTGCCGCTTGCTTGGTGGTGTCCCTCGCTTAGTGATGTTGCAGACTCTGGAGCCATTCAGAACAGGTGTAAATATATTTAGATCATGTGACACTTAGATTGCACACAGATAGACTTCATTTAACTAATGATGTGACTTCTGAAGGTAATTGGTTGCACCAGATCTTAACTAGGGGCTTCATAGCAAAGGGGGTGAATACATATCCACACACCACTTTCCTGTTTATATTTTAGAATTTTTTAAACAAGTAATTTTTTTTCATTTCTCTTCACCAATGTGGACTATTTTGTGAATGTCCATTACATGAAATCCAAATAAAAATCTATTTAAATTACAGGTTGTAATGCAACAAAATAGCATTTTTGCAAGGCACTGTATAAACAACAAAGGTCTCTGGTCAAAAGTAGTGCACTTAATAGGGGATGTGGTGCTATTTAGAACATATACTTCAGTTATAATGTTGATGGTGTGTTAATCAACAACACAGAACACAAGACAGACAGACAGACTGGTAATGAAACAACAGTTCAGGTAGTTATGGGATCAGATCTGTATTTACAGTTTCATTAAGATACATGGGACTCTGCAAACATAGCCATGCAGAAGATATTCTGGAATGATTGTCATTGGCTTTTGAGATAAAAACTACACGACTAAATAGTGTGAAATATGAAAACTACAGAGCATTCAATTTAAAAGCTGAAAACGATTGATCCAGCCCTTGCATTGTTAAGACTTGCTATTAAAATACTGCAAGCAGGGATCAAAGTTTTTATAAAGAGAAGTAGAATATCTTGGAATTGGGCCAGGATGAAGACTGTGTACTTGATCTTTGCCAGAATACAAAAACACCCTCCATCCCTTCTCTCTCTCTCGCTCTCTCTAGCCCACCTCTCGTGCTCTGTGTAGCAGGCTGACGTGGTGTGTGGCCTGGTAGTCAGTCTGGTAGTCTCTGATTTGTAGGTATGATCCTCAGACAAACACAGTTCATCCTTCCTCTTTATTTGTGCTTGCAGCACTGTGCTCTCTGTCGATAGATATCCTCGGTGAAAGGTCTGTAAAAACCAGAGAAAAAACCCCACATAAACAGGAGAAGAGAGTATTACTGTTCCTCCACCGTACCAACCCGTGCCTGGAGCCCCGTGTGTGTCTGTAAAAGGTGTCCCTCCTCCTGCATGTTATCCATTGATGTACAATTTTCTGCACCATTGAGCCTCCTTCTAAGGCCACGTCCTATACAGAAATTTGACTGCAGGGCCACTCTCCCTCCCTACCGATGGACTGGCAACAGGTAGGTGGAGACTGGGGAGGGATATGTTTTGAGTGGGAAGGACAGGGACAGGTACAGTAAACAGAGCTACCTATTATTTTACTAGTCTGTAAAGGAGTGGGAGGTAGGACATCAAATATTGAGGGATGTTTGGGATGAGAATTGAGCTTACAAATGTATGTTAACAATAACGCTTATTTAAATTCAACGTGAATCAACAATATCTGTGAACGCCTTGAGAGGGAATACAATGGCATAGAAATGTAATCTCATCCTAGTTCTGCACTGGCACCCGACTGAAATAGAACACGGACTTGATTGACACACACTTAGTTTCATGTAGAGTGATTGTGAATGCAGTATCAGGGAAATGCAATCTCAGCATCTTCTGATGCATATCTTCTTCCCCGAGTCTCCTTGATGTTTGTTTTGATAGGTGAGTAAATGAGTATGTCTTTCTGTGTCCCTGTGTTGATGACCGGTCTGGTGTGTCATCCAAAGACAGGCAGCTAACAATCACCTTTCTGTTGTCCATCACTGGGGGTGTTGATGTCTCTTGCTCACACACACCCACATGATCCACCGACAGCACGCACGCACGCACGCACATACCACACCCACAAGCTCCCCCAACCATACGCGCACACACACGCTCCCCCGACCGCACACACATGCTCTCATGAGGACTGCCACTGCAAAGGAAGACCCAGAGTTACCTCTGCTGCAGAGGATAAGTTCATTAGAGTTACCAGCCTCAGAAATTGCATCCAAAATAAATAAATGGTTAACAGAATTCAAATAACAGACATCTCAACATCAACTGTCCAGAGGAGACTGGGTGAATAAGGCCTTCATGATCAAATTCCTGAAAAGGAACCACTGCTAAAGGACACCAATAAGAAGAAGAGATTTGCTTGTGCCAAGAAACACGAGCAATGGACATTAGAAAGGTGGAAATCTGTTCTTTGGCTCCAACCGCTGTGTTTTTGTGAGACGCAGAGTAGGTGAACGGATGATCTCTGCATGTGTGGTTCCCACAGTGAAGCATGGAGGAGGAGGTGTGAGGGTGCATTGCTGGTGACACTGTCTGTGATTTATTTAGAATTCAAGGCACACTTAACCAGCATGGCTACCACAGCATTCTGCAGAGATACACCATCCCATCTGGTTTGCGCTTAGTGGAACTATAATTTGTCTTTCAACAGGACAATGACACAACACACATCCAGGCAGCTTAAGGGCTATTTGAGAAGGAGAATGATGGAGTGCTGAAATCAGATGACCTGACCTACACAATCCCCCAACCTCAACCCAATTGAGATGGTTTGGGATGAGTTGGACAGCAGAGTGAAGGAAAAGCAGCCAACAAGTGCGCAGCATATGTGGGAACTCCTTCAAGGATGTTGGAAAAGCATTCCAGGTGAAGCTGGTTGAGAGAATGCTAAGAGTGTGCAAAGCAGTCATCAAGGCAAAGGGTGGCTGCTTTGAAGAACATAAAATATATTTTGATTAACACTTTTTTGGTTACAACATGTGTTATTTCATAGTTTTGATGTCTTCACTATTATTCCACAATGTAGAAAATAGTCAGAAGAAAGAAAAACTCTTGAATGAGTAGGTGTGTCCAAACTTTTGACTGGTATTGTACTAAACTAAAATATAAACGCAACATATAAAGTGTTGGTCCCATGTTTCATGAGCTGAAATAAAACATACCAGAAATGTTCCACACAACCCCAGGACCTCCACATCCATCTTTTTATTTATTTAGCCTTTATTTAACTAGGCAAGTCAGTTAAGAACAAATTCTTATTTAAAATGATGGCCTACCCCGGCCAAACCCTTCCCTAACCCAATTGTGTGCCGCCCTATGGGATTCCCGATCACGGCCGGTTGTGATACAGTAGTAGTGATGCCTCTAGCACTGAGATGCAGTGCCTTAGACCGCTTAACCACTCGGGAGCCCTGCCGGATCAGAGACTTGTCCCAAAGCCATTCCTGCATCGTCTTTGCTGTTTGCTTAGGGTTGTTGCAAACTCCTAGTCGGCTGTCATGTGCCTTTTACTGAGGAGTGGCTTCCGTCTGGCCACTCTACCAGAAAAGGCCAGAATGGTACAGTGCTGCAGAGATGGTTGCTCTTCCCCAGATCTGTGCCTTGACACAATCCTGTCCCAGAGTGCTGACATGCTCTATAAACTGTTGGACCTTATTTAGGCAGGTGCCTTCTGGAAAGTTCCTCCATCTCTGACACTCTCCATCCAAGCTTGTATTGTCATACCCAAGAAGACTCAAGGCTGTAATCGCTGCCAAAGTACTGAGTAAACGGTCTGAATACTTGTGATATTAACGTGATATTTTTGCTTTGTCATTAGGGTATTGTGTGTAGATTGATGTGGGAAAAAAATTACTTAATTCATTTTAGAATAAGGCTTTAACGTAACAAAATGTGGAAAGGGTCAAGGGGTTTGAATACTTTCCCGAAAGCACATAAATACAGTGTATGTATGTGGACCCCCATTCAAATGAGTGGATTGGGCTATTTCAGCCACAACCGTTGCTGACAGGTGTATGAATGAAATCGAATACATAGCCATGCAATCACCATAGACAAAACATTGGCTGTAGAATGGCCTTACTGAAGAGCTCAGTGACTTTCAATGAGGCACCGTCATAGGATGCCACCTTTTCAACAAGTCAGTTTGTCAAATTTCTGCCTTGCTAGAGCTGCCCTGGTCAACTGTAAGTGCTGTTATTGGGAAGTGGAAACATCTAGGAGCAACAACGGCTCAGCCGCGAAGATGTAGGCCACACAAGCTCACAGAACGGGACCGCCAAGTGCTGAAGCGCGTAGCCCATCCTCTTTCTATTCTGGTTAGGGCCTGTTTGCTCTGTTCTGTGAAGGGAGTAGTACACAGCATTGTATGAAATCTTCAGTTTCTTGGCAATTTCTTGCATGGAATAGCCTTCATTTCTCAGAAGAAAGTTCTTTGTTTCTGGCCATTTTGAGCCTGTAATCGAATCCACAAATGCTGATGCTCCAGATACTCAACTAGTCTAAAGAAGGCCAGTTTTATTGCTTCTTTAATCAGTACAACAGTTTTCAGCTGTACTAACATAACTGAAAAAGAGTTTTCTAATGATCAATTAGCCTTCTAAAATTAGCCTTCTTACTTTGGAGGATAAAAATCATGGACAAAAAAAAATTTTGCCCAAACTTTTGAACGGTAGTGTGTGTATATATATAAAAAATTACCCATCCACCACTTTGGAGGATAAAAATCAACATTTTGAAACGTTTTTTTTTCGCGTTCTCATCGCATATTACCTACAGATACTGAACCTGTCTGCTCACTCCATCTCTCACTAATATAATGTTTAAGAACGCTTGCGGGGGAGTTTGATCAGGGACGGGAAGACAAAACGTTTCTCTTTATCCTCACTCAACCCTTTCATGTGTGCAGCACGAGGGACTGTGGATTTGTATGGGCTTGATGTGACTCAGCATTGAGACAGATGTTGGTCTGCTAACAGTAACAACTGTTATAGAAACACTTCTGTCACTCGGAACTAAACTGTGACTGTAAAGTTAAACTTCTGTCATTGTAAAAACCGAGGGAAAAACACATAGGGAGGCTGGATTGTGATCAGCCTATTGGGCTTTTTTTATTTTATTCAACTTAGTTGTATAAGTCATCCCACATCATCATGATTAAAATTACATTGATCTGATGCAACACATGCTAAGAAACAACCAAACTTAACAAGGCCAATGAAGGAGATCAACATGTAACTTTATTTATGTCAATTTTAGTCATTTAGCACAGTGGTTCTCAACTGGTTTTGCCTCGGGACCCAAATTGAACCAGTTTGTTTCATTCGCGACCCAATATTTGAATCGCAAAAACAAATTGACAAAATACATGGAACATTTTTGCTTATGCTATATTGATAGTAAATGTAGCAATTATATGACAAGAGAACAACATCCCCACCTCTTTCATTGTCAATAATACAATTTTGCTCATATTTTTGATGAATAATGTTAAACTCACTGGCTTGAGACCATAAAATCAACCAAAATAGTGCTGCTAATAGCTCTATATTGAAAATGCTGTGATTGAAGAAAAAAATTTCAGATATTAAAGTATAAAATTTTTTAAGTTCGTTATCATTTCTACTCACTTTCTACCTGGTTTAAGTTGTTAACGTTCAGACTGGAGTATTTTTTCACCAGATTTTTTTATAATCATTTGTAACTCAAGATACCGGCGACCCATTAAAGAAATGTGGGTGGTGACTCACCACTTGAGAATAGCTGATTTAGCAGACGCTCTTATCCAGAGCGACATACAGGAGCAATTAGAATTAAGTGCCTTGCCCAAGGGCCCATTGACAGATTTTTCAACTAGCCAGCTCGGGAATTTGAACCAGAGACCTTTCGGTTAATGGCCCGACACTCTTACCTTGGCTACCTCCTGCCCTGTACGTGTCAGTCCATTTAACTGGATGTGATCTGATAGTGTCTGCATTGACGCAGCCAGCTTGTTCAGCGCCTCTCAAGGCTACGAACCCTGTTCACCGCTGAGACAGAAGTGTGTGATAAGATAGCCACAGTGAACAGACAGAAAACAAGAGAGATGCTTACCCCTCAAAGATGATGGCCACTTGGTATGATATGGCTACCACTACTGTCAGCACCAACCCCACCGGACTGGCATTCCTGGAGGAGGGAAATGAGCATTATAATATGTTCACAATATGTACATTTATTCATAAAGTAAATGTTATTCCACTGGCAAATGATACAATCTGATTATGTAGGTCAGGGGTGGGGAACGTCCGGCCTCCGGGCCGTATACGGCCTACGAGACCGTTTGATCAGGCCCCCGAGCCAATTCATAAATAAAAAATAATTTTATTAAAAAAATCTGTTTTTCCACAACAACATTTATTTTTATTTTAAATCCACCCACACACCTCCCCCAAAGCTTTGGCGGTACCAGACAGCTCGTCATCATCGAGCACCTGTAGATGACTACAGTAAAGAAAAGTAGATGCGGAGTGTCACGCTTTCCAAGACAAATTTATATTGTTTTGTCGAAGTGAAAGGCAAACCTGTATGCCTAGTTTGTGGGGATGCACTTGCAGTAGTGAAAAAGGCCAATTTGGAGCGTCATTGCAGCTCGAAACATGCTAAACCGAATGAGTTGCAAGAACAACTTCGCGTGGATAAAGTCATTGCTCTTCAGTGGGGCGTGGTTGCCCAACAAGCCAACTTTACGAAACCTAATTTGGATGAGGAAAATGTTATGCAAGCAAGTTTTGTGTTGAGCGAGCTTATCGCAAAGAAACTGAAGCCTCATTCGGAAGGAAAAAACATTGAAGGACTCCGCAAGACATTTCTTTGGCATGTGACGAAACGACTGACAACAAAAACCGCCCACTTTGCAATTTTTGTGCGTGGGATTACCGCTGAGTTTGACACAGGGGGGAGGAATTGCTGTCTTTGGAAGCCATGCATGGCACCACCAGAGGTGCGGACTTGTTTGAGAGACTTGGCTTGAGCAAATTTGAGCTACGGTTTGAAAAATTATGTGGCCTTACTACAGATGGAGTGCCAGCCATGGTTGGCTCGAAAAAGGGATTAACCTCATTAGTGAAAAAAGACATGAGTCGTCTCAATCTTGATCCAAGTGCATGCAACTGCATCATACATCAGAAAGTCTGTGTGTACAGTCCCTAAAGCCGACCAATGTAATGGCAACTGTAGTGTCGACCATTAATATTGTCAAAAGCAAAGGGCTGAACAACCGCCAGTTTAAGGAGCTATTGATTGATCTTGAATCGGAGTATGGTGATCTGATTTACCACTGTGAGGTGCGATGGTTGAGCCGTGGAAACATACTCGTGCAGTTTTACGGACTGAAGGATGAAGTAAAACAATTCATGGAGATGAAGGGGAAACCTGTAGTGGAACTGAGTGATGACAAGTGGATGTGTGATTTGGTCTTCATGGTGGACATGACTTGAACGTCAAGATTCACGGGCCGAACCAGCTACTCAGCGATCTGCTGTGAAATGTGAAATTGTTCGAAGCGAAATTAAAGCTGTGGCAAGTCCAACTTGAAAGGGGTAACACAGTTCATTTTCCTACTCTGCAAGGACAAGAGCCTGAGATTATGTCAGAATATGCCGGTGAGTGTGGAAAGCTCGCAAAGTCATTTTGTGAGAGGTTTAAGGATGTGAAAAGTAAACAACTGGAAATGAACATATTTGCAAACCCGTTTAACGTCGAACCAGCGGATGTGCCGGATGGCCTACGACACGAAGTCATTGAGCTGCAAAGCTCAAATCCAGGTACAACAACCTCCCTCTTCTTGAGCTCTACAAAATGTATGTTAGCGCTGAGCATTTTCCTGTTCTGAGACATGCACTTAAATTTGCATCTGTGTTCGGGACGAGCAAACGGACTCTTGCAAAGACTCGATTCTGCTCAAGACTAACTGACACAAACCTGGAAAACCAGCTGCGAGTAGCGTCGTCTTCTCTGCCAGCTGACATCAAACGCCTCATCAAAGATAAGCAGTTTCAGCCATCGCATTAGAGGTGAGCTTGAACAAGTAATCATAATAACAACAACATTATTTACAATACTAATATTTATTTAAATAGGATTTGCACTTTTCTAAATACTCAAGGACACAAGAAACGTCAAAAGTCATATTTAAACTATAAAACCAATGTCAGTGATTAAAGTCACATTAAAACATGAATAAAGCAGAAAATAGCACATTTTAATAAGGCCGCTGAATTAATGTATAAATATCCAAATGGCCCTTGATAGAAAAAAGGTTCCCCACCACTGATGTAGATGATACTAGTTGATTATATACAGTGTTTTTAAAGGGGGAGTATGAATGAATGATGTTGTGGGATCATTGGGATGACAAACAACAGGAGATGATCAGGCTGGATTCAAGCCATGTGTTTTGTAATCGGATGTCAATTTCAGGCGCCTGTGTTATCGGCAATTATAGTAATCATAGAGGATATGGACAAAGCTGAAAGAAGTTGTACCGAGCTGGACAACAAGAGAAGGAGAGAGTTACTAGGGCTTACATATCCTCTATGTAAGGGGAACAACTGAAGACTATTTCTTTTCTGCACCAGCGATTACAGGGAGCAAATGACCACTCTGCTTTCAGATGGAGTCTGGCCACGCTTCATGTGGACTCAATTAGGCACTAATCACATACATATTGAGCAGCAGTAGCATTTACAGTGAGGGATGAGATATGGAAGGCTTTTGGGAACGAAATGGAAGGCTTGCACACACACACACACACACACACACACACACACACACACACACACACACACACACACACACACACACACACACACACACACACACGCACACACACACGCTGCCTAACTTCTCTTGACCTGGCTGAAGGTCTGCTGGGGGGTAAACGAAACATGGGCATTGCTGGTCAAAGTGCCCTTTTCCATTGAATTTCATTCAGAGACAACTGAATGTTAATTGTAAGACAAAGCGTCACCTTGAGTAATCCAGCCTAACCAAAACAGCTGTCACCATTTATCAAGTGTTATGCTTCTGTGCAAAGTCTGTACTCATTATTTTGCAGTGGGGTTGAAACATAGCGAGAAGTTGGATCAAAGGTGAAATAAAGGTGAAGTTAAAGGGATACTTTTTCCAATGAGGCTCTTTACCTACTTCCCCAGTGTCAGATGAACTAGTGGATTCCATTAGCACATCTCTGTGTCCAGTATGAAGGCAGTTTCGCAAGTCAACGCTAACTAGCGTTACCGCAATGACTGGATGTCTATGGGTATCTACACGCTAGTCTATCGTGGATACCCATAGACTTCCAGTCATCGCGCTAATGCTAGTTAGCATTGGCTCGAGAAACTACCTCGTCAAGGAAAGTGCAAACAAGGACTTGTTGTTGGACTTTCTGTTACCATCTGGTGCAAACATATAATAAATAAATACCTTATTCAGCACCAGATCCCGAAGTGAGCCACATTCATTATACAGGTCAAATAAATATCTATTCTATGCAGCTGACAAAACCCACTCGATAATATGGGTCACTAGCTATATTTTGAAATCCCCATTGCCCTACATCCCTACATCCCACACTGTCCTACTGTCCTACGTTACATGAGCCGTGAATTGGCCGTGCAGAGCCAGACATGTAAAGTACTGTAACTAGAGCTTTTCACTGACTCAGAACAGCAGCATGTGTCAGACTCACCCAGTCTGGACGTGACTAAATGCCACACAACATGGCCTGCATATTAGTATGAGCTGTTTGTAGGGCCTCTACTACAGACTGTGGCTACATGTCAGATGACATTCCCTATGGTGTACTACTTTTAGACTATAGCCTTATGTGACTTTGGTAAATTTTATAGAGAGTAATGTGTAGTGGTTTGGTGCTCGAAGATCTGTATAAAATCTTTAGAAAACTTTTGCCTATTGTTGTCATACCATACCGTCAGAGTTATGGTCAAAGTTGGCTAAAACACATATAGATCTGGGGTATGAGTCATAATACCCATAAAACCTAGTAGTCAAACAAGGAAATGGTTCCAATTGTTTTCCCACCATTCATTTATCCCATAGGGGATTTTAGAAACACTTAAAATAAGGGCTGTGTTTCATGTAGGCTTACGTTTGTGTGACGTTTTGAGAACCGTGAAAACTCTCTCTAGGAAAAGGTGACTTATCAATATATTCACCTGTATTTACCCCCCAAACATGAAATGCTAATTAGCTGCTAATGTGGCTATCATAAAGAACTACAAATGCCATTATGATCTGGACGAGACTGCCAAATCGAGGCAAAGGTGAGAATCTCTAGATTAACTAATGTTAGCTAAATTTTGAAATTAATAAATTGGCAAAATTTAATTAAATTGACAATTCTGTGAACTGTCTTTTACAAGTTTTAACTTAACATAGTACCTGTTAGCAAAGGTGTCTGCAAGAGATTATGTGCAGATGCTTGCAGGGATTTGTAGTCTTGAATGATGTCTACTTTGATGCTAATGATCATTTTCTGATCTGAGAGTAAATAGTGCCGAATATATTGATAGACGTCACCTTGTCCAAGAGAGATTTACACGGTTATCAAAACATCGCCAGGGTAAGCCTTATATTAAGTGTTTCTAAAATTTCCCATGGGAAAAATGAACAGTGGAAAAATGATTGAAACCATTTCCCTGTTTGACTGCTAGGTTTTATGGGTATTATGACACTGTGGGGCTCTATTCAAATAAAAAAAAGTTTAATGACTTCATTATTAAAGTGACCAGTGTGTGTGTGTGTGTGTGTGTGTATGTATGTATGTATGTATGTATGTATGTATGTATGTATGTATGTATGTATACACACACAGATCACTTTAATAATGTTTACGTACAGTTGAAGTCAGAAGTTTACATACACTTAGGTTGGAGTCATTAAAACTTGTTTTTCAACCATTCCACACATTTCGTGTTAAACTATAGTTTTGGCAAGTCTGTTAGGATATCTACTTTGTGCATAACACAAGTCATTTTTCCAACAATTGTTTACAGACAGATTATATTCACTTATAATTCACTGTCTCACAATTCTAGTGGGTCAGAAGTTTACATATGCTAAGTTGACTGTGCCTTTAAACAGCTTGGAAAATTGCAGAAAATGTCATGGCTTTAGAATCTTCTGATAGGCTAATTGACATCATTTGAGTCAATCGAAGACCTCAGATAAAAAACTGTAGACCTCCACAAGTCTGGTTCATCCTTGGGAGCAATTTCCAAATGCTTGAAGGTACAAGCAATAGTACGCAAGTATAAACACCATGGGACCACGCAGCCGTCAGACCGCTCAGGAAGGAGACGTGTTCTGTCTCCTAGAGATGAATGTACTTTGGTGCGAAAGGTGCAAATCAATCCCAGAACAACAGCAAAGGACCTTGTGAAGATACTGGAGAAAACAGGTACCAAAGTATCTATATCCACAGTAAAACGAGTCCTATATCGACAGAACCTGAAAGGCCACTCAGCAAGGAAGAAGCCACTGCTCAAAAACCGCTATAAAAAAAGCCAGACTACGGTTTGCAACTGCACATGGGGACAAATATCATACTTTTTGGAGAAATGTCCTCTGGCCTGATTAAACAAAAATAGAACTGTTTGGCCATAATGGCCATCATTATGTTTGGAGGAAAAAGGGGGAGGCTTGCAAGCCAAAGAATACCATCCCAACCGTGAAGCACGGGGGTGGCAGCATCATGATGTGGTGGTGTTTTGCTGCAGGAGGGACTGGTGCACTTCACCAAATAGATGGCTACATGAGGTAGGAAAATTATGAGGATATATTGAAGCAACATCTCAAGACATCAGTCAGGTTAAAGCTTGGTCGCAAACGGGTCTTCCAAATGGACAATGACCCCAAGCATACTTCCAAAGTTGTGGCAGGACAACAAAGTCAAGGTATTGGAGTGGCCATAACAAAGCCCTCAATCCTATAGAAAATTTGTGGGCAGAACTGAAAAAGCGTGTGCAAGCAAGGAGGCCTACAAACCTGATTCAGTTACACCAGCTCTGTCAGGAGGAATGGGCCAAAATTCACCCAACTTATTGTGGGAAGCTTGTAGAAGGCTACCTGAAACGTTTGACCCAAGTTAAACAATTTAAAGGCAATGCTACCAAATACTAATTGAGTGTATGTAAACTTCGGACCCACTGGGAATGTGATGAAGGAAATAAATGCTGAAATAAATCACTCTACTATTCTGACATTTCACATTCTTAAAATAAATTATCCAAACTGACCTAAGACAGGGAATTTTTTCTAGGATTAAGGTGTATGTAAACTTCCGACTTCAACTGTGTATACTGTATTCTAGTCAAGGCCATCCTATTCAACTATTGCTGTATATATACTATTCTATCCACGTATTCTTCAGATAAACTATATAGTATATGCACAGAAATATTTGAAAAGGATGGCCTTGACTAGAATACAGTATATACCCATTTTCATATGCAAAACAGTATTTAACATTATTAAAGTGACCAGTGTTCCATGTCTACGTACATAGGGCAGCAGCCTCTAAGGTGCAGGGATCAGTAACCAGGTGGTAGCCGGATAGTGACAGTGACCAAGTTCAGGGCAACGTACTGGGTGGAGGCCGGCTAGTGGCAGTCTGGACGGCCTTGAGAAGAAAGCTGTTTTTCAGTCTCTCGGTCCCTGCTTTAAAGCACCTGTACTGACCTCGCCTTCTGGATGATAGCAGGGTAAACAGGCTGTGGCTCGGGTGGTTGAGGTCCTTGATGATCTTCTTGGCCTTCCTGTGACACCGGGTGCTGTAGATGTCTTGAAGGACAGGTAGTGTGCTCCAGGTAATGTGCTGGGCTGACCGCACCACCCTCTCGAAGGTGCATCTGTAAAGGTTTGTGAGGGTCTTAGGGGCCAAGACAATTTCTTCAGTCTCCCGAGGTTAAAGAGGCATTGTTGTGCCTTCTTTGCCACACTGTCTGTGTGGGTGGACCCTTTCAGATTGTTAGTGAT
This sequence comes from Oncorhynchus tshawytscha, assembly GCF_018296145.1. Taxonomy (NCBI): domain Eukaryota; kingdom Metazoa; phylum Chordata; class Actinopteri; order Salmoniformes; family Salmonidae; genus Oncorhynchus; species Oncorhynchus tshawytscha. The sequence continues at coordinate 17,788,330 of NC_056452.1, read as the reverse complement.
GTGTACGCAGAGGAACTTGAAGCTTTTCACCTTCTCCACTGCGGTCCCATCGATGTGGATAGGGGTGTGCTCCCTCTGCCGTCTCCTGAAGTCCACGATCAGCCCCTTCATTTTGCTGAGGGAGAGTATTTTCCTGGCACCACTCCGCCAGGGCTCTCACCTCTTCCCTGTAGGCTGTCTCGCCATTGTTGGTAATCAGGCCTACCACTGTTGTGTCATCTGCAAACTTGATGATTGAGTTGGAGGCGTGCATGGCCACACAGTCATGGGTAAACAGGGAGTACAGGAGGGGGCTGAGCACGCACCCTTGAGGGGCCCCTGTGTTGAGGAATAGCGTAGTGGAAGTGTTATTGCCTACCTTCACCACTTGGGGTGGCCAGTCAGGAAGTTCAGGACCCAGTTGCACGGGGCGGCCAGTCAGGAAGTTCAGGACCCAGTTGCACAGGGCGGGATTCAGACCTTGGTGAGTACTATGGTGTTGAAGGCTGAGCTGTCGTCAATGAACAGCATTCTTACATAGGTATTCCTCATGTGCAGTGCGATGGCGATTGCTTCACCCGTGGATCTATTGGGGCGGTATGCAAATTGCAGTGGGTCTAGGGTGTCGGGTAAGGCGGAGGTGATATGGTCCTTAACTAGCCTCTCAAAGCCCTCCATGATGACAGAAGTGAGTGCTACTGGGCAACAGACATTAAGTTCAGTTACCTTCGCTTTCTTGGGTGCAGGAGCAATGGTGGACATCGTGAAGCAAATCAATTCGCCTCAATGTTTTGCTATGTTGCGTGTTGGTTTGTACTGAACAACACATTTCCCCGAAATGCACCCTTCTTCAACAGCCTTTTGGGGTCACCATTTGAAATCGATCTTCCTATTGCTTTTCGACCCTTTTCCCCAATCTCCGCCCAGAGAAATATGACATTTGTGATGTCAGGTAAAAAAAAAAGTTAATCCTTTATCTCTCGTGTAACTTTGGGGTTATCGCTGGGAGGACATGACAATAGACATTCTCATTCCCACCTATAGGAAAAGGGGATTACTTTTTGTCCTTCTCCATTTTCAAAGTTGTATCTCAGGGCAATGTGTTACATATACTGTACATATACAGTGTGTGGGTTGGATAACAAACAACGTACAGTATTCTTTCCATTATGAAAGGATACATTATCATTGCTTTAGACGGTAAAGGAGCACCTGGCCTGGTATGGCTGCCACTGTAGCAGACGCAACCAGGCCGGTAGATGTAACCAGGCAGGTAGATGTAACCAGGCCGGTAGATGTAACCAGGTGGGCTCTCACCCAGGGGAGGATCCCTCCTCTTCATTTCATTGAGGTCCATTCATCGTTATATCTCCTGTTATCTGATTACCTTTCTTAATTGGAGCAGTGGGATCAATGTTCATTTGATTCCCGCTGTCCTGTTCTGGGCCAGGAGAGAGGTGGATGACAGACCGAAGGAGACAAAATAAGAGGGAGAGGAGATGAGAGTGAATGAAAGTCAGTGGGTAAATGAGGAGGAGGTTTGGATACTTGGGTTAAGGTGACCACGACACACCTGAAGGACACTCTTTGTCTGATGATGTGACCAAGCCACCCACCTCTGGAATACAACAAACGTGTATACATATCCCCGCATGCTCAGAGACGGCAAATTCATGAGAACACCCACAGACACTCACACAGAGGTAAATTCAGAATAACTGTATGAGAACAGTGACTACCTGGGAATTGCTTTGGTCCTCTGTTTTGCTTCACAACCTACTGAAGTTAACCATTGTGTAAAAACATCCTGAACTTATTGTGCCAAAATGACAAAGATTATAGATTCAGAATTCAGCACAAGAGCTAATCTAACAAACGCCTTTGCACATGTATTATCACTACAGAAAGGCGAGTGCAAACACTGAACCCCCCCCCCACACACACACACACAACTCCCCCACACACACACATAATGGCCGTCACCTAGGGAAAGTGTCATCTCAAATTGAACAGCAGAAAGTGGGTCAATGAGATTCCGCCGAGGGAACAGGGCGACAGGTTGTCGGTGTTGTCGCTGCAGACCAGATCCCTGGGTGGGTGACTCTTGCTAATGCTCTGCTCAATACGGACCTTTTTTCCATTCCATACGTGTCCATCCGCCATGCAGGCAGGTTGGAAGGCCTCAGTCAGGGACAGCTGGCTAAAACAGAAACGTCATGGCCCCAGGATGACCACAGGAGAGAGAGGAGCGGATAGGAAGGAGGAGAAGGTAACAGAGGGATTGAGACTTGAATAGAAGGGCAAACCTGGGGGATTTGAGACCAACATAAAACCTAGATGATATGCTACGGGGTTTGAGACTAAAATAAAACCTAGATGACTTGCTGGGGGACTTGAGACCAAAATAAAACCTAGATGGCATGCTGGGGGATTTGAGACCAAAATAAAACCTAGATGACATGCTGGGGGACTTGAGACCAAAATAAAACCTAGATGACATGCTGGGGGACTTGAGACCAAAATAAAACCTAGATGGCATGCTGGGGGATTTGAGACCAAAATAAAACCTAGATGACATGCTGGGGGACTTGAGACCAAAATAAAACCTAGATGACATGCTGGGGGACTTGAGACCAAAATAAAACCTAGATGACATGCTGGGGTATTTGAGACCAAAATAAAACGATATGCTGGGGGATTTAAGACCAAACAAAATCATTTACATTTTTATTTGTCATACGCTACATAAACAACAGGTGTCGTAAACTAATAGTGAAATGCTTAGTTACGGGTCTTCCCAACAATGCAGAGACAAAAAAAGATAAATAATTAAAAAAAATAACAGCAAGGAAGAAATCGATGTCCAGGGGTACAAGGGTATTTGTGTTTAGATATGTACGTATACTGTAGGTAGGGGTAAAGTGACTAGGCAACATGAGAGATAAACAGTAGCAGCAGCGTACGTGATGAGTCAAAAGAGTTAGTGCAAAAAAAGGTCAATGCAGATAGTCTGGGTAGCTGTTGGTTAACAATTTAACTTACTATTTAGCAGTCTTATGTCTTGGGGGTAGAAGCTGTTCAGGGTCTTGTGTGCAATAATAGTGCAATAGTAATGTTTAACATGATTTTTGAATGACTACCTATCTCTGTACCACACACATACCGATAATTGTAAGGTCCCTCAGTCGAGCAGTGAATTTCAAACACAGATTCAACCACAAAGACCAGGGAGGTTTTCCAATGCCTTGCAAAGAAGGGCACCTATTGGGACATGGGTAAAACAAAAAGTAGACATTTAATATCCCATGAAAAATGATGAAGTTATTATTACCATTTGGATGGTGTATCAATACACCCAGTCACTACAAAATACAGGCGTCCTTCCTAACTCAGTTGTCAGAGAGGAAGGAAATCGCACAGGGATTTCACCATGAGGCCAACGGTGACTTTAAAACAGTTATAGAGTTGAATGGCTGTGATAGGATAAAACTGAGGATGGATCAACAACATTGTAGTTACTCCACAATACTAACCTAATTGACAGAGTGAAAAGAAGGAAGCCTGTACAGAATACAAATATTCCAGAACATGCATCCTGTTTGCAACAAGGTACTAAAGTAATACTGCAAAAAATGTGGCAAAGCAATTCACTTTTTGTCCTGAATACAAAGTGTTGTATTGGATTTGCCTCAAACATAACACATTACTGAGTAGCATCTCTCCATATTTACAAGCATAGTGGTGGCTGCATCATGTCATGGATATGCTTGTAATCATTAAGGACTTTGGAATTTTTCAGGATAAAAAAGAAATGGAACTAAGCACAGGCAAAATCCTAGAGGAAAACCTGGTTCAGTCTGCTTTCCACCAGACACTGGCAGGGGAATTCACCTTTCAGCAGGACAATAACTTAAAACAAGTCCAAATCTACACTGGAGTTGCTTACCATGTAGACAGTAAATGTTCCTGAGTGGCCGAGCTACAGTATTGACTTAAATCTACTTGAAAATCTATGGCAAAACGTGAAGATGGTTGCCTATCAATGATCAAGGACCATTTGACAGAGCTCGAAACACAATCCAGGTGTGGAAAGACTTATCCAGAAAGACTCACAGCTGAAATCACTGCCAAAGGTGCTTCTACAAAGTATTGAGAGTTGCTTCTACAAAGATGTGCGAATACCTATGTAAATTAGATATTTCTGTATTTCATTTTCAATAAATGTGCAAAAATGTCACTTTTCATTATGGGGTGTTGTGCGTAGATGGGAGAGAGAAAACAATCTAATCCATCCACAGTATTCAGCCCTAGACTTTTTCCACATTTTGTTGTGTTACAGCCAGAACTCAGATGAAATAGTTTTTCCCCACTCTTATTTCTCTCTTACAGCCTTATTCTAAAATAAATAAATAAATAAAAATCCTCAGACATCTACACACAATACCCCATAATGGCAAATCGAAAACAAGTTGACATTTTTGAAAATGAAAAACCTTTTTACATAAGTATTCAGACCCTTTGCTATGAGACTCGTAATTGAGCTCAGATGTATCCTGTTTCCATTGATCATCCTTGAGATGTTTCTACAACTTGATTGGAGTCCACCTGTGGTAAATTCAATTGATTGGACATGATTTGGAAAGGCACACACCTATCTATATAAGGTTCCACAGTTGACAGTGCATGTCAGAGCAAAAACCAAGCCATGTGGTGGAAGGAATTGTCCGTAGAGCTCCGAGACCAGATTGTGTCGAGGCACAGATCTGGGGAAGGGTACCAAAACATGTCTGCAGCATTGAAGGTCCCAAAGAACAGCGGCCTTCATCATTCTTAAATGGAAGTTTGTAAATACCAGGATTCCTAGAGCTGGCCGCCCGGCCATACTGAGCAATCATGGAAGAAGGGCTTGGTCAAGGAGGTGACCAAGAACCCGATGGTCACTCTGACAGAGCTCCAGAGTTACTCTGTGGAGATGGGAGAATCTTCCAGAAGGACAACCATCTCTGCAGCACTCCACCAATCAGGCCTTTATGGTAGAGTGGCCAGACGGATGCCAGTCATCCTCAGTAAAAGGTACATGACAGCCCGCTTGGAGTTTTGTTCCTAGGCCGTCATTGAAAATAAGAATTTGTTCTTAACTGACTTGCCTAGTAAAATAAAGGTTTAAAAAAATGGTGGTGGCAGCTTGATGCTGTGGGTGTGTTTTTCAGCAGCAGGGACTGGGAGACTAGTCAGGATCCAGGCAAAGATGAACGTAGCAAAGTACAGAGAAATCATTGATGAAAACCTTCTCCAGAGTGCTCAGGCTGAGGCAAAGGTTTACCTTCCAACAGGACAACGACTCTAAGCACACTGCTAAGACAAAGCAAGAGTGGCTTAGGGACAAGACTCTGAATGTCCTTGAGTGGCTCAGCCAGAGCCCGGACCTGAAAACAGCAACGCTTCCTATTCAACCTGATGGAGCTTGAGAGGATCTGCAGAGAAGAATGGAAAAACTCCCCAAATACAGGTGTGCCAAGCTTGTTGCTTCATACCCAAGAAGACTTGATGCTGTAATCGCTGCCAAAAGTGCTTCAACAAATTACTGAGTAAAGGGTCTGAATACTTAAGTAAATGTCATATTTCAGTTGACATTTTATTTATAAATCAGCAAAAAATAAAAAATAATACGTTCTTGCTTTGTCATTATGGGGTATTGTGTGTAGATTGATGAGGGAAAAAAACGATTTAATCAAATTTTACAATATGGCTGTAACGTAACAAAATGTGGAAAAGGTCTGGGGTCTGAATACTCTCTGAAGGCACTGTATATGCAGAGTCAGGAAGGATATTAGGAGTGCAAGGGAAAAGGAGGGCGAGAAGAAGGAGGTGTGAAGAATGTTATACGGTGATGATGGCGAGAGTGTATCGGGGGTTGACAAACACAGGAGGATGGTTTCCAGGTGCTGGTGAATGAGGGAGGTCTCTCTGTTAGAGCCAGATGTATATGGATAGCAGGTAAAGTGCTAAAACCTACTTGTGACAATACTGCATCAGTCTCAATGCATCTGCTAATCTCCTTTAGGTCATGGGATGGACGGAGGTAGAGTAAGTGGATGTGTGTGTGTGTGTGTGTGTGGGGGGGGGGTGCAGTTGGGTGAGTATGTGGAGGTGCTTTGCCTGGATGAGCTAAGGAGAGCAAGGGAAGCAGAAATTGTAGCCTACGTGAAAATCTATTTTGTGGCAATGGAGACAGAGAGGTGGTTAAATCCCTAAAAAAAACTAGGCAGCAGGCACCTGTTAAGAATGATCCCAGGAGATGAAGCCTCATAACTGTTGAACAGTCATGTGACGTTAAGAAATTAATGAACATGCAGTAATGCAACATCTCCAGTACTGTATCAGTCTGCATCATTGATATAATGGTGCAGTGCTATAGTTTGTGTGACTAAACAGCCTTTCGAAACCAATATCTGACCACTGAGCCACACGTGCGCCTCACGTGCATGTGGGGGTCACCAGTTCACATATGAGTGGCCGGCACACCTCATGGTCCGACTGTAGCCCTTTCATCCCTGGGGTTACTGACGCTCGAGCACGGGGGGATGCTGGAACGGCACAGGGGCGATACCGCTGCCTAGCAACTCAAACGATTTGAAAATGGAGGGAAAGAAGGAGTGCAGGGAGAAAAGTAGGGGGAAAAGGGAGCTGCAGGAAAGGAGGATAATAGGCTGCAGTAATAGGCTGCTCTCACCTGCTGTGTCTGCCTAGTAACAGTGCCAAGCCACTCACCAGTGGTTTGGTCACTGTTGTCATGGAGACCACACACACATACAGTTTTCCGCTCCTGAAGGAGAAGTGATTCGAAACTCATAAACAGCAATACACAGAGTGACGTTTGACATTTGTAGTGCTCGTCATTGTTCCCCAACTCCAAAATTATAATCTAAATGAGTCTTTATTTATACAGATTAGACGCAATTCCCTCAAGGTTTTGCATCCCTATGTTTTATTATGTACCGAAATGCAATTGTTTCTTTGCTGCAGGTAGAGTTTTTTTGTGTCCTGCATGAACACTCTGAAATAAATCAAATCAAAGTTTATTTGTCACGTGCGCTGAATACAACAGGTGTAGACCGTGCAGTGAAATACTTACTTACAGGCGCTAACCAATAGTGAAAAAAAGGTATTAGGTGAACAATAGGTACAGAAATAAAATAAATAAAACAACAGTAAAAAGACAGACTATATACAGTAGCGAGGCTATAAAAAGTAGTGAGGCTACATACAGACACCGGTTAGTCAGGCTGATTGAGGTAGTATGTACATGTAGATATGGTTAAAGTGACAATGCATATATGATGAACAGAGAGTAGCAGTAGTGTAAAAGAGGCGTTGGCTGGTGGGACACAATGCAGATAGCCCAGTTAGCCACTGTGCGGGAGCACTGCTTGGTCAGCCCAATTGAGGTAGTATGTACATGAATGTATAATTAAAATTACTATGCATATATGATAAACAGAGAGTAGCAGCAGCGTAAAAGGAGGGGTGGGGGGGGCACACAATGCAAATAGTCCGGTTAGCCATTTGATTACCTGTTCAGGAGTCTTATGGCTTGGGGGTAAAAACTGTTGAGAAGCCTTTTTGTCCTAGACTTGGCACTTCGGTACAGCTTGCCATGCGTTAGTAGAGAGAACAGTCTATGACTGGGGTGTCTGGAGTCTGTGACAGTTTTTAGGGTCTTCCTCTGATTCTGCCTGGTACAGAGGACCTGGATGGCAGACAGCTTTGCCCCAGTGATGTACTGGGCCGTACGCACTACCCTCTGTAGTGCCTTGCGGTCGGAGGTCTAGCAGTTGCCGTACCAGGCAGTGATGCAACCAGTCAGAATGCTCTCGCTGTTGCAGCTGTAGAACCTTTTGAGGATCTCAGGACCCATGCCAAATCTTTTTAGTTTCCTGAGGGGGAATTGGCTTTGTTGTGCCCTCTTCACGACTGTCTTGGTGTGTTTGTACCATCCTAGTTTGTTGTTGATGTGGACACCAAGGAACTTGAAGCTCTCAACCTGCTCCACTACAGCCCCGTCGATGAGAATGGGGGCGTGATCGGTCCTCCTTTTCCTGTAGTCCACAATGATCTCCTTAGTCTTGGTTACGTTGAGGGAGAGGTTGTTATTCTGGCACCACCCGGCCAGGTCTCTGACTTCCTCCCTATAGGCTGTCTCGTTGTTGTCGGTGATCAGGCCTACCACTGTTGTGTCGTCTGCAAACTTAATGATGGTGTTGGAGTCGTGCCTGGCCACGCAGTCGTGGGTGAACAGGGGGTACAGGAGGGGACTGAGCATGCACCACTGGGGAGCTCCAGTGTTGAGGATCAGCGTGGCAGATGTGTTGCTGCCTATTCTTACAACCTGGGGGCGGCCAGTCAGGAAGTCCAGGATCCAGTTGCAGAGGGAGGTGTTTAGTCCCAGGATCCTTAGCTTATTGATGAGATTTGATGGTACTATGGTGTTGAACGCTGAGCTGTAGTCAATGAATAGCATTCTCATGTAAGTGTTCCTTTTGTCCAGGTGGGAAAGGGCAGTGTGGAGTGCAATAGAGATCGCATCATCTGTGGATCTTTTCAGGCGGTAAGCAAATTGGTGTGGGTCTAGGGATTCTGGGATAATGGTGTTGATGTGAGCCATTACCAACCTTTCAAAGCATTTCATGGCTACGGACGTGAGTGCTATGGGTCTGTAGTCATTTAGGCAGGTTGCATTTGCGTTCTTGTGCACAAGGACTATGGTGGTCTACTTGAAACATGTTGGTATCACAGACTTAAATCAGGGACATGTTGAAAATGTCAGTGAAGACACCTGCTAGTTGGTCAGCACATGCCCGGAGCACCTGGTAATCCATCTGGCCTCGCAGCCTTGTGTATGTTGACCTGTTTAAAGGTCTTACGCACGTCGGCTACGGAGAGCGTGACCACACAGTCGCCTGGAACAGCTGATGCTATCACGCATGCCCCAGTGTTGCTTGCCTCGAATCGAGCATAGGAGTGATTTAGCTCATCTGGTAGGCTCGGGTCACTGGGCAGCTCGCGGCTGCTTCCCTTTGTAGTCTGTAATAGTTTGCAAGCCCTGCCACATAAGACGAGCATCGGAGCCGGTGTAGTATGATTCAATCTTAGCCCTGTACTGACGCTTTGCCTGTTTGATGGTTCGTCACAGGGCATTGTAGGATTTCTTGTAAGCTTCAGGGTTAGAGTCCCGCACCTTGAAGCGGCAGCTCTACCCTTAAGCTCAGTGCGAATGTTGCCTGTAATCCATGGCTTCTGGTTGGGGTATGTACGTACAGTCACTATGGGGACGACGTCCTCGATGCACTATTTGATAAAGCCAGTGACTGATGTGGTGTACTCCTCAATGCCACAGGAAGAATCCTGGAATATGTTCCAGTCTGTGATAGCAAAACAGTCTTGTAGTTTAGCATCTGCTTCATCTGACCACTTTTGTATAGACTGAGTCACTGGTGCTTCCTGCTTTAATTTTTGCTTGTAAGCAAGAATCAGGAGGATAGAGTTGTGGTCGGATTTTCCAAATGGAGGGCGAGGGAGAGCTTTTTACGCGTCTCCGTGTGGAGTACAGGTGATCTAGAATTATTTTCCCTCTGGTTGCACATTTAACATGTTGATGGAATAGTTAACATCCTAATGACAAGAGAATGAACCGTTTATACCATCATCAAACTAATTCCATATAATGAGAGTACAAGACAGTGTGCAGGAAGGAACAACAGCGGGAAGAGCAACAGCAGACAATACGTTGTATTTTACACTGTGAGTACAGGCTGATTTGGAGCTGCAGTCTAGGCTACCAACTGAGCCCTAGTGCACACTGAGACCTCCATTAGGGGTAATTCTGGCCTTCCTGTTCTGTCTGATGAGTGGAGAATATGTAGCCCCCACCATCTCATGTGCTGTCTGTACAATTTTCATGCATTTACATTTTAGTCATTTAGCAGACGCTTAAGAACATACATTTACATACTTTTTTCATACTAGTGGAACCCGCAACCCTTGCGTTGGAAGTGCCATGCTCTACAAACTATGCTACATGGGACTACACCTGGGGCCGCATGGCAAATGGCCCAGGAACACAAGAACAATACTTGAGGGCCAGTCAGTCCTCCCCCTGTCAAGAGGAAAGAAATCTCTCAAGGAAAGACGCAAGCAGGTTTATCAAATCAAGCACATAGCCATGTAATCTCCATAGACAAACATTGGCAGTAGCATGGCCTTACTGAAGAGCTCAATGACTTTCAAAGTGGCACCATCATAGGATGCCACCTTTCCAACAAGTCAGTCCGTCAAATTTCTGCCCTGCTAGAGCTGCCACGGTCAACTGTAAGTGTTATTATTGTGAAGTGGAAACATCTAGGAGAAATAACGTCTCAGTTGCGAAGTGGTAGGCCACACAAGCTCACAGAACGGGACCGCTGAAGCACGTACTACCAAGTTCCAAACTGCCTCTGGAAGCAACGTCAGCACAATAACTGTTCATCGGAAGCTTTATGAAATGGGTTTCCATGACTGAGCAGTCACACACAAGTCGAAGATCACCATGCGTGATACCAAGCATCAGATGTAGGTGTGTAAACCTCGCCGCCATTGGACTCCGAAGCAGTGGAAACGCGTTCTCTGAAGTAATGAATCACACTTCTCCATCTAGCAGTCTGACGGAAGAATTTGGGTTTGCCGGACACCAGGAGAACGCTACCTGCCCCAATGCATAGTTCAAACTGTAAAGTTTGGTAGAGGAAGAATAATGGTCTGGGGCTGTTTTTCATGGTTCAGGCTAGGCGCCCTTAGTTCCAGTAAATCTTAAGGCTACCAACTTTGTGGCAACAGTTTGGGGAACGCCCTTATCTATTTCAGCATGACAATGCCCCGGTGCACAAAGCGAGGTCAATACAGAAACGGTTTGTCGAGATTGGTGTGGAAGAACTTGACTGGCTTGCACAGAGCCCTGACCTCAACCCTATTGAACACCTTTGGGATGAAATGGAATCGCCAAACATCAGCCCGACCTCACTAACGCTTGTGGCTGAATGGAAGCAAGTCCCTGCAGCAATGTTCCAACATCTAGTGGAAAGCCTTCCCAGAAGAGTAGAGGCTGTTATAGCAGCGAAGGGGGTACCAACTCCATATTAATGCCCATGATTTTGGAATGAGATGTTCGATGAGCAGGTGTTCACATACTTTTGGTCATGTAATATATGTCCTACGGAGCCATTGTACAGACTTCCTGTTATGATGAATATTGCTTCAATACAAAGTGAAGTGCTGTCATTATGTCTGGCCTATCAGACAGTGTGAGTGGGTCTGGGACCGGAGAATGATGGGTTTTCAGCTAGCCAAACAAACAAACCAATGCACACACACCTAGCACAAACATACACGCTCTCTCTCGCACCCACAAGCTCTCTCTCTCTCACACACACAGACTTACATGAATGCGAGTCCCAGATAGTTGGCAGTGCTGCCCCAGTACATAGGGTTCTCAGTTACATTGAAGGGGAAACCTTTCACTTTCTCTTCCATCAGGATCCCAAAATAGTCACCTGGAAGAAACACACGGACATAAGATATTCAATACATCACACTACAGGTGACCAGATACACTACCCTCACAAGGCACACTGATAAGCTTTGATATTGCAGATAGATTGTGGCTCTATTAATGTTATTGTCTGCATCATTTCCAATCACCAATATACGCTGAAAAAAATATAAACGCAACATGTAATGTGTTGGTCCATGTTTCATGAGCTGAAGTGAAAGATCCCAGAAATGTTCCATTTGCACAAAAATCTTATTTCATTTTTTTTTTAAATGGCACAAATTTGTTTACTTTCCTGTTAGTGAGCATTTCTCCTTTGCCAAGATAATCCATCCACCTGACAGGTGTGGCATATCAAGAAGCTGTTTAAACAGCATGATCATTACACAGATGCACCTTGTGCTGGGGACAATAAAAAGCCCCTTTGAAATGTGCAGTTTTGTCACACAATACAATGCCACAGGTGTCTCACTTTTTGAAGGAATGTGCAATTAGCATGCTGACTTGAAGGAATATCCACCAGAGCAGTTGCCAGAGAATTGAATGTTAGTTTCTCTAACATAAGCCGACTCCATCGTCATTTTAGAGAACTTGTCAGTATGTCCGACTGGCCTCACAACCGCAGACCACGTGTAACCACACCAGCCAAGGACCTCCACATCCAGCTTCTTCACCTGCGGGATCGTATGAGACGAGCAACCTGAAAAGCTGATGAAACTGAGGAGTATTTCTGTCTGCAATATAGCCCTTTTGTGGGGGAAAAACTAATTCCAATTGGCTGGGCCTGGCTCCCAAGTGGGTGGGCCTATCCCCTCCCAGGCCCACCCAAGGCTGCGCCCCTGCCCAGTCATGTGAAATCCATAGATTAGGGCCCAATTTATTTATTTCAATTGACTGATTTCCTTTTATGAACTGTAACTAAGTAAAACATTTAAATTGTTGCATGTTGAGTTTATATTTTTCAGTATATTTCTTTGTAAATATATAGTAAATATATTATTTGAAATACTGTACATATATTTTTAAACAACCCCTCCCCTAATTGAAGTAAACTAAATGGACAACAATACTTGGGTTTCTTCGCCCAGCTTATAAATACTATATACATTTTGCAGACCGTATATTTTACAACAGTTATATTTTGTTTGTTTTTAGTCTGAGCCGTCAACTACCCTTAACCCCTCCCATCTATCTCTTAAGACCATCCAGTTGATTTCTAACTGCCATATATGTATTTTCCACTCTGTGCTGTGATGTTTTACAAAGGTTCTGAACCTTTATATGCTCATAGTTTCTACAGATTGCAAATTAAATAAATATTTTTGCTAAGAGTTGTATTATATTACTGATTGATTGACTATTACTTTTCAAATCCCCCAGAAGTGCTCTTTTCAGAGTTAGCTCCTAATAAATGTTGCTATTTTTTTTTTTACCATTCCTGAACCTTCGACCAAAAACAAGCTACATATGAGCAGTACCAAAACAAGTGATCTAATGGTTCTGTCTCTTTGCAGCAAAATCTGCAGAGCTGGGATGGTTGTATCCCCCCCGTATATACAGTGCCTTGCGAAAGTATTTGGCCCCCTTGAACTTTGCGACCTTTTGCCACATTTCAGGCTTCAAACATAAAGATATAAAACTGTATTTTTTTGTGAAGAATCAACAACAAGTGGGACACAATCATGAAGTGGAACGACATTTATTTGATATTTCAAACTTTTTTAACAAATCAAAAACTGAAGAATTGGGCGTGCAAAATTATTCAGCCCCCTTAAGTTAATACTTTGTAGCGCCACCTTTTGCTGCGATTACAGCTGTAAGTCGCTTGGGGTATGTCTCTATCAGTTTTGCACACGAGAGACTGAAATTTTTTCCCATTCCTCCTTGCAAAACAGCTCGAGCTCAGTGAGGTTGGATGGAGAGCATTTGTGAACAGCAGTTTTCAGTTCTTTCCACAGATTCTCGATTGGATTCAGGTCTGGACTTTGACTTGGCCATTCTAACACCTGGATATGTTTATTTTTGAACCATTCCATTGTAGATTTTGCTTTATGTTTTGGATCATTGTCTTGTTGGAAGACAAATCTCCGTCCCAGTCTCAGGTCTTTTGCAGACTCCATCAGGTTTTCTTCCAGAATGGAACCAGAATTATGGTTGGTTTGGCAACATCTCTGGATTTTTGCATTAGGGTGAGGAGGGGTATACTATGAATTTACAGTTGAAGTCGGAAGTTTACATACACTTAGGTTGGAGTCATTAAAACTTGTTTTTCAACCACAACACACATTTCTTGTTAACAAACTATAGTTTTGGCAAGTCGGTTAGGACATCTACTTTGTGCATGACACAAGTCATTTTTCCAACAATTGTTTACAGACAGATTATTTCACTGTATCACAATTCCAGTGGGTCAGAAGTTTACATACACTAAGTTGACTGTGCCTTTAAACAGCTTGGAAAATCCCAGAAAATGATGTCTTGGCTTTAGAAGTTTCTGATAGGCTAGTTGACATAATTTGGGACAATCGAAGGTGTACCTGTGAATGTATTTCAAGGCCTACCTTCAAACTCAGTGCCTGTTTGCTTGACATCATGGGAAATATCAAAAGAAATCAGCCAAGACCTCAGAAAAACTATTGTAGACCTCCACATGTCTGGTGCATCCTTGGGAGCAATTTCCCTTAAAGTACCACGTTCATCTGTACAAACAATAGTACGCAAGTATAAACACCATGGGAACAAGCAGCCGTCATACCGCTCAGGAAAGAGACGCGTTCTGTCCTAGAGATGAACGTACTTTGGTGCGAAAAGTGCAAATCAATCCCAGAACAACAGCAAAGGACCTTGTGGAGATGCTGGAGGAAACAGGTACAAAAGTATCTATATCCACAGTAAAACGAGTCCTATATTAACATAACCTGAAAGGCCGCTCAGCAAGGAAGAAGCCACTGCTCCAAAACCGCCAAATGAAAAGCCAGACTTCGGTTTGCAACTGCACATGGGGACAAATATCGTACTTTTTGGAGAAATGTCCTCATGTCTGATGAAACAAAAATAGAACTGTTTGGCCATAATGACCATCATTATGTTTGGAGGAAAAAGGGGGATGCTTGCAAGCTGAAGAACACCATCCCAACCGTGAAGCACGGGAGTGGCAGCATCATGTTGTGGGGGTGATTTGCTGCAGGAGGGACTGGTGCACTTCACAAAATAGATGGCATCATGATGATGGAAAATTATGTGGATATATTGAAGCAACATCTCAAGACATCAGTCAGGAAGTTAAAGCTTGGTCGCAAATGGGTCTTCCAAATGCACAATGACCCAAAGTTGTGGCAAAATGGCTTAAGGTCAATAAAGTCAAGGTTTTGGAGTGGCCATCACAAAGCCCTGACCTCAATCCTATAGAACATTTGTGGGCAGAACTGAAAAAGCGTGTGCCGGCAAGGAGGCCTACAGATCTGACTCAGTTACACCAGCGTGATGGGATGGGATGAAATGTGATTTTAGCTTCTAAAATGTGAGATTTGGGTTTTCATAAGGTAGGGCTCTGCTCAAATCAGTGGCCAGCCCCTGTGACCCCACATGGGCTATAAAACTTTTCAAACACGCCCTCCTCTCCCTTCCTATATAAAGCCTTGACGACAATATAACCTCCTGTTCCAAAGATGTGGGGACAACGGTCCGATGTCAGAATGGTTCAGATAATAACTACAGAACAAAGCAAACATCAGCGTGAGCTTTGGCTGCGAATGGTAAGAACTTTGAACTCTTATTCACTACAGAAGTGATACCTCCTAGCTGAGTTAGCAACAGCCGCTGCAAACGAGGGTTAGGAAGGAACAGACAGAGTATCCCGTCTACCACACAACGGCGTTACTACAACATATCCAATTGACAACCAGAGACATTCTTCAAAGGACAAAGGACTCGGTTGGACAACACGGCCTTCCATCTACCACCAACCTACCGAAGCGCAGCTCAGAGTAAATATTTATTGCATTTTCCTTTTCCAAATGGGCGGTAATTTAGAAAGCATAAGACACTGTATTTACGATAGCACAGCTTTTCCCTTTGTTCTTCAGTCTTCCCACTCTTTCACTCAAACCCAGCCCCTTTTATTTTGTGTAGCAAGCTGTCATATCTGTTCCGCCCACTAGGGACATTTTCCTTTATGACGTAATTTGTAATCAAGTTATGATTTAATTATGTGTAATTGTGTGATTAGTTAGGTATTTAGTAAATAAATAATTAAACCCAATTTTGTATTGCTGATTCAACTTGTTAGCCAGGGTTCATGCAGATAACCAAGAATTTACAACTTTCAGATGAGACTGAATTAAGATGACGATTAATATTGACTGCTATTGATGTAAAATCTTATTAGGTCTTTAAGAGTTTATTCGGAAGATAACAGCTCTATAAATATTGGTGGCCGACTCTCTAGTTTGTTAATTAAGTAATTGAGGTTACACTAAAGTAAGGTGTAGGCTGAGGCATTGCTCAGTGTAACTGGAGAACCCGCATGGCTTCGACTGCAGTGTGAATTATTTTCCATGCAAACAGTACCTCTCTAAGTAAAACAGACAAGTTGATCTTTTCTAATTCACACAGATGGCCATTTTCATTTTCTCTTTAAAATGCCAAATGTAAGAAGAGGCAGGTAAATACATGTTTTTATATATAATGGGTTACATTATGTAGTCTGTGTGATAGACTTACATCAACAAATCTTTGCTGAATAGAAACCTGGCTTTTAGGGGGTCATAACAAAACCATGGTAAGCTAAATTGACTTTCTCTGCGTCACTTTAGAAGATAACTATATTTTTCAATTTGGTTACGAGACTTCAAACCCAGATTTGTTGACAAATGACCAAAGTCACTGAAGGAGGGTTTCTTTACAGTAGACTACATTATCTAGAGACTCCAAGCCCCCCCACCAAACTGATGTGGTTCTGCTTTATGTATTCTTTGAGTAGTAGAAATACCGGTCTCTTGACGTAAAAAAAAAACTAATGACACTCAGCATTCACATGATGGCTTAAAGGTGAAAAATATAAGTGATAAAGAGTTTCAGAGAAAAACATGAATGCAAGAGCTGTGGTATATGGACAAAAACCCATTAGAATGATACGTTTATAACAATAATGTGCACCTCCGTTACTTTTTTACATTACCCTTAAAACTACTACTAATTTGAATGGCATTGCTATCAACGTACCCATTAGCAATTGGCCATATTAGCAGACTTAATTCATTTCAAACATCACATTTCCGTATAGGTAACTATTTATATTTACTGACATCCTCGATAAGTGGTCAGTTCGGTCGTCACGATAATTTTCTGTTTATCATCCCCGCTCTTATGAACACAATTTCGAAAAAGGTGTAGCTGCACGCACCCAACATGACCTTTTTAGAGGTTTGGAGGCCCCACAAACACTTACTCTCTTCGGAATCACCTCAAAACGCACTAGTCGGTTTACCTCCCCTCATGTCAATTGGTATGTTATTCGTCCTAGTCTCCCCACCTAAAAATCCACCTCCACCCGTTACGAGGATAAACACTAACTTCATAAACAGCCATCATTGTTCACTTAGCTGCTCCACAGCCAATGGGCTTGGTTTCACTTTAGGAGCTATGGCACTGTAGCTCATTCTAAATCACAGTTACCCACTCACACCTTATAGCAGTAACCGCTGCATGATTTGATTATTCCAAGCGTAATGTTGACACCTTTATCTTCCTTCAGGGCCTATTGACCTCCGCAGTAGAAGACATAAAAAAGAAACATAGAAACTGACAGAAGAATTGGACGCAGGAGCTTCAAAACATTGTGGGATTCAGAGTGAGTCAACATTGAGTTATAGTTATTTTTAAACAAGCTCTGAGGCAGGGAGAAAAAGGGACCTGAGCAATACAAACACATTTAAACAACAACAAGAGGCCTTAGGAGGACAACATACTGAGTGTGAACAGAGGCTGAGTAAGCAGCTGAGCCCTATGGGTGTTTGATATCAAATCATAGAGCGGCGTAAAATCACAGGGCAGCATGTAGCCTAGCGGGCCAGTAACCGAAAAGTCGCTGTGTTATATTGAAAGTGGCTAATATTGCGTTGATTCAATCACAATTCCAACAGTAGAGCGAAACGTTGATATTGTTAACTAAAGGGGGAAACTCTAGAAAGTTGAGTGAAGTTTTAATTTCTTCTGTGCGGCAGTCTGAGGGGAGCTGCAGGCCCGCAGTCTAGAGGTAACATTGGTAGTAGTTGCCAGGCGCACCAGTTTGAGTGTGTCAAGAACTGCAATGCTGCTGGGTATCAAGAATGGTCCACTACCCAAAGGACAGCATTGAAGTCGAGATGGGCCCTGTGGAATGCTTTCAACACCTTACAGAGTTCATGCCCTGATTAATTGAAGCAGTTCTGAGGGCAAAAGGGGCGAAACTCAATATTAGGAAGGTGTTCCTAATTCTTTGGACTCTCAGTGTACATGTATTAAAAGAAACTCCCCACACACTGCACTTTTTAAGTCTTATGTATTTACTGTGCTAACGCCAAGTCTCACAACCTTTCTGCGAGAGCACAGCATTTGCACATATGTCACCACAATAAAAACAAATGAAACACAAATTTAAGAAAAATAATAGGTCTATAATATATTCTGAAAAGCAGTGGAGAGAAACTTTAAGACCCACCCAGGAAGGTCCCGGTGAATCCGAGAGCCAGGAAGCTGGTGACCACCAAGACAGAGCCCAGGGCCATGAGAGCTGCCCCCGTGTAGAACACCTCTGGGCTGGCCATCACCTCCCACCTCGCCTGGGCCTTCATCGCCACTGTCATACTGGAGAGAGAGAAGGGGCGTGGGGGAGAAGGGGAGGATTAAGGGATAGGAAGAGGTAAAGGTGCAGATGGAGAGGAGGAAAAGAGGAGATGAAAGAACAGAGAGAAAGAGAAGCGAAGGGAGATGAGAGAGAAGAGAGAAGGAAGAACAGAGAAGAAGCAAAGGGAGATGAGAGAGAAGTAGAGAGAGACGAGAGAAGGAAGAACAGAGAAGAAGGGGGAAAGGGGAGACAAGGCTAGACATTAGCAGGCAGCCTGGTTTTTGTTAACATAATCATACATATGAAACAGGAGAGATGATTCAACATGTATGTCAATGAAGTACGCAAAGCTGGCCTAGTTTCTTAAGGTCAACACATCACTGAAATTAAACTTGGGTTAATGTTTTGTTGAGAAGAGCAAGCACAAACAATTTAAGCAATGTATCTGATAATGATGGCCAAAAGTAAACTTTCCCAGGGGTTTGGATTGAAAAACACATACTGTGTATACTCTGAGCCCTCGACGCACAGTACCCATAACATGTTTAGAGTTTCATGATAAATGATCAGGGAACACCAGCGATATAACGGAGAATGATCTTGATTACATTTAATATCAAAGTACACAGTAAAACTTTGAAGGACTCCCAACTTAACCCATGATCTGATAAGAAAACGTTTCCCATGACTTTATTTGGTTGTGATTTATTTGCTGTTGTCATGGACACTAAGCAACAGGCTCTCACAGTCTCACTGCAGAATTAGACTTTCATCTACTTTGTCCAAACATTACATTTCGAAGTTGGTTGTTGCTCCTACTGTTCTGTATCATTCCATTTCTCCAAATGTAAACATTTTTAAAAGTTAAGGCACTCATTCTGAATGGGTAAGGTAAGGGTTAAGGTTTGGGATAGGGCTTAAACAAAAAAATTAAAAGCAGTTTCCACGACTGGGATCATGTACCACCCCCATTCACAACGCCCTAATAAAACCATAGCCTACATGATGGAAATAGCGCTCACTGTTGCATCTAGTGGCCAGTTTTGAAAGCATTTCCCGACATCCTCAGGACATGGATAGACATCCAACTTCGACGTCAATCTTGAACTATCTCCCTGAGTTGATGTCAACCAGACAGAGTTTAAAGGTGACATTCATTTTTCTTGTTATTTTCACACAAAAAAAGCTGGTGACAAATGACAGACAGAAACTTACCTTCAACTGAAGCAAAAATAATGAACAATGACCAATGAAAATGACAGTAAGAGAGAATGACAAAAACAGTGAGTTACACCTCCCCTTCCATCTCAAATCACAGCTGCCACAGTGAGTCTTCGGCAGCAGGTGTTCCTACCAGGATCCCAGCACCCACACACAATTCCTGGTAGTCTGCCTTTGAAGTTGAATGCAAATGCAACAGAAATGTGCACATCACAACAACACAGACCCTCCTGCCAGCTTTCCTAACCTAGTTTTCTTCTGATACCAACCTAGTTTCCCCTTATGGTCTGGCAAATAGTTTTCCATACATAATGTACGCAAGCACAAACAAAAGCTATGCCCAATGCCTTATTAAGGACCTTTATGTTGGTGTTTCCTTTATTTTGTCAGTTACCTATACATACACACATGCACAAACAAAAGCTACACACGCAGACACAGGTAAGCATGGAACGGATGGGGATTAAGAAACAGAAGGAATGACGAATCTCCAGATTCGTAGAGAAGAGTCAGCCGGGATGTAGCTTCAATCTCATATTTTCTAGGTCTCTGGGCCACTATGTCAGCTAGGAGTCATTATGAATAAAAAAAGTGAACTAAACCCACTCCAAACCCTCTTAGAACACAGGCAGAGACAAGACGTCCGACAAAATATCCGACAAGACAACACATACTGTATGAGTCTTCATCGACATGTAGCATGTTTTCACTCTTACTAATACACAGCTATAGAACACAACAGACATGATGAATAACTAGACAATCGAAGCATATTCTTTAATTGAAAAGGGACCTGTTTTCGTGCAGTGCATTGATTTATCGCAACTGTTTTTGTCCTTGAAGAAAATATCAGAGCTGGAAAAATTTACTACTAATAATAATACTAGTGGGCCATTTTCCCTACACCATATACACTGAGTGTACAAAACATTAGGAACACCTTCCTAATATGGAGTTGCACCCCCTTTAGCCCTCAGAAAAGCCTCAATTCGTCAGGGCTGTACAAGGTGTCGAAAGCGTTCCACAGGGATGCTGGCCCATGTTGACTCAAATGCTTTCCACAGTTGTGTCAAGTTGACTGGATGTCCATTGTGTGGTGGAGCATTCTTGATACACACAGGTAACTGTTGAGCATGAAAAACCCAGCAGCATTGCGCTTGGCACCAACTACCATACCCCTTTCAAAAGGCACTTCAAATCTTCTGTCTTGTCCATTCATCCTCTGAATGGCACACACACAGTGAATTTGGAATGTATTCAGACCCCTTCACTTTTTCCACATTTTGTTACGTGGATTAAATTGTCCCCCCCATCAATCTACACACAATACCCCATAATGACAAAACAAACACAGGATTTCAGAGAAGTATTTAAAAAAGGTAATATCACATTTAAGTATTCAAACCTTTTACTCAGTACTTTGTTGAAGCACCTTTGGAAGCAATTACAGCCTTGAGTCTTCTTGGGTGTGACGCTACAAGCTTGGCACACCTGTATTTGGGGAGTTTCTCTCTTCTCCGCAGATCCTCTCAAGCTCTGTCAGGTTGGATGGGGAGCGTCGCCGCAATGCTATTTTCCTATTTCTCCAGAGATGTTCGATCGGGTTCAAGTCCGGGGTCTGGCTGGGCTACTCGAGGACATTCAGAGATTTGTTCCAAAGTAACTCCTGCGTTGTCTTGGCTGTGTTGGAAGAACCTTTGCCCCAGTCTGAGGTCCTGAGCGCTCTGGAGAAGGTTTTCATCAAGGATTTCTCTGTACTTTGCTTTGCTCTGTTCATCTTTCCCTCGATCCTAACTAGTCTCCCAGTCCCTTAAAAACATCCCCACAGCATGATGCTGCCACCACCATGATTCACCGTAGGGATGGTGCCAGGTTTCCTCCAGATGTGACACTTGGCATTTAGGCCAAAAAGATCAATCTTGGATTCATCAGACCAGAGAATCTTGTTTCTCATGGTCTAAGAGTCTTTAGGTGCCTTTTGGAAAACTCTAAACGGGCTGTCATCGCCACAGATGATCTCTAGAGCGCTGTCACTGACCATTGGGTTCATGGCAGTGGTGTAAAGTACTTAAGTACTTAAGTAAAAATACTTGAAAGCACTAATTAATAGTTTTTTTGGGTATCTGTACTTTACTTTGACTTCACTACCATCCTTAAGAAAATAATGTACTTTTTACTTCATACATTTTCCTTGACACCCAAAAGTACTCATTTTGAATGCTTAGCAAGACAGGAAAATGGTCCAGTTCACGCACTTAAGAGAACATCCCTGGTCATCCCTACTGCCTCGGATCTGGCGGACTCACTAAACACATATGCTTTGTTTGTAAATTACAGTACCAGTCAAAAGTTTGGACACACCTACTCATTCAAGGGTTTTTATTTATTTTTACTATTTTCTAAATTGTAGCATAATAGTGAAGACATCAAAAACAATGAAATAACACATGGAATCATGTAGTAAGCAAAAAAGTATATTTTATATATGAGAGTCTTCAAAGTAACCACCCTTTGACAGTTTTGCATACTCTTGGCATTCTCTCAACCAGCTTCATGCTTCAAAGAAACCACTATTAAAGGACACCAATAATAAGAAGAGACTAGCTTGGGCCAAGAAATATGAGCAATGGACATTGGACCATTGGAAATCTGTCTATTGGTCTGATGAATTCAAATTTGAGACTTTTGGTTCCAACCGCCCTGTCTTTGTGAGACGCAGAGTAGGTGAACAGATGATCTCTGCATGTGAGGTTCCCACCGTGAAGCACGGAGGTGGTGTGATGGTCCTTTGCTGGTGACTGTCTGTTATTTACTTAGAATTCAAGGCACATTTTACAAGCATGGCTACCACAGCATTTTGCAGCGATAAGCCATCCCATCTGGTTTGCACTTAGTGGGACTATCATTTGTTTTCAACAGGACAATGACCCAACACACCTCCAGGCTGTGTAAGAGCTATTTGACCAAGGAGAGTGATGGAGTGCTTCATCAGATGACCTGGCCTCCACAGTCACCTGACCTCAACCCAATTAACATGGTTTGAGAGAAGTTGAACCACAGAGTGAAGGAAAAGCAGCCAACAAGTGCTCAGCATATGTGGGAACTCCTTTAATACTGTTGGCATTCCAGGTGAAGCTGGTTGAGAGAATGCTAATAGTGTGCAAAGCTGTCATCAAGGCAAAGGGTGGCTACTTTAATAATCTCAAATTATTTGTTTAACACTTTTTTGGTTACTACATGATTCCATGTGTTATTTCATAGTTTGTCTTCACTATTATTCTACAATGCAGAAAATAGTAAAAAATTAAGAAAAATGGAATGAGTAGGTGTCCAAACCTTTGACAGGTACTGTATATATAATTTTTCTTCCACTTTGACATAACAGAGTACTTGGCAAAGATTGTTAACAAAAAATGACAATTAAATCCATTTTAATCCCACTTTGTAACACAAAATGTGAAGAAATCCAAGGGGTCTGAATACTTTTGTAAGGCACTCGATACTTTTACAAGGCACTCTCGCAGCTTGAGACTCCTGTCACTTGGTTGACTGAATAGGGTCTCCTGAGGCACAGAAAGTTGTCATGGTACCTTAGGTGTTAAACATAACAGATTTGATAAACATACGCCCCACTCAAGAGAGTGAGTCATCATACTGCAACAATAAAAAGTTAGACCTGATTATAACAGCATCTTGAAGCAGCATCTGAAGGAAACTGGGATGTCGAGAAGGTGAGTAGTGAACATTTTTTCTCTGACATTGAGATACATACAGTAGTTTCAACAGTTCAAAAGAACCTTCAATTCTTCGGTCCCATCATGAGAGACTGAGAGCGAGCATAGCATAGATGTGAATGAACAGTGGAGATCAAAAGAAATAACCGTTATCCTATGAAGGAAGGGATTTATTGATTACTTTATTGATTTATCGTTTCTCATCAAACGTTTCCTGTGAGTTGGAGAAATACAGAAGCTGGAATAGGCAGGAGAGGCTGAGTCTGGGGAGTTTGGGGGGGGAATAGCTTCTCTTGAGGACAGCAGGGTTTTCATTTAGACACAGAACGCTGTGGACGGTTCATAATAATGTCCAGAACAGAGCGAATGGCATCAAACATTACCGCGAGCCCGTCCTACCCAGGTTAAGGTGCCAGCAACCTCCTGTGGTGGGATGTGAATATTGAACCTCATATGATGTTAAGGTCCACAGAAGAAAAAGACAAAACACCGTCAAACACTGAAGCATCTACAAACACCATTACAACCAAAGCCTCTATGCAACTACTACAACTATTGCTTCTTATAACCAGACCCTTGAATAACTTAATTTAAGACAGCTATACCTGTATACACTATTGAGAGAGGTGAATGGGGGACTCGTATACTCAATGGAGGCACAGACCACTCGGAGGTGTTACAGTGCCTTGCGAAAGTATTCGGCCCCCTTGAACTTTGCGACCTTTTGCCACATTTCAGGCTTCAAACATAAAAGATATAAAACTGTATTTTTTGTGAAGAATCAACAACAAGTGGGACACAATCATGAAGTGGAACGACATTTATTGGATATTTCAAACTTTTTTAACAAATCAAAAACTGACAAATTGGGCGTGCAAAATTATTCAGCCCCCTTAAGTTAATACTTTGTAGAGCCACCTTTTGCTGCGATTACAGCTGTAAGTCGCTTGGGGTATGTCTCTATCAGTTTTGCACATCGAGAGACTGACATTTTTTCCCATTCCTCCTTGCAAAACAGCTCGAGCTCAGTGAGGTTGGATGGAGAGCATTTGTGAACAGCAGTTTTCAGTTCTTTCCACAGATTCTCGATTGGATTCAGGTCTGGACTTTGAGTTGGCCATTCTAACACCTGGATATGTTTATTTTTGAACCATTACATTGTAGATTTTGCTTTATGTTTTGGATCATTGTCTTGTTGGAAGACAAATCTCCGTCCCAGTCTCAGGTCTTTTGCAGACTCCATCAGGTTTTCTTCCAGAATGGTCCTTTATTTGGCTCCA